>NC_136527.1:149129218-149464218 GCF_053919585.1 Euprymna scolopes
ATAATATATCTATAAATATATATATATTCTATAATTCAATACTAATATATATAATTCTATAATAATATATATAATTCAATAATAATATATATAATTCAATAATAATATATATAATTCAATAATAATATATATAATTCAATAATAATATATATAATTCAATAATAATATATATAATTCAATAATAATATATATAATTCAATAATAATATATATAATTCAATACTAATATATATAATTCAATAATAATATATATAATTCAATACATAATATATATAATTCAATAATAATATATATAATTCAATAATAATATATATAATT
Organism: Euprymna scolopes; assembly: GCF_053919585.1. Classification (NCBI taxonomy): domain Eukaryota; kingdom Metazoa; phylum Mollusca; class Cephalopoda; order Sepiida; family Sepiolidae; genus Euprymna; species Euprymna scolopes. The sequence goes on from NC_136527.1 coordinate 149,129,536, forward strand.
CAATAATAATATATATAATTCAATAATAATATATATAATTCAATAATAATATATATAATTCTATAATAATATATATAATTCAATAATAATATATATAATTCAATAATAATATATATAATTCAATAATAATATATATAATTCAATAATAATATATATAATTCAATAATAATATATATAATTCAATAATAATATATATAATTCAATAATAATATATATAATTCAATAATAATATATATAATTCAATAATAATATATATAATTCTATAATAATATATATAATTCAATAATAATATATATAATTCAATAATAATATATATAATTCAATAATAATATATATAATTCAATAATAATATATATAATTCAATAATAATATATATAATTCAATAATAATATATATAATTCAATACTAATATATATAATTCAATAATAATATATATAATTCAATAATAATATATATAATTCAATAATAATATATATAATTCAATACTAATATATATAATTCAATAATAATATATATAATTCTATAATAATATATATAATTCAATAATAATATATATAATTCTATAATAATATATATAATTCAATAATAATATATATAATTCAATAATAATATATATAATTCAATAATAATATATATAATTCAATAATAATATATATAATTCAATAATAAATTATAATATATATAATTCAATAATAATATATATAATTCAATAATAATATATATAATTCAATAATAATATATATAATTCAATAATAATATATATAATTCAATAATAATATATATAATTCAATAATAATATATATAATTCAATAATAATATATATAATTCAATAATAATATATATAATTCAATAATAATATATATAATTCAATAATAATATATATAATTCAATAATAATATATATAATTCAATAATAATATATATAATTCAATAATAATATATATAATTCAATAATAATATATATAATTCAATAATAATATATATAATTAAATAATAATATATATAATTCAATATATAATATATATAATTCAATAATATATATATATAATTCAATAATAATATATATAATTCAATAATAATATATATAATTCAATAATAATATATATAATTCAATAATAATATATATAATTCAATAATAATATATATAATTCAATAATAATATATATAATTCAATAATAATATATATAATTCAATAATAATATATATAATTCAATAATAATATATATAATTCAATAATAATATATATAATTCAATAATAATATATATAATTCAATACTAATATATATAATTCAATAATAATATATATAATTCAATAATAATAATATATATAATATATATATTCAATAATAATATATATAATTCAATAATAATATATATAATTCAATAATAATATATATAATTCAATAATAATATATATAATTCAATAATAATATATATAATTCAATAATAATATATATAATTCAATAATAATATATATAATTCAATAATAATATATATAATTCAATAATAATATATATAATTCAATAATAATATATATAATTCAATAATAATATATATAATTCAATAATAATATATATAATTCAATAATAATATATATAATTCAATAATAATATATATAATTCTATAATAATATATATAATTCTATAATAATATATATAATTCAATAATAATATATATAATTAAATAATAATATATATAATTAAATACTAATATATACAATTCTATAATAATATATATAATTCAATAATAATATATATAATTCAATAATAATATATATAATTCAATAATAATATATATAATTCAATACTAATATATATAATTCTATTATAATATATATAATTCAATAATAATATATATAATTCAATACTAATATATATAATTCAATACTAATATATATAATTCAATACTAATATATATAATTCAATAATAATATATATAATTCAATACTAATATATATAATTCAATAATAATATATATAATTCTATAATAATATATATAATTCAATACTAATATATATAATTCAATAATAATATATATAATTCAATAATAATATATATAATTCTATAATAATATATATAATTCAATAATAATATATATAATTCTATACTAATATATATAATTCAATACTAATATATATAATTCAATAATAATATATATAATTCAATAATAATATATATAATTCAATACTAATATATATAATTCTATACTAATATATATAATTCAATAATAATATATATAATTCAATAATAATATATATAATTCAATACTAATATATATAATTCTATAATAATATATATAATTCAATAATAATATATATAATTCTATACTAATATATATAATTCAATAATAATATATATAATTCTATAATAATATATATAATTCAATAATAATATATATAATTCAATAATAATATATATAATTCAATACTAATATATATAATTCAATAATAATATATATAATTCAATAATAATATATATAATTCAATAATAATATATATAATTCAATAATAATATATATAATTCAATAATAATATATATAATTCAATAATAATATATATAATTAAATAATAATATATATAATTCAATAATAATATATAAAATTCAATACTAATATATATAATTCAATAATAATATATATAATTCAATAATAATATATATAATTCAATAATAATATATATAATTCAATAATAATATATATAATTCAATAATAGTATATATAATTCAATACTAATATATATAATTCTATTATAATATATATAATTCAATAATAATATATATAATTCAATAATAATATATATAATTCAATAATAATATATATAATTCAATAATAATATATATAATTCAATACTAATATATATAATTCTATTATAATATATATAATTCAATAATAATATATATAATTCAATACTAATATATATAATTCAATACTAATATATATAATTCAATACTAATATATATAATTCAATAATAATATATATAATTCAATACTAATATATATAATTCAATAATAATATATATAATTAAATACTAATATATATAATTCAATACTAATATATATAATTCAATAATAATATATATAATTCAATACTAATATATATAATTCAATACTAATATATATAATTCAATACTAATATATATAATTCAATAATAATATATATAATTCAATACTAATATATATAATTCTATAATAATATATATAATTCAATAATAATATATATAATTCAATACTAATATATATAATTCAATAATAATATATAAAATTCAATAATAATATATATAATTCAATAATAATATATATAATTCAATACTAATATATATAATTCAATACTAATATATATAATTCAATACTAATATATATAATTCAATAATAATATATATAATTCAATACTAATATATATAATTCAATACTAATATATATAATTCAATACTAATATATATAATTCAATAATAATATATATAATTCAATACTAATATATATAATTCTATAATAATATATATAATTAAATAATAATATATATAATTCAATAATAATATATATAATTCAATACTAATATATATAATTCAATAATAATATATATAATTCTATAATAATATATATAATTCAATAATAATATATATAATTCAATAATAATATATATAATTCAATAATAATATATATAATTCAATAATAATATATATAATTCAATAATAATATATATAATTCAATAATAATATATATAATTCAATAATAATATATATAATTCAATACTAATATATATAATTCAATAATAATATATATAATTCAATACTAATATATATAATTCAATAATAATATATATAATTCAATAATAATATATATAATTCAATAATAATATATATAATTGAATAATAATATATATAATTCAATAATAATATATATAATTCAATAATAATATATATAATTCAATAATAATATATATAATTCAATAATAATATATATAATTCAATAATAATATATATAATTCAATAATATATATAATTCAATAATATATATAATTCTATAATAATATATATAATTCAATAATAATATATATAATTCAATAATAATATATATAATTCAATACTAATATATATAATTCAATACTAATATATATAATTCAATACTAATATATATAATTCAATAATAATATATATAATTCAATAATAATATATATAATTCAATAATAATATATATAATTAAATACTAATATATATAATTCAATAATAATATATATAATTCAATAATAATATATATAATTCAATAATAATATATATAATTCAATAATAATATATATAATTCAATAATATATATAATTCAATAATATATATAATTCTATAATAATATATATAATTCAATAATAATATATATAATTCAATAATAATATATATAATTCAATAATAATATATATAATTCAATAATAATATATATAATTCAATAATATATATAATTCAATAATATATATAATTCTATAATAATATATATAATTCAATAATAATATATATAATTCAATAATAATATATATAATTCAATAATAATATATATAATTCAATAATAATATATATAATTCAATAATAATATATATAATTCAATAATAATATATATAATTCAATAATAATATATATAATTCAATAATAATATATATAATTCAATAATAATATATATAATTCAATAATAATATATATAATTCTATAATAATATATATAATTCAATAATAATATATATAATTCAATAATAATATATATAATTCAATAATAATATATATAATTCAATAATAATATATATAATTCAATAATAATATATATAATTCAATAATAATATATATAATTCAATAATAATATATATAATTCTATAATAATATATATAATTCTATAATAATATATATAATTCAATAATAATATATATAATTAAATAATAATATATATAATTAAATACTAATATATACAATTCTATAATAATATATATAATTCAATAATAATATATATAATTCAATAATAATATATATAATTCAATAATAATATATATAATTCAATACTAATATATATAATTCTATTATAATATATATAATTCAATAATAATATATATAATTCAATACTAATATATATAATTCAATACTAATATATATAATTCAATACTAATATATATAATTCAATAATAATATATATAATTCAATACTAATATATATAATTCAATAATAATATATATAATTCTATAATAATATATATAATTCAATACTAATATATATAATTCAATAATAATATATATAATTCAATAATAATATATATAATTCTATAATAATATATATAATTCAATAATAATATATATAATTCTATACTAATATATATAATTCAATACTAATATATATAATTCAATAATAATATATATAATTCAATAATAATATATATAATTCAATACTAATATATATAATTCTAATACTAATATATATAATTCAATAATAATATATATAATTCAATAATAATATATATAATTCAATACTAATATATATAATTCTATAATAATATATATAATTCAATAATAATATATATAATTCTATACTAATATATATAATTCAATAATAATATATATAATTCTATAATAATATATATAATTCAATAATAATATATATAATTCAATAATAATATATATAATTCAATACTAATATATATAATTCAATAATAATATATATAATTCAATAATAATATATATAATTCAATAATAATATATATAATTCAATAATAATATATATAATTCAATAATAATATATATAATTCAATAATAATATATATAATTCAATAATAATATATAATTCAATAATAATATATAAAATTCAATACTAATATATATAATTCAATAATAATATATATAATTCAATAATAATATATATAATTCAATAATAATATATATAATTCAATAATAATATATATAATTCAATAATAGTATATATAATTCAATACTAATATATATAATTCTATTATAATATATATAATTCAATAATAATATATATAATTCAATAATAATATATATAATTCAATAATAATATATATAATTCAATAATAATATATATAATTCAATACTAATATATATAATTCTATTATAATATATATAATTCAATAATAATATATATAATTCAATACTAATATATATAATTCAATACTAATATATATAATTCAATACTAATATATATAATTCAATAATAATATATATAATTCAATACTAATATATATAATTCAATAATAATATATATAATTAAATACTAATATATATAATTCAATACTAATATATATAATTCAATAATAATATATATAATTCAATACTAATATATATAATTCAATACTAATATATATAATTCAATACTAATATATATAATTCAATAATAATATATATAATTCAATACTAATATATATAATTCTATAATAATATATATAATTCAATAATAATATATATAATTCAATACTAATATATATAATTCAATAATAATATATAAAATTCAATAATAATATATATAATTCAATAATAATATATATAATTCAATACTAATATATATAATTCAATACTAATATATATAATTCAATACTAATATATATAATTCAATAATAATATATATAATTCAATACTAATATATATAATTCAATACTAATATATATAATTCAATAATAATATATATAATTCAATACTAATATATATAATTCTATAATAATATATATAATTAAATAATAATATATATAATTCAATAATAATATATATAATTCAATACTAATATATATAATTCAATAATAATATATATAATTCTATAATAATATATATAATTCAATAATAATATATATAATTCAATAATAATATATATAATTCAATAATAATATATATAATTCAATAATAATATATATAATTCAATAATAATATATATAATTCAATAATAATATATATAATTCAATAATAATATATATAATTCAATACTAATATATATAATTCAATAATAATATATATAATTCAATACTAATATATATAATTCAATAATAATATATATAATTCAATAATAATATATATAATTCAATAATAATATATATAATTGAATAATAATATATATAATTCAATAATAATATATATAATTCAATAATAATATATATAATTCAATAATAATATATATAATTCAATAATAATATATATAATTCAATAATAATATATATAATTCAATAATATATATAATTCAATAATATATATAATTCTATAATAATATATATAATTCAATAATAATATATATAATTCAATAATAATATATATAATTCAATACTAATATATATAATTCAATACTAATATATATAATTCAATACTAATATATATAATTCAATAATAATATATATAATTCAATAATAATATATATAATTCAATAATAATATATATAATTAAATACTAATATATATAATTCAATAATAATATATATAATTCAATAATAATATATATAATTCAATAATAATATATATAATTCAATAATAATATATATAATTCAATAATAATATATATAATTCAATAATATATATAATTCAATAATATATATAATTCTATAATAATATATATAATTCAATAATAATATATATAATTCAATAATAATATATATAATTCAATAATAATATATATAATTCAATAATAATATATATAATTCAATAATAATATATATAATTCAATAATAATATATATAATTAAATACTAATATATATAATTCAATAATAATATATATAATTCAATAATAATATATATAATTCAATAATAATATATATAATTCAATAATAATATATATAATTCAATAATAATATATATAATTCAATAATAATATATATAATTCAATAATAATATATATAATTCAATAATAATATATATAATTCAATAATAATATATATAATTCAATAATATATATAATTCAATAATATATATAATTCTATAATAATATATATAATTCAATAATAATATATATAATTCAATAATAATATATATAATTCAATAATAATATATATAATTCAATACTAATATATATAATTCAATAATAATATATAAAATTCAATAATAATATATATAATTCAATAATAATATATATAATTCAATAATAATATATATAATTCAATAATAATATATATAATTCAATAATATATATAATTCAATAATATATATAATTCTATAATAATATATATAATTCAATAATAATATATATAATTCAATAATAATATATATAATTCAATAATAATATATATAATTCAATAATAATATATATAATTCAATAATAATATATATAATTCAATAATAATATATATAATTCAATAATAATATATATAATTCAATAATAATATATATAATTCAATACTAAAATATAATTCAATACTAATATATATAATTCAATAATAATATATATAATTCAATAATAATATATATAATTCAATAATAATATATATAATTCAATAATAATATATATAATTCAATAATAATATATATAATTCAATACTAATATATATAATTCAATAATAATATATATAATTCAATAATAATATATATAATTCAATAATAATATATATAATTCAATAATAATATATATAATTCTATACTAATATATATAATTCTATACTAATATATATAATTCAATAATAATATATATAATTCAATAATAATATATATAATTCAATAATAATATATATAATTCAATAATAATATATATAATTCAATAATAATATATATAATTCAATAATAATATATATAATTCAATAATAATATATATAATTCAATAATATATATAATTCAATAATATATATAATTCTATAATAATATATATAATTCAATAATAATATATATAATTCAATAATAATATATATAATTCAATAATAATATATATAATTCAATAATAATATATATAATTCAATAATAATATATATAATTCAATAATAATATATATAATTCAATAATAATATATATAATTCAATACTAAAATATAATTCAATACTAATATATATAATTCAATAATAATATATATAATTCAATAATAATATATATAATTCAATAATAATATATATAATTCAATAATAATATATATAATTCAATAATAATATATATAATTCAATACTAATATATATAATTCAATAATAATATATATAATTCAATAATAATATATATAATTCAATAATAATATATATAATTCAATAATAATATATATAATTCTATACTAATATATATAATTCTATACTAATATATATAATTCAATAATAATATATATAATTCAATAATAATATATATAATTCAATAATAATATATATAATTCAATAATAATATATATAATTCAATAATAATATATATAATTCAATAATAATATATATAATTCAATAATAATATATATAATTCAATAACAATATATATATAATTCAATAATATATATAATTCAATACTAATATATATAATTCAATAATATATATAATTCAATACTAATATATATAATTCAATAATAATATATATAATTCAATACTAATATATATAATTCTATAATAATATATATAATTCAATACTAATATATATAATTCAATATTAATATATATAATTCAATAATAATATATATAATTCAATACTAATATATATAATTCAATAATAATATATATAATTCAATAATAATATATATAATTCAATAATATATATAATTCAATAATAATATATATAATTCAATAATAATATATATAATTCAATAATATATATAATTCAATAATAATATATATAATTCAATAATATATATAATTACATAATAATATATATAATTTAATAATAATATATATAATTCAATACTAATATAAAGAATTCAATAATATATATAATTCAATAATAATATATATAATTCAATAATAATATATATAATTCAATAATATATATAATTCAATAATAATATATATAATTCAATAATAATATATATAATTCAATAATAATATATATAATTCAATACTAATATATATAATTCAATAATAATATATATAATTCAATAATAATATATATAATTAAATACTAATATATATAATTCAATACTAATATATATAATTCAATAATAATATATATAATTAAATACTAATATATATAATTCAATAATAATATATATAATTCAATAATAATATATATAATTCAATAATAATATATATAATTAAATACTAATATATATAATTCAATAATAATATATATAATTCAATAATAATATATATAATTCTATAATAATATATATAATTCAATAATAATATATATAATTAAATAATAATATATATAATTCAATAATAATATATATAATTCAATAATAATATATATAATTCAATACTAATATATATAATTCAATAATAATATATATAATTCAATAATAATATATATAATTCAATAATATATATATAATTCTATAATATATATAATTCAATAATAATATATATAATTCAATAATAATATATATAATTCAATAATAATATATATAATTCTATAATAATATATATAATTCAATAATAATATATATAATTCAATAATAATATATATAATTCAATAATAATATATATAATTCTATAATAATATATATAATTCAATAATAATATATATAATTCAATAATAATATATATAATTCAATAATAATATATATAATTCAATAATAATATATATAATTCAATAATAATATATATAATTCAATAATAATATATATAATTAAATAATAATATATATAATTCAATAATAATATATATAATTCAATAATAATATATATAATTCAATAATATATATAATTCAATAATAATATATATAATTCAATAATAATATATATAATTCAATAATAATATATATAATTCAATACTAATATATATAATTCAATAATAATATATATAATTCAATAATAATATATATAATTCAATAATAATATATATAATTCAATAATAATATATATAATTCAATAATAATATATATAATTCAATAATATATATAATTCAATAATAATATATATAATTCAATACTAATATATATAATTCAATAATAATATATATAATTAAATAATAATATATATAATTCAATAATAATATATATAATTCAATAATAATATATATAATTCAATACTAATATATATAATTCAATAATAATATATATAATTCTATAATAATATATATAATTCAATAATAATATATATAATTCAATAATAATATATATAATTCAATAATAATATATATAATTCAATAATAATATATATAATTCAATAATATATATAATTCAATAATAATATATATAATTCAATAATAATATATATAATTCAATAATAATATATATAATTCAATAATATATATAATTCAATAATAATATATATAATTCAATACTAATATATATAATTCAATAATAATATATATAATTCAATAATAATATATATTAATTCAATAATAATATATATAATTCAATAATAATATATATAATTCAATAATATATATAATTCAATAATAATATATATAATTCAATAATAATATATATAATTCAATACTAATATATATAATTCAATACTAATATATATATAATTCAATAATAATATATATAATTCAATAATAATATATATAATTCAATACTAATATATATAATTCAATAATAATATATATAATTCAATACTAATATATATAATTCAATAATAATATATATAATTCAATACTAATATATATAATTCAATACTAATATATATAATTCAATAATAATATATATAATTCAATACTAATATATATAATTCAATACTAATATATATAATTCAATAATAATATATATAATTCAATAATAATATATATAATTCAATAATAATATATATAATTCAATAATATATATAATTCAATAATAATATATATAATTCAATAATAATATATATAATTCAATAATATATATAATTCAATAATAATATATATAATTCAATAATAATATATATAATTCAATAATAATATATATAATTCAATAATATATATAATTCAATAATAATATATATAATTCAATACTAATATATATAATTCAATAATAATATATATAATTCAATAATATATATAATTCAATAATAATATATATAATTCAATACTAATATATATAATTCAATAATAATATATATAATTCAATAATAATATATATAATTCAATAATAATATATATAATTCAATAATAATATATATAATTCAATAATAATATATATAATTCAATAATAATATATATAATTCAATAATAATATATATAATTCAATACTAATATATATAATTCAATAATAATATATATAATTCAATAATAATATATATAATTCAATACTAATATATATAATTCAATAATAATATATATAATTCAATAATAATATATATAATTCAATACTAATATATATAATTCAATAATAATATATATAATTCAATAATAATATATATAATTCAATAATAATATATATAATTCAATAATAATATATATAATTCAATAATAATATATATAATTCAATAATAATTATATATAATTCAATAATAATATATATAATTCAATAATAATATATATAATTCAATAATAATATATATAATTCAATAATAATATATATAATTCAATAATATATATAATTCAATAATAATATATATAATTCAATACTAATATATATAATTCAATAATAATATATATAATTCAATAATATATATAATTCAATAATAATATATATAATTCAATACTAATATATATAATTCAATAATAATATATATAATTCAATAATAATATATATAATTCAATAATAATATATATAATTCAATAATAATATATATAATTCAATAATAATATATATAATTCAATAATAATATATATAATTCAATAATAATATATATAATTCAATAATATATATAATTCAATACTAATATATATAATTCAATAATAATATATATAATTCAATAATAATATATATAATTCAATAATAATATATATATAATTCAATAATAATATATATAATTCAATAATAATATATATAATTCAATAATAATATATATAATTCAATACTAATATATATAATTCAATAATAATATATATAATTCAATACTAATATATATAATTCAATAATAATATATATAATTCAATAATAATATATATAATTCAATAATAATATATATAATTCAATACTAATATATATAATTCAATAATAATATATATAATTCAATACTAATATATATAATTCAATAATAATATATATAATTCAATAATAATATATATAATTCAATAATAATATATATAATTCAATAATAATATATATAATTCAATAATATATATAATTCAATAATAATATATATAATTCAATAATATATATAATTCAATAATAATATATATAATTCAATAATATATATAATTCAATAATAATATATATAATTCAATAATAATATATATAATTCAATAATAATATATATAATTCAATAATATATATAATTCAATAATAATATATATAATTCAATAATAATATATATAATTCAATAATAATATATATAATTCAATACTAATATATATAATTCAATAATAATATATATAATTCAATAATAATATATATAATTCAATAATATATATAATTCAATAATAATATATATAATTCAATAATATATATAATTCAATAATAATATATATAATTCAATAATATATATAATTCAATAATAATATATATAATTCAATAATATATATAATTCAATAATAATATATATAATTTAATAATAATATATATAATTCAATACTAATATATATAATTCAATAATATATATAATTCAATAATAATATATATAATTCAATAATAATATATATAATTCAATAATATATATAATTCAATAATAATATATATAATTCAATAATAATATATATAATTAAATAATAATATATATAATTCAATAATAATATATATAATTCAATAATAATATATATAATTCAATACTAATATATATAATTCAATAATAATATATATAATTCAATAATAATATATATAATTCAATAATAATGTATATAATTCTATAATATATATAATTCAATAATAATATATATAATTCAATAATAATATATATAATTCAATAATAATATATATAATTCTATAATAATATATATAATTCAATAATAATATATATAATTCAATAATAATATATATAATTCAATAATAATATATATAATTCTATAATAATATATATAATTCAATAATAATATATATAATTCAATAATAATATATATAATTCAATAATAATATATATAATTCAATAATAATATATATAATTCAATAATAATATATATAATTAAATAATAATATATATAATTCAATAATAATATATATAATTCAATAATAATATATATAATTCAATAATATATATAATTCAATAATAATATATATAATTCAATAATAATATATATAATTCAATAATAATATATATAATTCAATACTAATATATATAATTCAATAATAATATATATAATTCAATAATAATATATATAATTCAATAATAATATATATAATTCAATAATAATATATATAATTCAATAATAATATATATAATTCAATAATAATATATATAATTCAATAATATATATAATTCAATAATAATATATATAATTCAATACTAATATATATAATTCAATAATAATATATATAATTAAATAATAATATATATAATTCAATAATAATATATATAATTCAATAATAATATATATAAGTCAATACTAATATATATAATTCAATAATAATATATATAATTCAATAATAATATATATAATTCAATAATAATATATATAATTCAATAATAATATATATAATTCAATAATAATATATATAACTCAATAATAATATATATAACTCAATAATAATATATATAATTCAATAATATATATAATTCAATAATAATATATATAATTCAATAATAATATATATAATTCAATAATAATATATATAATTCAATAATATATATAATTCAATAATAATATATATAATTCAATAATAATATATATAATTCAATAATAATATATATAATTCAATAATAATATATATAATTCAATAATAATATATATAATTCAATAATAATATATATAATTCAATAATATATATAATTCAATAATAATATATATAATTCAATACTAATATATATAATTCAATAATAATATATATAATTCAATAATAATGTATATAATTCTATAATATATATAATTCAATAATAATATATATAATTTAATAATAATATATATAATTCAATAATAATATATATAATTCTATAATAATATATATAATTCAATAATAATATATATAATTCAATAATAATATATATAATTCAATAATAATATATATAATTCTATAATAATATATATAATTCAATAATAATATATATAATTCAATAATAATATATATAATTCAATAATAATATATATAATTCAATAATAATATATATAATTCAATAATAATATATATAATTAAATAATAATATATATAATTCAATAATAATATATATAATTCAATAATAATATATATAATTCAATAATATATATAATTCAATAATAATATATATAATTCAATAATAATATATATAATTCAATAATAATATATATAATTCAATACTAATATATATAATTCAATAATAATATATATAATTCAATAATAATATATATAATTCAATAATAATATATATAATTCAATAATAATATATATAATTCAATAATAATATATATAATTCAATAATAATATATATAATTCAATAATATATATAATTCAATAATAATATATATAATTCAATACTAATATATATAATTCAATAATAATATATATAATTAAATAATAATATATATAATTCAATAATAATATATATAATTCAATAATAATATATATAAGTCAATACTAATATATATAATTCAATAATAATATATATAATTCAATAATAATATATATAATTCAATAATAATATATATAATTCAATAATAATATATATAATTCAATAATAATATATATAACTCAATAATAATATATATAATTCAATAATAATATATATAATTCAATAATATATATAATTCAATAATAATATATATAATTCAATAATAATATATATAATTCAATAATAATATATATAATTCAATAATATATATAATTCAATAATAATATATATAATTCAATAATAATATATATAATTCAATAATAATATATATAATTCAATAATAATATATATAATTCAATAATAATATATATAATTCAATAATAATATATATAATTCAATAATATATATAATTCAATAATAATATATATAATTCAATACTAATATATATAATTCAATAATAATATATATAATTCAATAATATATATAATTCAATAATAATATATATAATTCAATACTAATATATATAATTCAATAATATATATATAATTCAATAATAATATATATAATTCAATAATAATATATATAATTCAATAATAATATATATAATTCAATAATTATATATATATAATTAAATAATAATATATATAATTCAATAATAATATATATAATTCAATAATAATATATATAATTCAATAATAATATATATAATTCAATAATATATATAATTCAATAATAATATATATAATTCAATAATAATATATATAATTCAATAATATATATAATTCAATAATAATATATATAATTCAATAATAATATATATAATTCAATAATAATATATATAATTCAATAATAATATATATAATTCAATAATAATATATATAATTCAATAATAATATATATAATTCAATAATAATATATATAATTCAATAATAATATATATAATTCAATAATAATATATATAATTCAATAATAATATATATAATTCAATAATATATATAATTCAATAATAATATATATAATTCAATAATAATATATATAATTCAATAATAATATATATAATTCAATAATAATATATATAATTCAATAATATATATATAATTCAATAATATATATAATTCAATAATAATATATATAATTCAATAATAATATATATAATTCAATAATAATATATATAATTCAATAATAATATATATAATTCAATAATAATATATATAATTCAATAATAATATATATAATTCAATAATAATATATATAATTCAATAATAATATATATAATTCAATAATAATATATATAATTCAATATAAATATATATAATTCAATAATAATATATATAATTCAATAATATATATATAATTCAATAATAATATATATAATTCAATAATAATATATATAATTCAATAATAATATATATAATTCAATAATAATATATATAATTCAATAATAATATATATAATTCAATAATATATATATATAATTCAATAATAATATATATAATTCAATAATAATATATATAATTCAATAATAATATATATAATTCAATAATAATATATATAATTCAATAATAATATATATAATTCAATAATAATATATATAATTCAATAATATATATAATTCAATAATAATATATATAATTCAATAATAATATATATAATTCAATAATATATATATAATTCAATAATAATATATATAATTCAATACTAATATATATAATTCAATAATAATATATATAATTCAATAATAATATATATAATTCAATAATAATATATATAATTCAATAATAATATATATAAATCAATAATAATATATATAATTCAATAATAATATATATAATTCAATAATATATATAATTCTATAATAATATATATAATTCAATAATAATATATATAATTCAATAATAATATATATAATTCAATAATAATATATATAATTCAATAATAATATATATAATTCAATAATAATATATATAATTCAATAATATATATAATTCAATAATAATATATATAATTCAATAATAATATATATAATTCAATAATAATATATATAATTCAATAATAATATATATAATTCAATAATAATATATATAATTCAATAATATATATAATTCAATAATAATATATATAATTCAATAATAATATATATAATTCAATAATAATATATATAATTCAATAATAATATATATAATTCAATAATAATATATATAATTAAATAATAATATATATAATTCAATAATAATATATATAATTCAATAATAATATATATAATTCAATAATAATATATATAATTCAATAATATATATAATTCAATAATAATATATATAATTCAATAATAATATATATAATTCAATAATATATATAATTCAATAATAATATATATAATTCAATAATAATATATATAATTCAATAATAATATATATAATTCAATAATAATATATATAATTCAATAATAATATATATAATTCAATAATAATATATATAATTCAATAATAATATATATAAATCAATAATAATATATATAATTCAATAATAATATATATAATTCAATAATAATATATATAATTCAATAATAATATATATAATTCAATAATATATATAATTCAATAATAATATATATAATTCAATAATAATATATATAATTCAATAATAATATATATAATTCAATAATAATATATATAATTCAATAATAATATATATAATTCAATAATATATATAATTCAATAATATATATAATTCAATAATAATATATATAATTCAATAATAATATATATAATTCAATAATAATATATATAATTCAATAATAATATATATAATTCAATAATAATATATATAATTCAATAATAATATATATAATTCAATAATAATATATATAAATCAATAATAATATATATAATTCAATAATAATATATATAATTCAATAATAATATATATAATTCAATAATAATATATATAATTCAATAATATATATAATTCAATAATAATATATATAATTCAATAATAATATATATAATTCAATAATAATATATATAATTCAATAATAATATATATAATTCAATAATAATATATATAATTCAATAATAATATATATAATTCAATAATAATATATATAATTCAATAATAATATATATAATTCAATAATATATATAATTCAATAATAATATATATAATTCAATACTAATATATATAATTCAATACTAATATATATAATTAAATAATAATATATATAATTCAATAATAATATATATAATTCAATAATAATATATATAATTCAATAATAATATATATAATTCAATAATAATATATATAATTCAATACTAATATATATTATTCAATAATAATATATATAATTAAATACTAATATATATAATTCAATAATAATATATATAATTCAATAATAATATATATAATTCAATAATAATATATATAATTCAATAATAATATATATAATTCAATAATAATATATATAATTCAATAATAATATATATAATTCAATAATAATATATATAATTCAATAATAATATATATAATTCAATAATATATATAATTCAATAATAATATATATAATTCAATAATATATATAATTCAATAATAATATATATAATTCAATAATAATATATATAATTCAATAATAATATATATAATTCAATAATAATATATATAATTCAATAATAATATATATAATTCAATAATAATATATATAATTCAATAATAATATATATAATTCAATAATAATATATATAATTCAATAATAATATATATAATTCAATACTAATATATATAATTCAATAATAATATATATATTTAAATACTAATATATATAATTCAATAATAATATATATAATTAAATAATAATATATATAATTCAATAATAATATATATAATTCAATAATAATATATATAATTCAATAATAATATATATAATTCAATACTAATATATATAATTCAATAATAATATATATAATTAAATACTAATATATATAATTCAATAATAATATATATAATTAAATAATAATATATATAATTAAATAATAATATATATAATTCAATAATAATATATATAATTCAATAATAATATATATAATTCAATACTAATATATATAATTCAATAATAATATATATAATTCAATAATAATATATATAATTCAATACTAATATATATAATTCAATAATAATATATATAATTCAATAATAATATATATAATTCAATAATATATATAATTCAATAATAATATATATAATTCAATAATATATATAATTCAATAATAATATATATAATTCAATAATAATATATATAATTCAATAATAATATATATAATTCAATAATATATATAATTCAATAATAATATATATAATTCAATAATATATATAATTCAATAATAATATATATAATTTAATAATAATATATATAATTCAATACTAATATATATAATTCAATAATAATATATATAATTCAATAATATATATAATTCAATAATAATATATATAATTCAATAATAATATATATAATTCAATAATATATATAATTCAATAATAATATATATAATTCAATAATAATATATATAATTCAATAATAATATATATAATTCAATACTAATATATATAATTCAATAATAATATATATAATTCAATAATAATATATATAATTAAATACTAATATATATAATTCAATACTAATATATATAATTCAATAATAATATATATAATGAAATACTAATATATATAATTCAATAATAATATATATAATTCAATAATAATATATATAATTCAATAACAATATATATAATTAAATACTAATATATATAATTCAATAATAATATATATAATTCAATAATAATATATATAATTCTATAATAATATATATAATTCAATAATAATATATATAATTAAATAATAATATATATAATTCAATAATAATATATATAATTCAATAATAATATATATAATTAATACTAATATATATAATTCAATAATAATATATATAATTCAATAATAATATATATAATTCAATAATAATATATATAATTCTATAATATATATAATTCAATAATAATATATATAATTCAATAATAATATATATAATTCAATAATAATATATATAATTCTATAATAATATATATAATTCAATAATAATATCTATAATTCAATAATAATATATATAATTCTATAATAATATATATAATTCAATAATAATATATATAATTCAATAATAATATATATAATTCAATAATAATATATATAATTCAATAATAATATATATAATTCAATAATAATATATATAATTCAATAATAATATATATAATTCAATAATAATATATATAATTCAATAATAATATATATAATTCAATAATATATATAATTCAATAATAATATATATAATTCAATAATAATATATATAATTCAATAATAATATATATAATTCAATACTAATATATATAATTCAATAATAATATATATAATTCAATAATAATATATATAATTCAATAATAATATATATAATTCAATAATAATATATATAATTCAATAATAATATATATAATTCAATAATAATATATATAATTCAATAATAATATATATAATTCAATAATAATATATATAATTTAATAATAATATATATAATTCAATAATAATATATATAATTCAATACTAATATATATAATTCAATAATATATATAATTCTATAATAATATATATAATTCAATACTAATATATATAATTCAATACTAATATATATAATTCAATAATATATATAATTCAATAATAATATATATAATTCAATAATAATATATATAATTCAATACTAATATATATAATTCAATAATATATATAATTCAATACTAATATATATAATTCAATACTAATATATATAATTCAATAATATATATAATTCTATAATAATATATATAATTCAATAATAATATATATAATTCAATACTAATATATATAATTCAATAATATATATAATTAAATAATAATATATATAATTCAATAATAATATATATAATTAAATAATAATATATATAATTCAATAATATATATAATTCAATAATAATATATATAATTCAATACTAATATATATAATTCAATAATAATATATATAATTCAATAATAATATATATAATTCAATAATAATATATATAATTCAATAATAATATATATAATTCAATACTAATATATATAATTCAATAATAATATATATAATTCAATAATAATATATATAATTCAATACTAATATATATAATTCAATAATAATATATATAATTCAATACTAATATATATAATTCAATAATAATATATATAATTCAATACTAATATATATAATTCAATACTAATATATATAATTCAATAATAATATATAATTCAATACTAATATATATAATTCAATACTAATATATATAATTCAATACTAATATATATAATTCAATAATAATATATATAATTCAATAATAATATATATAATTCAATACTAATATATATAATTCAATAATAATATATATAATTCAATACTAATATATATAATTCAATAATATATATAATTCAATAATAATATATATAATTCAATAATAATATATATAATTCAATACTAATATATATAATTCAATACTAATATATATAATTCAATACTAATATATATAATTCAATAATAATATATATAATTCAATAATAATATATATAATTCAATACTAATATATATAATTCAATAATAATATATATAATTCAATACTAATATATATAATTCAATACTAATATATATAATTCAATAATATATATAATTCAATACTAATATATATAATTCAATACTAATATATATAATTCAATACTAATATATATAATTCAATAATAATATATATAATTCAATAATAATATATATAATTCAATACTAATATATATAATTCAATAATAATATATATAATTCAATACTAATATATATAATTCAATAATATATATAATTCAATAATAATATATATAATTCAATAATAATATATATAATTCAATACTAATATATATAATTCAATAATAATATATATAATTCAATAATAATATATATAATTCAATACTAATATATATAATTCAATAATAATATATATAATTCAATAATAATATATATAATTCAATAATAATATATATAATTCAATAATAATATATATAATTCAATAATAATATATATAATTCAATAATAATATATATAATTCAATACTAATATATATAATTCAATACTAATATATATAATTCAATAATAATATATATAATTCAATAATAATATATATAATTCAATAATAATATATATAATTCAATACTAATATATATAATTCAATACTAATATATATAATTCAATAATAATATATATAATTCAATAATAATATATATAATTCAATAATAATATATATAATTCAATAATAATATATATAATTCAATACTAATATATATAATTCAATACTAATATATATAATTCAATAATATATATAATTCAATACTAATATATATAATTAAATAATAATATATATAATTCAATAATAATATATATAATTCAATAATAATATATATAATTCAATTATAATATATATAATTCAATACTAATATATATAATTTAATACTAATATATATAATTCAATAATAATATATATAATTCAATTATAATATATATAATTCAATAATAATATATATAATTCAATAATAATATATATAATTCAATAATAATATATATAATTCAATACTAATATATATAATTAAATACGTATATATATAATTCAATAATAATATATATAATTCAATTATAATATATATAATTCAATACTAATATATATAATTCAATAATAATATATATACAATCTGCATGAATTAAAATATCATGTTTAAGCGTATCATATGAGCAGACAATGCTGGGTGTCCAGCTAGCTGAATGATAAAAAAGTAGTAAAAATATTACCTTTCATTTTGAAAGATTCGATTAAAAAAAAAAAGGAATGATTTCCTTATATTTTTGTGTTCAAAATATTTCCATTTCTCTGGCAAACGTGCATTTTTTTTTTTACACAGTGATCACCACTTATCAAGGCCCGGAAGCCACTCAGGGATAAGGGTTATTGCAAGTACATTACGCTAGTGTGGAGATTTGATGAAGTGTTTACTTAAGGGGGCGGTTCATTAGGAATTTGTTAACGTTGGACTTGAACACATCCAAGTTGTAGTCCGGTGGGAAGCAGGCAGATGGAACAGAGTTCCACAGGCGTGCAGTTCTAAGAAAGAAGCTTTGTTCATGGAATCCGTGTTTTGATTTAGGCACAGATATAGAGTGGGGGAAATTTTTCACAGTGGATTCAGCTAGATGGGTGTTTTTCGTGAAAGATTGGTGAGGGGGGACCAGAGATTGGAGTTCAGACGAGCACCTGCCATGGAAATAACGATAAAACAAGGATAGGCTCGCAACGTCTCTTCTGTGGGAGAGAGGTTGCAGGGAAGAGAAAAGGGCATCCCCACTAAGCCACAAAGTCTATTTTGTACTCTGTCAAGGCAGGATAGGCTGTTTTTAGCAGCTCCTGCCCAGATGTGGCAACAGTATTCCATCCTTGGACGTACTTGGCTTTTATATAGATAGAGAATTGCATCAGTAGTGAGATATCTTCTGGGTGCGTAAACTATTAGACTTAAATAAAACAATAGAAAGCTTTTATTGAAAAAGGTAAAACATTATAAGACCCAAAGACTTACATAAAACCATAAACTTTATTATTATTATTATTATCATCATCATCATCTATATATTAATACAATAGCGTGTGTGTTATTTTCTGTGTCACGCTTACACCTGGCTCATTTAATTATGTACTTCCATTTATTGTCATAAATAATTTTACCAAGAATTCTTAATACGTTTTGGTTTCGGTTGTAACTGATGTGCTATCTTATTTTTTTTATATATAAATAATTTTATCAAGATTTTTTTATAAATAATTTTTTAAAGAATTCTTTTTGGTTTCGGTTATGGCTGATAACTCAAGATATATATATATATATATATATATATATATATATATATATATATATATATATATATATATATATAGAGAGAGAGAGAGAGAGAGAGAGAGAGAAATAAAAAGGAACAAACCGTATTATGTGTTCATCAACGTTTCGTCTTTATTTCGAGACTTCCTCTGGATGAAACGTTGATGAACACATAATACGGTTTGTTCCTTTTTATTTTCTCTATTTTGTCGGAATACTATTTCCATTATTTTCATCATATATATATATATATATATATATATATATATATATATATATATATATATATATATATATTCATAAGTTTTTATTTTGGTTTTGATTCAAGGTAATACACCCAAGTCATATGAATATGTTTTTTTTTGTTTTGTTTTTTGAAATCGCAATTTTATAATATATAAAAATCGATAGAACAATAACTCTATAATAATATCTGCGAAATCTGCAAGTATTAAAATATCATATTTAAGCGTACTTTACGACCGTGCTAGCTTAGATAAATACTTTTGCAGTTTTAACAAAAGAGCTACAATAATATCAGAGCGTCTCCATTAACACTTAACATGCACAAAATGCCAACATCAATATATTACATATGAATTGAATGAGTCCCCTATAGAATTTCCAGCTAGTTATTATTTAGTTAAAAGCTATTTGGCGGAAGTGATATCCGACAAATTTTAGAGGTACGTATGAGTATGACCAAAACTGTTTAAAATTTATCTCTTTTTTTTTTTTTAAGCAAATATTACAATTTTTTTTATAAAAGTTCAAATAAAGACTGTTTGAAAAATAAAAAGAAGAAAAAAGATAAATTACACACAGTTTTGGTCATCTGTAACTTAAAATGTGTCTAATTTTTGTTTTTGTTTTTTTTAAATTAGTTTAACCATTTTTTAAATTTCGCTTAAAAAAAAAAAAGCTAAACTGCTTAAAAAAAAGGCTAAATTTGCGAAATTTGGCCAAAAAACTGAACACCTTTTAAACATATTTAAAATATTGACTATAAGAATCGTCAAAAAAAATGAAGAAAAAATAAAAATAAATATTTTCGGGGGCAAAATTCTTTAGGTCAGTCATTGTTTTTAATGGCAAGGTTTCGTTTGGTTTTTATTAGAAATTCAATATTTCGAATTTCGTTCTCATTTCAAACAAGCACCCTCTAATGATGAAAATCTTACCTTTTAATTCATGAAATTCGATAAAAAAATAAATGGGATTTCTTTTTGATTTTTCTATTCAAAACGTTCACGGATTAAAAAAAATAGATGTATACAATTTCTCTTGTTTAAAACTAAATATTTTAAAATTGAAAAAAAAAATCAAACTTAAAAAATAAGAAAAAAAAAAACGATTTAAGTATGAATTATTTTTTAAGAAAAAAAAATGACTACTAAAGGAATAAAGAAAATCATCATGAACCGGTGTCAATTAGTATTTCGTTCCTCCTGTAAAAATAACCCTCCATTAATTACGCGTGAGGGCAAAATCAGTAGAGACTAGACCAGGGATGATTAGACCAAGATTGCCTAAAGGCTATATGAGGTCTTTTAGATCACAAAGTGCATCCTTCTGTGGCCTTTAGGGTAAATATTAATATTTATCTTTGAAAAAATAAAAATATTACTTTTTTTTTTTTTTTACATGGTAGTCACCACTTATCAAAGCCCGGAAGCCACTCGGGGATAAGGGTTATTGCATGTACAGTAATCAATGGGATAGTATCGTAGTAATCGTTAGTATTGGAGATTTGATAAAGTGTCTTACTTAAGGGGGCGGTTTATCAGGAATTTGTTTATGTTGGACTTGAAGACATCCAAGTTGTAGTCAGGTGGGAAACAGGCAAACGGAACAGAGTTCCATAGGCGTGCACTTCTAAGAAAGAAACTTTGTTCATGGAATGTATGTTTTGATTTTGGCACAGATAAAGAGTGGGGAAAATTTTTGGCAATGGTGTCAGCTAGACGGATGTTTATTGTGAAATATTGGTGCGGTGGGACCAGAGATTGGAGCTCAGACGAGCACTTGCCATGGAAGTAACGATAAAACAAAGCCAGGCTTGCAACGTCTCTTCTGTGGGAGAGAGGTTGCAGGGAAGAGAAAAGGACATCCCCCACTAAGCCACAAAGTCTATTTTGTACTCTGTCAAGGCAGGATAGGCTGTTTTTAGCAGCTGCTGCCCAGATGTGGCAACAGTATTCCATCCTTGGACGTACTTGGCTTTTATATAGATAGAGAATTGCATCAGTAGTGAGATATCTACTGGAGCGGTAGAAGAACGCCACCATTTTTCCAGCGACCTTGGCAACAGACTTGATGTACATGTTCCATTTCAGATCAAGAATAAAGGTCAAGCCCAGAAGCTTGTCAAAACATGGAGCCTCCCCAAGATAAGAGCCATCCATTTCAATTGATGCCAGATTTTCTATAATAATTATACTTAATTTAACACACACACACACACACACACACACACACACACACACACACACACACACACACACGCAAATAACTATATTCATTTTCATACCTCCAAGACTTGAAAGCCTTTTTGGAACAAGAAGCATTACATGAACGGCACCATTTTTTGTATGCATCATCGAGCTCAACATGCCTGATGAGAGGGCTACTTTTGTGACTATTTTTTGGCATATCTCACGTCATGAAGGACATCTTTGAGAATTGGTATAGGGTAGTATAGGTAGTACTCTCGCAGGAGTGTTTTATTGAGCTCGTAAGGACCCAGGTATATTCTCATTGTCCCATTTTTCTTTCTTGTGATGACAAGTTGGCTAACCCACGGAGTTGGTTTTTCTACTGGTTTAATTACTCCCAATTTGGTTGGTCGACTTAACTCCTTTTCGGTCCTCCGACAAAAGGAGAATGAGTCTGTAAATTCACCCTTGTCCGTTCATCTGTCCGAACTTTTCTCAATAACTACGCCTTTGAATTTTTAAAAAATTTTGCACCAACATTAAACATGACATGAGTAAAAAACAAACAGAACGGATTTTCCGGGAAAACTCTGGTTGACACCCCCCCCCCTCCGGATGCCTTTCGGGTTAAAATAGCTAAAATTGACACTTTTATGCTTATTAAAAAAAAAAATTGATGCCTTGGATTTTTATAAAACTTTCTGAAAAGTTGTAACTAACTGATTTCTATAGAATTTTGTTTGTCTATACTTCATGATAACTCTTGTGTGTGCTCCAGGGGCTCTTTTAGGGCTAATAAAAACACTCCATTTTGGGGACTATTTTACCATATTTGTCCAAAATTTTCTGTGTATGTCTATTTAGCAGTTTTGTATGGTGCTGAACTCAAATTTAAATATGTTAAGGCCTTGGGAACTTTTAGGGCTACATGATGGGGGGGGGGCAAATGATGGACTTTTTTTTGCATGGTGCAGAACTCTAATTTACATATTTTAAGGCCTTAATCTACACCATTGGTTCATTTTCACCAAGATTTGACGTCCCCTGTGACTTTTGGAGCCAAATGCTGAACTTAATCATTTTTTTTGTACCTCATTCACTGTGAACTCATGGTGGACCATGCATGCTTCACTTGGTCGGTTCAGAATGTATAGCTATAGATATTCTGATTGGGAATTACGACTGGTATTGCATCTGACTTAAGATAGAGTGTGGCAACACCTGACAGTTTGTTGAGTTGATTATCAAACACCTCCTTATAGATTGTCTTTATGTTAACTACTGCGACATGGTGGAAGTTCTTCTGTTTTATCTCCACAAAGCCAATCTGTATGCTCGCCCGCAGGCCAAGTAGTGGTTGACAGTCATCTTAAACTTTGAAAATTACAAATTCTACTGAATAAGTTTTTTGTGTTTTGCGCTTTTTTATTTTTCTTCACTATACACCAAGTGGTCTCATCAAAGATTTGTTCCACATTGATAAGACCCTTTATAGGGTCTCATCCTCTTAGCAAACTTTAGCAGGAACAGTATTAATAGATGCCCCCACGTCGATCTGGAAAACAACTTTTGTATTCAGAAGCCATTTGGCTTCTTTTGCCTATTTTGTCTTTGTGAGTTTTATCACATTCACCCAGTGGCTGTTGTGGCAGCTGACACTCGCTACAATCACAGGCAGGAGCTAATTCTCACGACTTTGAGATTTGAAATCCATTTCCTCCTGGCTTGTCTAATCACAAGCCAGCTCTTTATCATATGACAGAGTATATAAAAGGCAAAATCCGAAACTCTCAACTCTTTTTAATTCTGACCCTGCCGGGCAACAGACATTGGGTGTATTCTTCATCCTTCTCTGATGATGATGATGTGTCTAGTTAATGTACTCGTGGTAAAGATGCAACACGCATCTTTCTTTCATTCATTCGTGTGTTGTGTTTTCATTTCGTTCTGTCTTTGTTGGGACACTTGAACTCAAAGTGTCCCCTCTCGTTGCATGCATGGCACAGTTTGCCATGGACTGCACATCTGCTGCATTTTGGTACATGTGTCTCGGTTTCATCCAAAAATAAACATTCATCAAAAAAAGAACCAAATTCAAAACATAAACATCACAACCGACAAGCCTCTGGCAAGTACATCGATGTGAATAAACACAGTAAGAGTACAATTCCCATTCGAATACATCTACGACTTTATCAGCTTCGATTTGATATGCACAAGTAAACATGGCTCCCTGCAGTATGTTAAAGCATGAAAACAAAAATTAAGGAGAACATTAACCTTGCTTCATGCCAGTCACGGCAAAGTATATTTTCTCTCCTCTAATCTTAAAAATGGTCTTGAACATTTTTAATTGTTAAATTTTCTTGTCTAATGAGATCAATTATGATCGAAATGGTCTGCACATTGTAGCAAAATATGACTGTATTTACATAAAGAAAAATAAAAACTATATGTGTGTGTGTGTGTGTGTGTGTGTGTGTGTGTGTGTGTGTGTGTATTCAGGACGACTGGAAACAATGTCAAGATAAGTGGAGAGCTTATTTAAAAACAAATAGAAAGTATATATATATATATATATATATATATATATATATATATATATATATATATATAAAATAAAAATTACAATAGGTTTACCAAGGTAATCAAAATGGTAAACTTAAAATATATTATAAATATTAAAGAGTTAATATTTATATGTAAAGTAATCTCAACCTTTTACATGCAATATCCGATCCCGCATTTTGCTAATTCCTGCCCTCTGATGAGAAGGAGAGTATTTCTTCGAAACTCCGCGGATTAAGGACTATCCACTTATCTTCTGCTTTCTTTTTTTAAAATTAAATATGTTTTTAACTCTTTTTCAAGAGTTCTTTTAACATGTTTTATTAATCATTTGTTCATATATATATATATATATATATATATATATATATATATATATATATATATATATATATATATATAGAATAAAAATAAAAATTAAACTACTCTTTTGAATTGGCTGTTTGAGTCCAGAACGAAAAAAAAAATAATGCCAAATGAATGCACCACTTATTTTCCCACTCAACGTTTAAAAAATTCAAACTAAAAGACAGTTGCTGACAGGATTTCTTAGCGTCAAGATGTTTTAAATATGTTTAAGCTACTTGACATACTTTGTCGAGGTTATGGCCTCAAGGTTTTTATATAAAGACAGACGCATATTGAAGGTTGAGAACCGACTTTATTTACTACCAACAATTTGTATTAGGAGAGGCAAAGTGTTCGTAGGATGGAATGTGATTTAACAAAGGAGATGAATGTTCGTAAAATGTTTGTAGGTATGTATGAATTGACAAGGAATGAATGTTCGTAAAATGTTTGTAGGTATGTAGGAATTGACAAGGAATGAATGTTCGTAAAATGTTTGTAGGTATGTAGGAATTGACAAGGAATGAATGTTCGTAAAGCGCTTGTAGGTATGTAGGAATTGACAAGGAATGAATGTTCGTAAAATGTAACTTATCTTTTGGACGATGGAAAGGGTTAGGGTAGGCCGGTCATCCTGCTGTCGGTGATGCGTGTCCTGCCTTGTAACTGGAAAGCGAGTCTCTTCTTTCGTCAGCGCTAGCAGCCTGGTGTCTTCATCTTCTTTCTCCTACTCTCCCTTCTTTGGTTTGTGTGAATTAGGCATCATTTAGAATTGAAGGCGTTTGGCCCATAACATGAGAGCATAGTTGGCTTCAGTTCACTGGTGCCCTATTTCTTTTTCTTCTTCATCTCTTTAGGTCGGGTGGGAGAATGTCCGTGCGTTCACTGACGCAGCTGGGCGAAAATCTCCTGTTCCTTCCTCTCTGTTCCCTCAAATCCCTCGTTTTTATAGCGGCAAACTGGCTCCCAGCGATTGTGCTATTTGAGGTGTTTATTTTAGACGTGGAACTCTGCCATTGGTTGATAATTATTTTGTGGTTATCTTATTTTTTTCTTCCCAAGCGGAAGCGATGCATGGAGCCATGTGCAAACGACGATTTTTTATTTTGTCTCTCATGGTTAACATCTGGTTGGCTGCCAATTCTCATCATGTTCCCACACAATCATGTTCCCACAAGGTCTCGGGCAAGGAAAAACAGACCAGAAATCTTACTGTGGTCATTCAACAACTCTGCCTTAACTAAGACATAGTAATTAGGTGTAAATTTAAGTAACGGCAGAAAGACGTGAATATTTTAATAATCTTGAATGGGATAAATGTTGAACAACAAATCGAAAATCCCTTTCAAAAAGTTTTTCTAAACATCCTGAAAAAACGACTATGAAATTCTGCTACACCTGGAAATTTATCCTTTCTAATCCACTTGAAGGGAAGACTATTGAAAATATGTGAAGAATTGTTCCCTTGATGTTAGCACTATAAGTGCAAGGCATATTTGGTTAATTCGGTTAATTTTCTTCTCTAATGAGGGTAAAACTATATTTAACTTTGTTGAATATACTTTTCACAAGCACGAAAGAATTTATGCAAAGAAGTGAAATTTTGTTGTAAATTTGGTAACGGCAGAAAGATGTTGATATTTTTAAAAATCTTGAAAATTAGTTGTAAATTTGGTAACGGCGGAGAGATGTTGATATTTTTAAAAATCTTGAAAATTAGTTGTAAATTTGGTAACGGCGGAGAGATGTTGATATTTTTAAAAATCTTGAAAATTAGTTGTAAATTTGGTAACGGCGGAGAGATGTTGATATTTTTAAAAATCTTGAAAATTAGTTGTAAATTTGGTAACGGCAGAGAGATGTTGATATTTTTAAAAATCTTGAAAAGGATAATTATGGAACAAGAATCGAAAATTCCTTTTAAAAACAACTAAGAAATTTTGCTGATGGGAAGAATATTGGAATAACATGAAGAATTGTTCATTTGGTTTTAGCACTATAAGTGCAAGGAATGCTTGATTAATTCGGTTAATTTTCTTCTGTAGCAGCGAAAAAAGGTGTAGAGAACTAGGACATATATAAATTCTAATCCCGTTACAAAAGAAGATAATGAAACGAATGGAATTGAAGGAAACAAAAACTCAATTGATGGATAAGATAAACGTGTCGTTTATTTACTGTTGAAAGAATGAATGTTTTAGATATAACACGTGTTCATGTCTGCGTGGGTGTAACCATCGTTTGTTGCAGGATTGGAAGTATAGAAGGAAAAAGGAAATGTGTGTTCATCTCATTATCGTTTGTTCGTGCGTGGGAAGAGAAGTGAGTAATATAGTAGAAATGAGAATGATAGTTCAGCGAAGACAAAGACAAAGGATAGAGAGTTGACATCAGTTAAACTGTTCGCCATGTTAGAAGTCAGCTACGCGGTGGTGTCCTCTGGGACAAGTTGTATATATTGAGAGAGAAAGCGTATAAAGTGCACGTACTGTTTGTTAGCCTTTTGTCCCACATAGTAGCAAGTGGTGTGAGGCACGCGTGTGCGCGTGCATGCCGAAAAGGCATGCTGTCGGTCTGTAGACCGCACAGCTCGAAAGCTGGTCCTAAAAAGGGAGAAGCTGCTTATTGCTCTTTCTTTTATACTTGTTTCTGATGGTCTTTTGCACATGTGTGGATTTCCTTTGAAACGGGAAGTGACGTTGTCCATGTGTGTGTACATGTGTGCACGTTAGCGTGTGTGTATATATGTGAATGTGAGTGTATGTACGCGAACGTGAATATATGTACGTGTGCGGACGTGGGCACGTATGTTTGTGTGCGCATATGTATATGACAAGTAATATAGCTTGAAATGTGAACGCATGTTTTGTGTGAGACTAGAAAAGGCTCACGCAAAGGTACTGTTCACTTTGCTGAATGTATTATTCTTGAACACAAGAGAATTAATGCAAGGAAGTTAAAAAGGAAAAAATATGAGGTCTTAAAACATGTTCAAAAAGAAAAGCGGAATTCCCTACTGCACATACCGATCTTCACTTATGCTGATTTGATTACGGCGGATATATTTTTTTCCAGTTACAAAAGAGTCCTACATAGGGCAAGGGGAGAGAATTCATAATTTTAATGATTTTCAGCGGAAGTCTTTTAGTAGATCAAACCAGGACAAAGTCACTAAATAACAGCTTGGAAATTTTTATTCACCCATTCTCTCCTTCTCCTCCCTCCCCTCTCTTTGATTTATTCTATTTTCCTTCTCTTTAACAAAACATGATTCCATTCGGCTCACTGAATGGACGAGCTACTTATTTCCCCACTCAACGGTAAAAATTCAAATTAAAAGACAGTTGCTAACAGGACGCCTTAGTGTTAAGATGTATTAACTATGTTGAAGCTACCTGACATACTTTGTCGAGGTCTTGGGCAAGGAAGAAGAGTCCAGAAATCTTATTGTGGTGTAAGAATTTATGCAAAGAAGTAAAAAACAAAGCATAATGTGTTAAAACACGTTTCAAAATGAAAAGCAGAATTCTCTTATTGCAGATACCAATCTTCACTTGCTTAAATGTAAGGGCAATCCACGTAGAGCTTGTCGAAAACATGTCTACGACTGCATTCGTCCAAGCTTTATCAACACATATGGTGCACCGGCTACACACCACTGTTTCAGATTCTAACGTGGAACCCATTATACCTTATGAACATCTGTAGCAGAAACAAATGGGACTTTTTTCTTCCTCGAATCAATGCCTCTACCCTGTGCTATTTGGCCACATCTTGACCAGTCAGGGGTACGGCGCATTGATACTTCCTATTCCCAAAGGAAATCAGCCAGCATCCAGTTTGAAGAAGAACAACTCATTCTTACGCTGAAAGACACCAAACGGAATTGACCTCCTTTTCTTCTCTCTCTCTCTCTCTCTCTCTCTCTCTCTCTCTCTCTCTCTCTCTCTCTCTCTCCACCTTGGTGTTATCTCTACGGTATTGACGATTCCACTTGAATAACTACCGGTGCCCGAGTCCAGCTTTCTACAAGGAAAATACCACATTCTCCTCAATAAACCTTTTTTGTGACCTTTTATGAAGTTGTTGCGTTTGTCATTTCAGAAGCTTGTATTGAATTATTTATTTTATTAGGGTGTGTCCTAAAAGCATTACAAACCCTAAACATCTCTTGAAGTTGCCAAACTAATAAAGGCTACAACATTTGTATTTAAATTCAATAATTCATTAAAACATCGTAATGATCTGACCCCAGACCCTGACCGCCGTGCAAGGATGCATCTTTTCAAAACCATCCAGCAGCAAATCTTCCATAACGAAATCGATTACCTTAAAACCCTAAGGAAAAGCCCTGCTGAGCTAATTAAAGATCACAACCTATTCTTGTATGCAGAAGGAATAATAAGAACAGATGGCAGGATATGGAAAACTTCAATTTATGAATTTGAATTGATCCATCCAATTTTATTAGGGCAATGTCGTGGAGGAGAATTGGGCCTTTTTTGTTGACTGGGTGTTGTTGTCGAAGTTTCTGATGCATTTCATCCATTTGGTGACAGTACTTATCTGCCGTAATGGGTTTGCCTGCTATCAAACAGCTGTAATGAATAAGACTAGTCGCAGACCACCATACAGTCAGCGTGACTTTCTTTTGGTGCAACTCTGGAAGATTGGGAACTGTCGTGGAGCTTCATTGGCGTCTAACCACTGAGCTGGGCATTGCTGGCTGTGATAAAGAACCCACTTTTTATTGCAAGTCACAACCCAATCGAGAAACAAATTGTTCTTGTTACGTAAAAGAAGGGGAGATGAAACCTCATAACAGTGTTTTTTTTTTGGTTGTTTCTATTTACAATGTCTCCCCACAGGACAGAGTTAGACACCAGGGTCGTTTTTCAATGTGGAGAAAAGGAACAAAAATAAAAATTGTCTCAGTCGTGAAAGATTTCTCTGCCACTGACAGAGAACAAGAAATTAAAGTGAAGCATCTGAAGAACAGATACTACACTTTGATCTTGGTTGTTGTTCAATTCGTAAGGCGCCCATTTATCAAGTTTTTTTGTTTTTTCAATCTCTCTCAAGAGGTTGATCCTATGCCAACCATTTATCATCTTCGAGATTCTCGTTGCCACTACAAAATTTCTGAAACCACTATTGTGCTGGGCATTCAGTAGTTGTTCCTGGGCCAAACGCCTCATTGGTATCGTGAGCTGTCTCAGCAGCTTTTCTGACCTAAATTGAAATAAGAAATTGTGCTAGTTTGCTTTTTCCCGTCTTGTATTCAACGTTCTGAAAAGAAAACATAATTGCTTTAAAACGATTGTAATTTAAACGATAAGAAAGAGAGAAAAAAACGCTCTTCAAAATGATATATAAAATAAATGTATTATAATGAAAACTTATTTGAAAATATATCATTTAGAATCAAAACTAAAAATTCAGCAAGAACTTTCTTCTCAACCTAATTTATATATATATATATATGTATATACATATATATATATATATATATATATATATATATATATATATATATATATATATAATAAAGCTGAACGTCTGTGGGTATCTCTGAACCCGAATAGACTCCTATATGGTTTACTATTAAACAAAACTGATCACATAACAAGAAGAGGTACAAGGAGCAAAAATGGGTATGTTATATTTTGACCATTAATAATGTGGGGTCTGTGTATGCCCCCAGTCCCCCAAGAATGGATATAAAAAGCTAAAAAAACACGTTTGCAATTGTTTTTGATCTAGATGTGCATAAGAATACTTTGACAGGTATGTTTCAGCTTGAACAGGGATGGTATATAAAAATTGTGGGGTCTGTGTTCGTGCCTGGCATCCATGCTACAAACTATAACAAAGGCTTTCAATATCTATCTGCGTAGATATACTTTTATAATGATGTTTCAATTTGAAGAAATATGTTATAATAAAATTATGGGGTCTGTGTTCGCGCCTGGCCTCCATAGAATAGAAAAATGTCACAAAGTTTAATAAGTTTTTTTTTTATAATATAGATCCACATAATAATACTGTGATTAGCATGTTTAAGTTTCGACAGGTGTGTTATAATAAAATCATAGGGTCCATCTGGATTTCATAGAATGGTTTTTTTATTTTTTTACTAAAATATAGTTTAAGAATAATAAGTTGTTTGTGAGTAATGTCGAAACCAATTTAGGATATCGAAATAGAATTTGACCAATATTTAAATAATCTATGTAATAAAGCTGAACGTGTTTGTGTGTGTGTGTGTGTGTGTTTGTGTGTGTGTGTGTGCCCGAATAAGTTCCTATATGGTTGACTATTACACAAAACTGATCACGTACAATGATAGTGCGCGAGCCTTTTCTAGTCTCACACAAAAACACACATTCACATTTCAAGCTATATTACTTGTCATATACATACACGCACACAAACATACGCGCCCACGTCCACACACGTATATATATTTACGTTCACATACATACACTCACATTCACGTTTATATACACACATGCTAACGTACACACATGTACTCACACACGCACACACGTACGCACACTGATGGACGACGTCACTTCCGCTTTCAAAGGAAATCCACACATGCGCCAAAGACACACCGGAAACACCTATAAAAGGAAGAGACAAGCTGTTTCCAGCCCTTTTTCTGACCTGCCTTTCCGAGGTGGTTGGTCGGCGCACCAGCCTCCGCCGTT
The DNA here is from genome assembly GCF_053919585.1 of Euprymna scolopes. Taxonomy (NCBI): domain Eukaryota; kingdom Metazoa; phylum Mollusca; class Cephalopoda; order Sepiida; family Sepiolidae; genus Euprymna; species Euprymna scolopes. Next base: position 149,166,413 of record NC_136527.1, read on the forward strand.
TCGGCAGGCGCGCACGCATACCTCACGCCATCTACTACTATGTTGGATATTACATATGTGTGCCGATCATAGCTCGTATGGTCTAGGGATTTATCAGCACCCACATGTAATAAAATTAAAACAAAAGAAAAAGATTTAATGAAAAAGAAATTTATTTAAAAATAAATTAACAAGGAAAACAAAAGAAAAGATTACCATGTTTTAAGGGCGACAACTAGCTAATAAATTGTCTCCCTTAGATCATAAAGATCGTAATTCTTAATGTATTGTTTTGAAGTGATGTTTTGCTTAGAGTATTTTTATATGTATATGTGCTTCGGTCAACAAACTCAAAGAATAAATAAAAACTTTACCAGAATCCAGACAGCCAGTTTCTTCAGTGAGGTTTTTGTTTTTACGGCCTTATGTGGAAGCCGGAATTCGGACGTTGGTTGCCTCTTTTTTGCATCCCAAAATATATCACGAACTTGTTTTTACGGCCTTATGTGGAAGCCGGAATTCGGACGTTGGTTGCCACTGTTTGCATCCCAAAATATATCACGAACTGACTTTACCCACCAATAGCGTTTCTTTTATATGAGTTTTAAAAGGAATTTCCTGGAACCTTCTAGAGACTCAAAAAAGAACAAAAAGACGTTCTACGCCTTTTTATATTTATAGACGCCGATTATCATTTATTTTTATGAATAACGACATTCTAGAAACGTCTTTATGTTTAATTAATATATCAATAAACATATTTATATATTATAAGAAATATTTATATATTTCTTAATCCAATCATAGGAGAGAATATGTTCTCCTATGACACTCCCCCCCCCTTCAAGATAAAAGTTTTGATATCTAGATATCAAAACTTTTAATTTCACAAGGATGGCTATGGTCTGGTACCTGGAAAAAATGAATGTGAAAGCAAACAAAGAAAATGTCAATATCAATAAATATGCAAGGTACTGAAAGTTTTTAGTCAATGTTCGTTTTTCTTTTTGTAAGTGAGAAATATGGATAACAGTATTACAATAGATAGATATGTATTTGTACAGTTTGTTAATTTGTATAAATTTTGTGTTAGATATGTAAAACTTGAGTGTGTTAATTTATTTTATTTTTTAATGGTTTTGTTTTTTTTTTGTTTTTTTTTCTGTGACAAATCTGTAACTTCCATCGGGTTTAGGCACGAGGATGCATGGTGAACTCCACTCACTGTTGCTTGGTTCTATAATGTCGTTTTCCAGCATATATTTAATTTCTTTTCTCAGACTTTGGAGCTTGATGGGATTTAGTCGGTAGAAATGTTGTTTTATGGGCTTTGCATTGCCCACGACGACATTATGTATGGCTGCTGTAGTTTTCCTAGGAACATCTGGAAAAAGATCTTTGAATCTATTGACCAAAGCACATACATCTTTTCTGTTTTCATAAGATAAATGTATAAGTTTGTTGTTTAGATTGTGTAGGATTTCGGAGTTGTTTAATTTACTGTAATGACCTATTTCTTTTTCTTTAAAAAAAGTTTTTTCAGTGTCCGAAGGTGTTTTGCTTGTGTCAATATCTGAAATAGTTTTCAAAGTAAAAACTGGCCGTGTTGTTGCTGTAGCATTTCTACTTAAGTAAGGTTTGAACATGTTGATGTGGCATAACCTATTTTTCTTCCTCCTATCTGGGGTGTGTACAATGTAATTTACATCATTAATTTTTTCTTTTATGACATATGGTCCAAAATATTTTGCCTGTAAACAATTAGATGGAATTGGTAAGAATACTAGTACTTTATCTCTTATTTGGAAAGTACGGTGTTTACTGTTTTTATCGTATCTAGTTTTCATTCTAGCCTGAGAATTTCGTAAGTTTTCTTGTGCTAATGTGAAAGCCGAATATAATTTTTCTTTAAATTTGGAAACATAATCTAGGAGATGCAGATCGTTCCGCTTTGTAAGCCATTTTTCTTTTAGTAGTTTTAAAGGACCTCTTACTGTATGGCCGAAAACGAGTTCAAACGGACTAAAACCAAGTGATTCTTGGACTGCTTCTCTTGCTGCGAACAAAACAAAATGAACTCCATCATCCCAATCTTTTTGATATTCGAAGCAGAATTTTTGTATCATAGACTTGAGTGTTTGATGGAAACGTTCAAGAGCTCCCTGTGATTCTGGATGGTAACTACTAGATCGATATTGTGTTATAGACATTTCATCCATCACTTGTTTAAATAGACCAGACATGAAGTTTGAGCCTTGGTCTGATTGAATGGATGATGGGATCCCGACTAAGCAGAAGAACTTAGTTAAGGCTTTCACTATAGTTCTTGTCTTAATATTCCTTAGCGGAATTGCCTCCGGAAAGCGGGTAGATGCACAACTGATTGTTAGCAGATAGATGTTACCTGTTTTTGTTTTAGGGAGAGGACCAACACAATCAACTAGCACTCTACTAAAAGGTTCGCCGAAAGCTGGAATAGGTTTTAGAGGTGCGGGAGGAATTTTCTGGTTTGGTTTCCCGACCATCTGACAAGTGTGGCAAGAGTTACAAAAAGCGATTACATCTTGTTTCAATTTCGGCCAGTAAAAATGTTGTAATATTTTGTCATGTGTCTTATTTATACCTAGATGGCCTGACATAGGGGTATTATGAGCTATATTGAGTATTTCCTCTCTGTAAACTTTTGGGGTCATTATTTGGTGTATTATCCTCCATTCTTCAGTTAGACTAGCATCTAATGGTCTCCATTTTCTCATGAGGATGCCATATATCATATAGAAACATTCTCGTTCTTTTTCTGCGTCTTCTAATGGAAGTGCCTTACTTTTTAAGAGACATAGTTCGTTATCGTTTTGTTGTTCTTTTATAAGATTATTTTGTAATTTTCCTGTGGTGTTTCCATTACGTACAGTGCTAATATCTAAATGTTTATTTTTATTATTTAATTTTTCTAGGTCGTGCGCTATAAATGTTTCGTTTAATTTTAATAAAGTGTCTTGTAATGAAGTGTTGTGGTTTTCTAGCAGTTGTTTATTTTTTCTAGCTCGAGTGAGTACACATATTGGATATAAGTTGCTATCTTCTTCATTTGTGTCTGTTAAATCTATATTATCTGTAATAATCGGATTTGTTATAACTTTACCGTTTGCTAGATCATTCCCTAAGATTAAGGAGACACTGGTAGGGTGGGAAGAACCCCAACTACAACAAAACCGTTTATGTAGCTAGATTGTAAATATATTTTATGTAGAGGTATTTTTGTAGAATTTAAGTCGATACCTTGTAATAGGACGTATTCTCCCGTGAAGGTAGAATTGGATAGATGCAAAATGTCTTTTTGTAAAAGTGTTTGGGACGCCCCTGTGTCTCTTAGGATTTGTATAGGAGTAGTGTTTTTAATGTCACATGTGGAAACGCAGCCATCGGATAGGAATGGTTTATAAGTTTGCATGATCGAATCTGTATTATTTTTAAATTCATTTGAACTCTGGAGAGATGAGTGAGGGAAAGAATTGATTTTTCTTGTGTTTGCGAATGCGTAAGGTTTGTAGTTTCTATTGGACTCGTTATCTCTTTTTCTTATTCTGCATTCAGACATCAGGTGATTGCGTCTACCACAGTAAGTACATTTAACTATAGAATCAGTTGGGAAAGGGTTTTGTCTGTTATGAATGTTATTATTGCAAGAAAAATTATGAGTTTGAGACCTTATTGAGGATTTATTATAAGAGTAACCATCTAAATGCTTATGGGACAGGTTTGCGTTTTCGTAACGTTTTCGTAAAGTTACCTTATGAGTATCTGCGAGTATCGCAGCGTCATTTATGTTTGTAATATCTTTTTCGTCTAGGTACAATTGTGTGTCTTTGTCGACACATCTGCTAAATTCCTCTAATAATATTAGTTGTGCTAATTTCTCAAAGTCGCCATTTACCTTTTCTTGCTCTAAGCCATCGATGAAATAAGTCCGTTTTTTGTCTGGCGAATTCAACGAAAGTTTGATTTTCAAATTTTTTAAAATTCCTGAATTTTAACCTGTACTCTTCCGGAATCAATTCGTACGCATTTAGTATGACAGTTTTAATAGTTTCATAATCTGAGGAATCCTCGTTGTCTAATGCAGAATATATATCAGCAGCTCGTCCCCTTAGTCCCGATTGTAAAAGTGCTGGCCAATTTTCATACGGCCATCCTAACGTTGTTGCTATTTTTTTCAAAATGAGGGAAATATTTCTCTACTCTTGCTTCATTAAAATGTGGTACGAGTTTTATATATCGTCCTACGTCGAAGGATGAATTAATTGGTGAGGAATTTATGTTTCTGGATTGCAATTCCAGCTTCATTTTTTCTAATTCTATTCTTTGCAATTCCATTCTTTCATTACTTTCTATTTATAATTTTTTAACTTCTAATTGTAACCGTAGAGTACTGTCCTGTATTTTTGAACTATGAGGGTCTAACAAATTTATTTCTATGAGTTTTGCCTCGATTATATTTTCCATTTCAGCTTTATTCATATTCGGATTTATATCCAATTCGAAATAATCAGCGATATCTAATAGTTCGGATTTTTTTAACTTAAAGAAGTCTTCTTTTATTGTTTTGGAACCTAAAAAGTTTTCTACCAAAAAAGGCATTTTATTTTATAATTTAATATTTTATATTTAATTAAATTTTTTTTTAACCGAATATGGAACGCTGTTTCCTTATGTTAACAACTATTTTGAATAATGTAGTTATTTCCGTTAGATTATGTTGGAAAAAAATTGAAAGCGTCTGAGTTTCCGATAGTATTTTTGTCTGTTTTTATTTATTTTTATTTTTTATTTTTATTTTATTTATTTATTTATTTATTTATTTTGAAATTACGTTATCACTTCGATATAAATTTAACATATATCTATATGTTATATTGTTTGTTGATTTTATTTTTAATTTTTCTTTTTAATTTTTTTTGTGCATTTGTTTGACACGGTGAAAACTTTTTATTTTTTATTTTGATAATATAGTTATCTCCCTTGCATTTGTTCATAAAATAGTACAATGTCATTCAGTAGACATTTAAATTTTTTTTTTTTAATGCTAGCGTCTTTTTGGCCAGATTGTTTTATTTTTATATTTGAAATATTTTCAAATGTTATTTACTTTGTTATTTATCTGAAATTACGCAAGCAAATCAATTTTTTTTGCTATTGTATATAAATCTATATATATGTATATATTTTTGTTGTTTTATTTAGTTTAATTTTATTTTATTTTTTTTATTTCTTAATGACATTAGGTAGAGATTTTTTATTTTAATAATTTTTTTTTTGAAGGCTAGCGTCTGTTTTGCCGGATTGGTTTTTTTTTTTTATATTTGTAATATTTTTAGATGTTATTTACTTTTTATTTATCTGAAATTACGTAAGCAAATCAAATTATTATTTTTTTTTTTTAAATTTATATATATGTATATATTTTGTTTTATTTATTTATTTATTTATTTTTTTGAACTCTCGTTAGACCAATGTATGTATGTATATATATATATATATATATATATATATATATATATATATATATATTTAATAGCGCACAGCTAATAATAAATATGATGTCATTATCTCAGTAAAGAAAGAAAGAACGAATCTTTTTATTATTATTTAGTTTGGTATAAATTTTCCTTTTGTCGGAAGATTGTTGACTAACTTAATAAATGGATTTTTTGTTTGTTTGTTTGTTTTTACGAGCCCCCATTTATTACATATGTGTGCCGATCATAGCTCGTATGGTCTAGGGATTTATCAGCACCCACATGTAATAAAATTAAAACAAAAGAAAAAGATTTAATGAAAAAGAAATTTATTTAAAAATAAATTAACAAGGAAAACAAAAGAAAAGATTACCATGTTTTAAGGGCGACAACTAGCTAATAAATTGTCTCCCTTAGATCATAAAGATCGTAATTCTTAATGCATTGTTTTGAAGTGATGTTTTGTTTAGAGTATTTTTATATGTATATGTGCTTCGGTCAACAAACTCAAAGAATAAATAAAAACTTTACCAGAATCCAGACAGCCAGTTTCTTCAGTGAGGTTTTTGTTTTTACGGCCTTATGTGGAAGCCGGAATTCGGACGTTGGTTGCCTCTTTTTTGCATCCCAAAATATATCACGAACTTGTTTTTACGGCCTTATGTGGAAGCCGGAATTCGGACGTTGGTTGCCACTGTTTGCATCCCAAAATATATCACGAACTTGTTTTTACGGCCTTATGTGAAAGCCGGAATTCGGACAATGGTTGCCACTGTTTGCATCCCAAAATATATCACGAACTGACTTTACCCACCAATAGCGTTTCTTTTATATGTGTTTTAAAAGGAATTTCCTGGAACCTTCTAGAGACTCAAAAAAAGAACAAAAAGGCGTTCTACGCCTTTTTATATTTATAGACGCCGATTATTATTTATTTTTATGAATAACGACATTCTAGGAACGTCTTTATGTTTTAATTAATATATCAATAAACATATTTATATATTATAAGAAATATTTATATATTTCTTAATCCAATCATAGGAGAGAATATGTTCTCCTATGACATTGGACAAAAGGCCAACAGACAGTACGTACACTCTTTCTCTCTCTATCTATTACTTGTGCCAGAGAACACCACCGCGTAGCTGACGGTTAACATAGCGCAGAGTTTAACTGATGTCAACCCTCTACTATATCACTCACTTCTTTTCCCACGCGCGAACAAACGATAGTGACCCAAATGTGAGATGAAAACACATTTCCTTTTTCCTTCTACAATACCAGTCCTCTACAAACGATCGTTTCACCCGCGCGGACATGAACCCATGTTATATTTAAAACATTCATTCTTTCAACAGTAAATAAACGACGTTTATTTTATCCATCAATTGAGTTTTTGTTTCCTTCAATTCCATTTTCTTGTGGCGAGTTAGGGTATTATTATATCCTGGTCCGCAACAATAGAATATGTATAAAGTAAAAAAAGACAAAAAGAAAAAAGAAAAGACGAAACTGCTTTAAAAAATTTGTCATTAAAAAAGTTGAGCCGTTCCAAAATGGGGGAATCTATTTATAAGAACATTGTATTAGAAACTGAGTACCCCTTAAAAATATTGGAATATTCTTTTTTTTTATTGCATTTTTTGGTGCTTGTTAAAATAGTCCGAAGATCGATTTATTTTTTTAAATATGTGGTTTCAAGGAAAACAACAGTAAGTTGTCATGTCGAAAATAGTATTATATCAAAATATTACGAAAATTCATTGAGTAAAAATTATTTATAGTTAAAAGTAATTTTTATGGAACATTGGGGAAATTGCATTTTCTCTAACTGTTAACACTTTAAAGATTGCGAATACAGGGGACATAAAAATGTTGATATAAATTTATAAAAACAGAACTAAAATGACTGTTTTTGTTGTTTAAAAAATTTAATATTTATAAGAATAAAGTTTATTTGATTTTAAATAACTTACTGTTTTTGCTGTCCTACACACAGGAAATAAATACAGAAAAGATATAAACATTCATATATTTTTCGTATTGATTTTTTATTCATATATATATATATATATATATATATATATATATATATATATATATATATATATATATATATATATAAAATAAAAATTGCAATTAAATTTACCAAAATGATCCAAGATGGTAAAATTAAAGTATATTATAAATATTAAAGAATTAATATTTATAAACTTATCTCAGCCAGATGTAAAACTCGATAAAACCAAATAGGAAATAGAGCTTATAATACGAGCAAACAGTTAATAAAACATGTTAAAAAAACACTTTGAAATGAGTTAAAAACATATTTCATCTGAAAAGGAAACACTAGATAAGTGGATAGTCCTTATTCCGCGGAGTTTCGAAGAAATACTTTCCTTCTCATCAGAGGGTAGGAATTAGCAAAATGCGGGATTGGATTTTGCATGCAAAAGTATTTGATGAAACAACAAGTAAGTCAAAGATCTTACTTGAAAACAAAAAAGTGAAGCAGAGGGAATATGGTGAAGAAAAAGGTGATTACACATGAATGGATAGTCTGGTGGAAGATAAATAATCCGTCACTGGATTATTTATCTTCCATCAGTTTTTTAACAGAATATATTTGTTTTTGTTTTTTTTTAAGTCGGTTTCTATTTAACCCATAGTTGGGACCCTAACAAATACTACCACTCCGGGTCAGAGTGTACCTGGGAGCAATGACAATTAAAGGGTGGCTCCACACCCCCAAAGCCCGCAAGCTGGGGCCTCACCATCGGATATAGTTTAAGGTCATATCCAGAACCATAAAACCAAGGAAAAATTCAGATATTGCATTAGCTAATCTCATAGTTACAAGACTGAAAGAGTAATAAATTGTAAATAAAATATTTTCATCAAAACTTATGATAAAGAAAATACCAAAACATTAATTCCATAATAAATATTACAGAGTATCATAATGATACATAATATGTATGTACAAATTTTCATTCCCATGGAAAAGTATACAAAAATATATAAATCATAAAATCATACCTACGTTAGTCAGCTGGGGTGACTGGACACCTCAGAAGGATAAAGCGACGTCAACTGAAAAAGAAAACTGAGATACAACTGTGCCATATCACATGTGCTTTACCCTCACTGAGTCAGGCGAGTACTGGTAGGGAGGAAAAGAAGTTGCCAACTAGAAATTAAGCAAAATTACGGTGACAAAACACCCCATGGGACGAACGCAGAGTTAAGAATCTAAGTAGTAAATTAGTAAACAACACATTTTTTTTTTTTTTACACAGTGATCACCACTTATCAAGGCCCGGAAGCCACTCAGGGATAAGGGTTATTGCAAGTACATTAATTTAGTGAGGAGATTTGCTGAAGTGTTTACTTAAGGGGGCGGTTCATTAGGAATTTGTTAACATTGGACTTGAAGACATCCAAGTTGTAGTCCGGAGGGAAGCAGGCAGACGGAACAGAGTTCCACAGACGTGCAGTTCTAGGAAAGAAGCTTTGTTCATGGAATCCGCGTTTTGATTTAGGCACAGATAAAGAGTGGGGGAAATTTTTCACAGTGGATTCAGCTAGACGGGTGTTTTTCGTGAAAGATTGGCGAGGGGGGACCAGAGATTGGAGTTCAGACGAGCATCTGCCATGGAAATAACGATAAAACAAGGACAGGCTCGCAACGTCTCTTCTGTGGGAGAGAGGTTGCAGGGTAGAGAAAAGGGCATCCCCCACTAAGCCACGAAGTCTATTTTGTACTCTGTCAAGGCAGGATAGGCTGTTTTTAGCAGCTCCTGCCCAGATATGGCAACAGTATTCCATCCTTGGTTTGTTTTACGACTGATTTAGCTCCCCTTTTACATAAGAACTCTTCTAAATTAAAGATGTAAAATAGGTTGTCTTCAGATGAGAATCAAATATATGCACTTGGTTAGAAGCAAGAATATACCATACATTGTAGAGGATGTACGAGCAGTAACCAGATCATGCTAGATCTGTTCTGAGATGTTCCTAGATTCATTACAACTCCACCTCTAATGCTCATTAAGGCAAGTCAACTCTTTGAAAGGTTAAGAATAGACTTTAAGGGATCTTTGCCAACAAGTTTTCGACATTGATTCATGCTAACTGTAATAGACGAATATTCCCATTTCCTTTTTGCTTACCCTTATGACGATGTCTCTGCAGCAACTGTCAAGAAACATCTTACCAATTTATTTTCTATTTTCGGAAATCCTTCGTACATACATTCTGATCGGGGCACTGCAATCATGTCTGATGAACTAGAGGAATTCCTCCTCTTTCGGTTCATTGCTTCCAGCCGTCAACTGCTTTTAATGCATGATGCAATGGTCAAGTAGAAAGATACTACAGGATCATCTGGCAAACAGTGAGCCTTGCTCTATGGTCAAACAATCTCCCCCGTAACTAGTTGGGACAACCACTCCATTTCATTCACTCATTGCTCTTCACCGCCTCTAGCTGTACTTTCCATGAACGTCTGTTTAATTTCCAAAGGAAATCTGCTTCTGGCAATTCCATACCAACTTGGCTAGCCAAATCAAGATCTGGCATCATGTACGAAAAAATATGAACCCTTAGTCGAGGCAGTGGAAATTCTTGACGTCTGTAAAGGTAAGAGTTCCACATGGTGGCTGGCCATAATCCAGGAAGGGGACATTTTATATTCAGCACCGTCCGTTTCCTGTAGACCTGCGCACGAAACCACTGTTGCATGTCGACACCGCTTGTGTGTGAGAGGCGGTCTTTTTCAAATCACTCAGCACGGTTATCAGAGGTGTCTTTCTTTGCTTGCGATAGACATTGGTTCTGGGGCATATAGCTTGGCAAAAATAGAGGTAAATAGCGAGAGTTTTTTACTTCATTCCAATTTCCTCAGTTTTCGTTTTGTTTCTGTGAACATGTTTGTAAGACATGTATTTACTGTATTTTCAGTTTTACGATGACGACGAAGATGTTTTAGCGTTGGCCACGTGCGCGCAAATAAATCTACATATATCAGTAAAATTCGTTGTTCAGGATTTTTGCTCCAGTACGCTTGCTGTTACAACGTCAATCCGAAATATGCATGTGTGCGATTTAATAATGGACAAGAAATGACAGTGTCTCCATGCCATATCACACCAGTTGGTGATGAAACAAACTATTCACACAATGAACTTGATTCTACGGAAGACCCTACCAAGTCCAGCCTTCATCATCCTCCTCTGCCAAGCATCACCGAAGACTCTGATATTGACAATCAAGAGGACATCGAAAACTATGCCCCTGAAACCAGCACTCCTACATCTCTTTACCCTTACATTTGGCTGATTCATAAAGAACTTCGTTTGAAGGTGCTGATGTATTAAACCTCAGACGCTCTTCTCGAATTCGTCATAAACCTCCGTATTTAGCTAAAACTTATTAGCTTTGAATTTCTCCCTTCTTTTCTTTATTTTCAGTTTGAGCAGAGGCTGACGAGAAAACACATCTTGGAAGAAACTTGTGAATCTGAACTTTCCTAGGTGGTGGAAAATGACCTGAAAATAAAAGAAATCTTTTTTTTCTCTCTCTCTCCTGGTATTATAAATTTTAAAATAACATAGAAATGTCGATTTTTAGGATAAAATAACTTTAATATTTGTAAGTATAATTAATTATTGTTGATTTGTTATACAAATATGCAAACAAACAAGAGCATTGATTCGTCACAACTAGTCTCTGTACATATATATATATATATATATATATATAATATATATATATATCTATATATATATAATATATATATATATATATTATATATATATATAATATATATCTATATATATATATATATTATATATATATATATAATATATATATATATTATATATATATATAATATATATATATATATATAATATATATATATATATATATATATAATATATATATATATATAATATATATATATATATTATATATATATATATCTATATATATATATTATATATATATATATATAATATATATATATATATATCTATATATATATATAAAATATATATATATATATATATATATATATGTATATATATATTGAGCAATAACGTCTTTCTTGAACCACCTTTTGCACTCCTGAACGAAATTTTTATCAAGACATTCCATTGGAAATTGTAGCAGCTGTAGCTCTCTTATAGCCACTGCCCGAAATAAAAACAAAGGAAACTCTACTGTTTTTTCTGTGGAGGGAGATTGGGCTTATACTTAGAAGGAGATGTTGTATTAAAAGAGACTACACACCCGTAATATTTAAAAAAACAAAAAAACAAAAACAAACATCTATAAATATAAAAGCGAAAATGTGTGTATATATGTTTGGTTTTTGTGTATGTCCGCAAAAGGCTTTTTTCACGGGGTTTCTTGATCGGTTCACTCCTTCTTAAAACACTTTATATGCTGTCTAAATAATAATATTTACAAGTTACAAACAGGGGTCGTGTGTGTATTTTATTTATCCGACTTTCATGCTCTATTTTTTCCAGATTTTTAGATTGCCGCGTGTTTATTTCACTTTTCAGTATAAAAAGCAAAACTGGATTTGAATCGGCAGTTCGCCGGCTCCTGTGCCGGGCTCACCTTCCGGCAGATACTGCAATCAAAGACCATATGTGGGGGCAACCCTACATATAAGACCATTGCTCTTGTAGCAATCAGTTATTGGTCAATGTAAGGGAAACCCTTCATACCAATTGTCACTATCCCCCTCCCTTTTACTCTCCACGGTAAAAAACGCCCTTGTGCCTAATTTGCTAAGTGGGGAAGCAAATAAATACACAGTTCCCTGGTCTCCAGGAAGCAATGTAAACGTTGTCGACTTTTCACCGTCATATTAGACAATTGCTTTCATCTGGACACTCCCCTAATAAATGGGGGAGCTGGTTTTCTCCAAAGTTAGGTAAAAACAAACAAACCAGATTTTGACCTCATTAAAAACTGTGCCGCAGAAAATATTAACTGCGACCTCATTAAGTCATTAAGTGCAGGCACCTGTAAATTCTCTTCCTACTTAAATAAATTCAAACGTCTTTCAGTAACTCTTTCTTGCTGGCCGAGCAGTTAACGTGTCATGTTTTTTTCACATTTTATTTTCCAACTTCCCCTCAGGGCTTCGGGTTCGTCCTACCTACCTACCAAAACTTTTTTTTAACCACCCCCGTGTTTCTTTTTGATTTAAGAGCACACACACCTCCAAACACCCGGGCAACGCCGGGTACCCCCCCGCTGGTATATAATAATTAGCATAACGGAAGAATGGGCGACCAAAACTGGTGTCAGTTGAAACTCGCTTACTAATGTAAAAATGTTCCGTTTCCTAGACCGGTAGGCACCTCCATACTTATGTGTAGAAACGCCAACGTTTTACACAAATTTAGGAAAACATATTTTATTGAAGGAGATATTTTTAAAAGAGAATACACACCCCATATGTTATCAAAGGCAAGATAAGTTACTCTAGTTAGAAACCTACCGAATATATGTCCGCCTATCTCACAATGACATATATTGAGTGAATTTCTAACAGTATTTTGTATAATTTTTTTGTTTCAACTCGTTTTCCCAAACTTACTGTGTTTAACAGCGAGCATGCCGCCATTTGTCTTTTTTCAAATATATGGATAAACACTGTATGTTCCAACTGAGCACCTTCATTTACTGACCATTGCCTAATTCACACCTAAACCGATAAGTACAAACCAAATGAACATTCTTTTTCTGTTGATTTCTCTCCATGCTGACTTTTCTCTCACACATTAACGAACATTCCCCTCACCATCAATAAGCAGCTTTATTTATTTACTTCCTGTTGTGGTACAATGACATAGCTCCTATTTCAGGGAGCTTAGGGGCTTCTAACCTTGTGCACAACTTGTTCTGTATCGTGGGAAAGTGCACACGTGTCATGCAGGTGCTATGTGATTTTGAAAACGTTAGAATATATCAACCAGGTTTGACTGACAAGTGCTTATCAAAATCATCCGAAACTCGAGGTGTCTAAAAGGTCAGCCTTTCATGTGGGTAGCTGAATTTGAAAAAAAAAAAAAAAAAACATTGCGTTAAAACGTATATTTCACCTCTCTTTCTCTCTCTCTTTTCTCTCTTTCACTCCCTTTCTCTCTCTTGCTTCATTGAAAGAGAAAATTGAATTATAAGTGTATCTTTTTTAAAACAGTCGAGACATTGGACTCCGTCAAAAGCAGACATTTAGTAGTTTGGTCTGTACACAAGTGGCGACAGACATAAATCGACGATCACCTAAGTTTAACATGCTCCTCCATTGTTAAAAATAAATAATTTTATTTAATATAAAAAATGTCTTGTTTGCTTCTTCTAAGCAGCGTTCAATTTCAGCACAAAGGTTCCTATTATCCACAATGATGATAAACCCTGTCCGCAATGACGTCATAACGAAACCCATGCAGCTGGTTATAGCCGATGCCATCTCAACCCATTAATGTTTCAGTGCAGGATTCCTGGCTCAGTGCCAAGGCAGATGAAATCCAAGGTTACGCAGACAAACACGATACAAAGAATTTTTACGATGCACTAAGGGCAGTTTATGGACCACAGTCTTTGGGATCCTCTCCTCTGCTCAGTGCCGACGGCTCAACTCTACTCACGGGAAAGAAGGAGATCCTCAACAGATGGCCTGACCATTTCAACAAAGTGCTCAATCGCCCTGGAGCCATCAATGATATAGCAATTGAACGTTTTCCCCAAGTTCCCATCAATCAACAGCTCGACACCCCCTCCCCATCAATCGGAGAGGTCAGCAAAGCCATTCAGCAGTCAACCAGTGGAAAAGCTCCAGGTGAAGTTGCCATCCCAGCTGAGGTTTACAAGTCCGGTGGTGAAGCCTTGTGGGAGCAGCTGACCTGCTTGTATCAGATCATGTGGAGGAAGGGACAACTACCACAAGAGTTTAAAGATGTCACAATCGTTCACATCTATAAGCAAAAAGGAAATCACCAATCCTGTGTTAACCACCGAGGTATCTCTCTCCTGTCCATAGCAGGAAAGACCTTGGCTCGCATCCTCCTCAACTGCTTACTTGATCACCTGGAACAGTCACTCCTGCTGGATAGTCAATGTGGTTTCCATGCCGGTCGGGGGACCACTGACATGATCTTTGCCGCTCGTCAGCTTCAAGAGAAATGCATCGAACACACGGAGACCTTTACACAACCGTTATCGACTTGACCAAGGTATTTGACACAGTCAGTCGGGATGGTCTGTGGAAAATAATGAAGAAATTTGGTTTCCCAAGTACTTTCATCACAGTAGTTCGTCAATTCCATGAAGGTATGATGGAGTGCGTCCTTGATGATGGTGAACCATCGGAGGCTTTTCCGGTAACAAATGGAGTTAAAAAGGGCTGTGTCCTTGCCCCTACACTGTTCAGCTTGATGTTTTCTGCAATGCTATTTGACGCTTTCAGCGACCAGTTACCAGGCATTAACATTAAATTCAGAACAGATGGAAAGCTGTTTAACCCAAGGAGACTTCAAGCTGTGACAAAGGTGAAGGAAGCAGTGCTGAGTGGCTTTCTTTTTGCTGATGACTGTGCCTTCAATGTCAGCAACGAGTGAGAAATGCAAGACCAGATGAACAAATTCTTTGCACCCTGTGACAACTTCAGCGTCACAATTAGCACCAAGAAGACCGAATTCATGTTCCAACCAGCTCCCAGAAATCTGTATCATGAGCCAAGTATTTCAGTCAAGGGACAGAACGTTCAAGCGGTTGAGACCTTCACCTATCTGGGCAGCACTCTATCTCGGACAGCCACAATCAATCTCAAAATCAACGACAGAATCGCCAAAGCAAGCAGCGCATTCGGGAGACTCAGAAGCAAAGTCTGGGAAAGGAGAGGAATCAGCATTGACCCCAAGCTGAAGGTTTACAGAGCAGTTGTCCTCACCACATTGCTCTATGGCTCAGAAACCTGGACTACCTACAGAAGGCACAAAAAAAACGTTGAACCACTTCCACCTGAGATGTCTCCAAAATCTCTTCCATATAAGATGGCAAGACAAAGTCCCTGATACAGAGGTCCCGAAAAGTGCTAATCTTCCCAGCATAACTATTACCATTCGAAAGACCCAACTGAAATTGGCAGGTCACGTCTCCCGCATGCCAGATGAAAGAATCCCAAAACAACTCCTGTATGGCGAGCTGTGCCAAGGCAAGCATTCAGTCGGATCACCAAGAAAACACTTTAAGGACAACCTCAAAGTCTTCCTCAAAGACTTCGACATCAGTATCGAGTCCTGGGAATCGGTTGCATCAGACAGACCTCACTGGCGTCACCTCATCAACAAAGGAGCTGAAACAACTGAAGAGAGAAGAACCCTCAAAGCAGTACAGAAGCGTGCAACCCGCAAATCCAGAGCAACAAGCTCTGTCCCTACAACACCTGCTCACCACTGTCCAACTTGTGGGAGAGCCTTCCATGCCCGGATCGGCCTTACAAGTCATCTCTGGAAGCACAAAAACACTACTTTTACTCACTGATGTCATGGTCTCATGGTCATCTTCGACTTCGAAGGACGAACGAACAGGGTGTCTCAAAAGAAGCTGAATTGATCAAATACAAAATGGAACAACAGAAGCAGCAAACCAGTGAAAAAAGATTTCAAAGCAGCTAGATTAACCCTACCAAAGTCATCATGAAGTATTATATCACTGGGGAGGAGCGAATATTTCTCATAGAGTGGTACTTTCAGTCGAATTCAAATTTCAAATCCGACACCCTTTATTTTTTATTTTATTTTTTTTTTTTACACAGTGATCACCACTTATCAAGGCCCGGAAGCCACTCAGGGATAAGGGTTATTCCAAGTACATTACGTTAGTGAGGAGATTTGCTGATATGTATACTTAAGGGGGCGGTTCATTAGGAATTTGTTAACATTGGACTTGAAGACAACCAAGTTGTAGTCCGGAGGGAAGCAGGCAGACGGAACAGAGTTCCACAGGCGTGCAGTTCTAAGAAAGAAGCTTTGTTCATGGAATCTGCGTTTTGATTTAGGCACAGATATAGAGTGGGGGAAATTTTTCACAGTGGATTCAGCTAGACGGGTGTTTTTCGTGAAAGATTGGCGAGGGGGGACCAGAGATTGGAGTTCAGACGAGCATCTGCCATGGAAATAACGATAAAACAAGGATAGGCTCGCAACGTCTCTTCTGTGGGAGAGAGGTTGCAGGGTAGAGAAAAGGGCATCCCCCACTAAGCCACAAAGTCTATTTTGTACTCTGTCAAGGCAGGATAGGCTGTTTTTAGCAGCTCCTGCCCAGATATGGCAACAGTATTCCATCCTTGGACGTACTTGGCTTTTATATAGATAGAGAATTGCATCCGTAGTGAGATATCTTCTGGAGCAGTAGAAGGATCCCACCATCTTTCCCGCGACCTTGGCAACAGACTATGAAAAGTTTCTCATAGAGTGGTACTTTCAGTCGAATTCAAATTTCAAATCCGACACCCTTTATAAAGAAAATGAAAAGTTTGTTATTCTATTGGTGGAGCGTGTCAGGCAAAAGAGGGATAAATGCACCAGAGAGCGACGTCTATACACAAAATATCGAAAAACTGTGGAGGGACCTTAAGGAGTATCTTCTCTTTTCATTCATTTACAATCTTTTAAAAAATAAATTTTGTGTCTAAATTATCCATCTGCCTGCAGTCATCTCTGTATTGGTTGTCAACTCTCCATATTTTCATCTTTGTTTCCATTTGTTGTGAGACTGTGGATGTCAACGTTAGCCCCGCAACACGTGGTGACCCCGCTTTGTCAGACTATGACAGAACACGCAGCAACAATAAACAGACATTATGAAAGACTCGCACACTCAAACCTGGCACATATGGATTTTAGCGGCGTATTGTTTCCCTTGGTGCCTCTCAACTTCGGACTTTCTTAAGAAATAACAACACTGGTCTCTCAAAATTACTCATTTTCTGCGATTAATCGCTCAAAATTTGAAGATTAAACAACATGGTTTTCTACGAATCAAACGCCGAACGACAGCCAGTTAGCACCAAAAAACATACATGGACCTCCAAACACATCGAACAAACCGCCAACTGACAATTCTACCTACATTGCCAGCGGTCATCCAACATTTCTGAACGAGCTCATTATTACTTACATCTCGAATTCATAATTATGAACCACGATGAGGAAGTCAGTCCGACAATCTCAATCAATGAAATACGATATAGTCGTGCTTATGCATGCGTGAAAACGTATTGTGATCATTTCCGAATTCGGCATTGTGGGAGAAATATGATGTAGTAATTGTCTGTATTTTTGAGTGTTGGACTGACTTCCTCATCTTGGTTGTTATTATGCCGATAAGCCACACACATACTTACATGATGCCATTCAAGCCATCGATACTGCCGATCTCTAACAGATTGCAGCCGAACCAAGGAACGACGAATTAGTATCAACGTCTCTCAACATGAATCAACATCGAGTTCTTGACTTCATACAAGTTGTAAAAAAAGTCAAGCTCTGCAAACAATACTTTTCAAACCTCCTCCGACTGAATTCAACAAACCTAAACCCTCATGGATTTCTGCCACATGCACAAAATCTGCGCGCTTCAATAAAAACCAACATTGAGCTCACACCAGTTTGAGTTATCTGTGACGCGCACAATAAAAACTCAACTGGAAGTTTTGAAGAAGTTACCAGTTCAAAAAACGAGTTAGCTGCTCTACGCACACGAAAAAAACCCATGACTGGTCGTTCATTGATTCAACCAATGCATCTGATCAACACGAACGATGCATGCTGACCTCGGTAAAGACTCATTTGATTATTGAATCAATTTTCTAGGGAGGGGGCTATATCGTAGACCCGACGCGCCCACGTCGAATCTACTCAAAACAAAATAATGGCGCGCTGCCTTAACAGTAAAACCCAGTTGCGCGCACGTGGATGTATAAACATAATTTCAGCTACGCGTACATTCCACGCAAATTTGGTGGATCTTATAGGAAACTTCAGTTGTTCGTGCAGACGTCACTTAAAGTATCTTACGTTATAAGGATGTTATTCTTTTCATCCAATGGGATTACAAGGAAAACAAATTTAAAAAAATGTTTTTTCTGAAGGCCTCTCTGGAGCCAGTTGGAGAGGTATAAAAAAGGTATTTCTGCGCTTAAACAGCTGTCGACCTTTGAACACCATGGCGTAAACATCAACATTGACTCGTCCGCATTTGGACGTTAAACACACGCGCGCCCGTCAATTAATTCCTCCACGTGGATACGGACTTGCAATCCTAATGGACATTTTATTTTTACCCTTTTCTATCTCTCCGTTAAGTAAGCGGTGGAGTCGGTGGACTTTTTATATTGTTTAATTCTTAAATAAAAAGACTGGTTATTTCTAACCAAGAACTTTCGGTAAAACTATACAAACACCGTGACAGCGAATTAACCCTACCCCTAACCCTAACCCTAACCCCTAACCCTAACCCTAACCCTAAACCTAACCCTAACCCTAACCCTAAACCTAACCCTAACCCTAATCCTAACCCTAACCCTAACGCTGTCACGGTGTTTATATAATAATACCGAACTTTCACTTTTCTACATCTTTTCATTCAATCACCTCAGTCGCAAGTAGAGACTTTCAATTAAGAAGAAACTTTCTTATCTTCTCTTTTCATTCATTTACAAATTTAAAAAAAAAATGTATTTAATTTATCCCTTCGTCTCAGTCATCTTTGCTTGATTGTTTCAACTCCATTTTACACTCGATTCTTATTACTATTCTTATTATTTTTCACTTGATTTTTTTATCAATATTTATTTAGAATTTGCGGGATTAACATCGACACCCGTTAGTCCCGCCAACAATCTGGCTAGTACTTGGCCTTTTGGTCAAGATCAAAGTGTAGTATCTGTTCTTCAGATGCTGCAAGCTATGACTAGCTATGACTAGCTATGACTAGCAAAGACCAGATGTGGGGGCAACCCCACATGCCTGACCATTAACCAGCTCCCATTTCCCACCTCTCGGGAGCTGATCCCCTTTTTCCCTTCCCCCTCCCTTCACTCCTCACATTAAAAATTGGCCTTGTGCCTAATTTGCTCGGTGGGGGAGCAAATAAATACCATCTGTTCTTCAGATGCTGCAGTCACTTCTATTTCTTGTTCTCTTTCGGTGGAGGAGAAATCCTTCACGACTGAGACAATTTTTATTTTTGTACCTTTTCTCCACGTTAAAAAACGACCCTGGTGTCTAACTCTGTCCCGTGGGGAGGCATAGTAAATAGGTACATATTTATAAAAGAACACACCAGCAAGGGAGCTCTTACACCATTTTTCATGCAAACTGCACGCCTCTGATCTTCCGCTGTAAATTCTAAATTAAGTGTTCTTTTCTTCTTTCTTTATTTCCTTTATTAAGGTGTTAAACATAAGCACTTAAAATGTAACATTTTATTTGTTTAGGTAATTTCATTTCTTACCTTGAATTCAGCTATTTAAAAAAAATAAAAAATAAAAATAAAAAAACGGCGGACCTGTACGAGAGAGGTCACCCTCTAAAAAAGCGTGTTTTACACCTTTATTTAATTTTTTTTTCCTTCTACCGATTATCATAGATTACAGACTTCAGTATCATATTAGCAGAAAAAAAAATGTGAAAAAAAAAAAGAAAAGATTTTAATGACTTTTACCGATGTGTCACGTGATCAGAACGTTATAACGAGAAAGTGAACCCGTTTCGTAAAAGTCATTAAATTTTTGTTTTTCCAAAATTTTACTGCTAATATGATACTTAAGTGTGTAATCTATGATAATCGTCGGAAAAAAAAAAAAAAAAAAAAAACTTAAAGGAAAAAAATACGCATTTTTAGGAGGTGGGTACTCGCCCGCCAAAAAAAGTCTTTACTGTGTATGAAAAAAAAGCCTGAACTATTTTTTTTTTTTTTTTTTTACATAGGCATCACCACATTATCAAGGCAAGGCCAAGAGGCCACTCAAGGATAAGGGTTAAAGAGTGTACAGTAGAAATTGGACAATATAGTAATCATTAGTAATGAAATTTTGGAAAATTTGATAACTTATATGGAACGGTTCATCAAGAACTTATTTACGTTAGACTTGAAGACAACCATATTGTTTCTTTTGGATTTCTCTGTGTCCGCATGCGGCATACCCGCTCAGACAAATAACGCCATTCAAACTAAAGAGAATAATCCATTATAAAAATATTAAAATTTCCGGAACAATTAATTTACGATGGAAACGGTTAGCAGATTCTTTTTCAGCACATCGAAATCTACCAGAAAAATATATTTTCCTCGACTACTGTGAGTACAGCCTTTTTCTTTAAAAAAAAAAAAATAAAATCATTTTTTAAAAAGTTTAACATATTCAAAAAAGAAAAAAAAAATTAATTTCAAAAGTTTAACATATTTCCAAAATTTATTCAACTGAAAATATCGTAATTTTTTTTAAAATTTAATAATCACGTAAAAAAAAAGAAATGGAATTTTTACTTGATTAAATAATTCGAGGCAAATGTGTATTTCAGCGGCGTAAATTATTTGAGAGACAAAAATTTATAAGAATTATTTCTTTTTTATATAAAACACATTATTAGACCCTATGGCTGAAATAAAACTCGAAAAAATTTAATTTTTATTATTTTTTCAACATTTTTTATTAGATTAAATGTACAACAATCGAGGCCGTCAACTTGTTTGGAAATTTTGGCCATTTTTAGGCCAAATTTGGCTTTTTTTTTAGGCCAAATTTGTGACGCCTTAGAAAGGCCAATTTTTCAAAACAATATGGCAGTTTCGAGTTTCGTAGAGTCTAATTTTGAAAAAAATAATAAAAATTAAATTTTTTCGGGTTTCATTTCAGCCTTAGTGTGTAATGATGTATAAAATTTGGTTCTATGTAAGTTTTCCGGATCGCTGACAACGAATCTGGGTACTCCTTGTACGTTGAATTTCATGGCGACCCCCAGCAGAAAAATTTAATGGATAAATGTTTACTTTAACTACAACAGCACACCGACCAATAAAATTTGTTTTTCGGAGGTTTTCGGGGTCGCTGACAACGAATCTGATATTCAGACCTGTCGCAAATTTACCGTTTACATGGTATTAACCCATGAATCCTCGCACTATTTTGTGCCAACTCACCGCCATCGTTTATGCTATTCTGACATGATGCGTTCCCGCATGGGGGTTTTTCAATTATAAAACTTGTACAACATTTAACAGGTGCTATTGCAGTTTTCCGTAAGTAACGCGACGACACAACGAATCTGATAGTCAAATTTGGGGCAAATTTACCGTTTGCATGGTATTTACCCCTGAACCCACGAACTACTTTCCACCATTTTGCAGCTTCCGTTTACGCTACGCGCATGCACGCTGTAGCATAAACGACGGCTTCACCAAGCAAACTACGTTGGGGGAGGGGATTTTTTTTTTCCAGGACATAGAATTTTTTAATTTTCAAAAATACATTATAGCACTTTTTGGGTGGAAAATTTAAAATTAGCTGAAAAAGAAATAGAACAAGAAAAGGAAACCACTCCAAGTGAGGGTGGGGGTGTTTAATTTATGTTTTTTTTTTTTTTGTTACCTGGAACATAGAATTTTCAAAAAGTAACGCACCGACATTTACCAATTAGAACACCATTTAACATTTTCCGAAGATTTTACTGTTTACATTGGGGGCGCGAGCGGGGGGGGGGGACGGATGTGATGTGCGCGCCCCAACATCACATCCGCCCCCCCCCCGCTCGCGCCCCCAATGTAAACAGTAAAATCTTCGGAAAATGTTAAATGGTGTTCTAATTGGTAAATGTCGGTGCATTACTTACGGAAAAACGTTTAACTAAACTGCAAAAGCATCTATTAAGCCACATGAGTTCTATAATTGACTCCCCCTCCTGCAAAAAAAGAATGAAAAACATAAAGATGTTTGGTGCTTATGTTTTTGTAAACCACATTAAAAACTACGTGAGACAAAAAAAAAAAAAATGACCCCCAATTTGTTGTACTTTTCTTTAACTGTAAGTCATTAAAAAAATGTCAGTCCGTAATTTTTTGATTGGTACGCCATGTGAGAAGGAAGTTTGCTAGGTGAAGCAAGCCGTCGTGGGTTTGTATTACTGTACACATAGATTCGAAAAAGTTGTCAAAAAACAAATATATAACAAATAAATGTTATCAAAAGCCAGATAAGTTACTTTTCTACCAAACTGGATACATTTTTCGTGTTTTTATTCAATGTAACATGTTTATTCAGCTCAAAAACATACGGTGTTTACCGATGTATTGGAAAATTCAAAATGGCGGCCGACTCTCTCTCGGAGAGGGTAAGTTTGGAAAAAGGTGTTATAAATAATAAACTAGACAAAATACTGTTAGAAATTCGCTCATTATATGTTACCGTGACATAAGTTGACATATTCGGTTGTTTTTTAATAGTATTTTGTCTAGTTTATTATTGATAACATCTTTTGCCAAACTTACCGTGTTAAAGAGAGAGTCGGGCGCCATTTTGAATTTTCCAATACATCGGTAAACACTGCATGTTTTTCGAGCTGAATAAACATGTTACATTGAATAAAAACACAAAAAATATATCCAGTTTGGTAGAAAAGTAACTTATCTTGCCTTTGATAACATTTATTTGTCATGTATTTGTTTTTTGACAACTTTTTCGAATCTATGTGTACAGTAATACAAACCCCGGATCTGGATATTTACTCGGTAAATTAAACTGTAGAAGCTGTTAAATGTTGTACAAGTTTTATAATTGAAAAAAAAAAAAAAAAAAAAAAATCCAAAAAAAATTAATTTTTTTTTTTTTAGATCAATTAAAAAAGCATCAAAAACTACGTAACACAGAAAACTGAACTACATTTTGTTTTTGAAAACTTTCTTGTTATTTCAAATGTCTCCTAAAAAAATTATTCCGCGATGTGACAAGTCACCTTACTACGCGCGTCCATGCGAATAAGAATAGAATAGCATAAACGATGGCGGTTAGTTGGTACAAAATAGTGCGAGGGTTCAGGGGTTAATACCATGCAAACGGTAAATTTGCGACGGGTTTGAATATCAGATTCATTGTCAGCGACCCCGAAAACCTATATGAAAACAAATTTTATTGGTCGTTAAAAAAAGTAAAGAAAGTGAAAGAGAACATATATATATATATATATATATATATATATATATATATATATATATATATATATATATATATAAACAAAAAATGAAAAAGACATTATTAAAAATAGAAAATGAAAATGACATATTCAGAATTGTTTAAAATATATTGAAAATATAAGTTTAAAAAATTTATTGAAAAGTTGGCAGCTTTCCTTTGCTGTTTAGTTGTACAAATATCCTCGAACCAGGTAATCACTAAAAGGGACACTTTTAAAGTATCCAACAGGAGCATTTTTCTTTTTACATGTTTCACAAACTTTAAATGGGTAAAATATAATCACATCAAATGATGCCAGATGAAGTTTTAAAATGATTAAATATGTTTTATTTTATACTTTAACATCAAAGTAATAGAACAATAAAAAAGTAAAATTTTGTGTACTTATGTAGTTTTTTGGTACTGTGCTAAAATAATAATGTTATTATTTTGAAAGCCATTCTTAACATGGGGAGGGTGTTTTGTAACTGTTCTGTACTTCTACCTTACAAAAAAAAAAAAAAAAAAAAAAAAAAAAAAAAATCGTGAAACATTAATTTAACCCGAAAAAATATTTAAAAATAGCGTGGTACCAAAAATGCATAAGCACCAAATTTTGGTTTAATTTTACAGTAGATATTGTTCTCGGATGAATTACGAAGGCAGATGGTACCGCGCTATTTTTTTATTGTTTTTTTTTTCTTTCTAGTTTAAATTCAAGTTTCACGATTCCATTTTTTTTTTTTTTAATTGTAAGGTGGAAGCACAGAATGGTTACAAAAACCCCCTACCCCCACTTCCTCATTAAGTATGGTTTAAAAAATAATAACGTTATTAGTTCAGCATGGCACCAAAAGTACCCAAAATTTTATTTTTATTGGTCAATGTTTTTCATTTTAAATTATATTTAATCATTTTAAAACTTCATCTTGCATTATTTTTTAATTTGTTAAACAACGTGGTTAATTTTAATTAAATTTAATCACATGATCACATTTTCAATAATTATGTGATTATATTTTACCCATTTAAACTTTGTGAAACACGTAAAAAAAAAAAAGTTTCTGCTCGATACCGGTGTCGACTGTCGACCTTTAAGTGTCCCTTTTAGTGATTACCTGGTTTGAGGATATTTGTACAACTAAACGGCAAATCTGTCGAAAAGTTTGCGTAAGAAAATATAATTTTAATAAAACAGTTTTGTTGGATTTTTATAAAATAGTTTTTTTTTTTCTTTGTTTTTTTTTCGAGCAAATAAATAATTTTAAATATTTTTTAAATTAAAGCAACTTTGAAGGGTCAACAACAAATTAATGTAAATGAAACCGAAAAGCGCCATCGTTTGTTTTTATTGTTTTTCTTTTAACTTAGCAGTGGGCTGTTTTTTTAATTGTTTTTTTTTTTTTTTTTTTTTTTTAGTTTAAATTACTGATTTCTCCCTTGGATTTTAACTAGAGATGCGCGAAATATAATAGTGTCTTCAGTTTCGGCGATAAAGTGTACCAAAAAATCAGTAGAAAGCATTGATTTTTTATTATATATCTAAAAACTCCATTTATCGACTACAAAATTTCGTCCCAATAGTGTAGAAGCACCAAAAAAGTCTATGAGATATATGCGAAAAAAGTGAAAGAAAACCTTTTGCGCATTTCAGGGAGCAGCCATTAAAAAAAAAGTTTACGCAGGGCCCACGTTACCCGTAAAGTACCAACACTAAATAGTATAGTAAAACAAACTCCCCGTGTATCAAATAGTTTTGTTGTTATTTTTATTTTGAACTTATCCATTACTGAAAAGCACCAAGAAATCTTTCTAGACTGAAAAATTTCGTTGAAAACAGCATCAACAAGAACAGTTACAGAATTACTTCCCTTGTTTAAAGTAAAAGAAGAATTACTTCCCTTGATTTAATCCAAACAATTCGTTGTTGTCAAATAAAATTTAATTATTAGCAACTAAAACAAATTATGTACAAAACTATTGGCGTAATAAATCATGGAATAACATAGAAATGTCGATGTTTAGGGTCAAATAACTTTAATAATTATAAGTATAATTAATCATTGTTAATTTGGTTGGCAAATATGCAAAGAACATGGCGCATTGTGTGGTCGTAGCTAGCGTCTCTATATATATCGGGTGCCTCACCTTGCACTGGAAACTGCTCGTTGTCTCTTGCCGTTTGGCACTCAGTCGTTGCTGTGCACTTCTGAGCGGAATTTTTATCAAGAGATTCCGGGAGGCCGCTCTTTTTTTGAAAACTGTGGCAGCTGTAGCTCTCTTATAGCACGGCGCCCGAAATCTAAGAAAAGTAAATTGTTTTATTTATAAATAATCATCTTGTATTGTTCCCTCTTTTCCTTTGTTATTTATTTAAAAGTGTACAGAATTCCAGAAAAACATTGTTTTTTTTTTGTTTTTTTTTTTACACAGGCATCACCACATTATCAAGGCCAAGAGGCCACTCAAGGATACGGGTTAAAGAGTGTACAGTAGAAATTGGACAATATAATAATCATTAGTAATGAAAATTCGGTAAATTTGATAACTTATATGGAACGGCTCATCAAGAACTTGTTTACGTTAGACTTGAAGACAACCATATTGTAGTCAGCCGGAAAGCAGGAAAACGGAAGACAATAAATACCGTCGGTTTCAAACCTAACAGAAGGGGGACCAGTTAATGGTAAAGAATGTTAAGCTCTCGTCAGAAAAAAGATGACTGATGAGAACCTAACGTTATTTACCTTATGTTAAGCTTGAAACCGGCGGTATCAATGTTTTTATTACGTTCTGTACAATTTTAAATAAATAAATATTTAGCTCTTATATTAAAAATGTTTTTCGTTATAATCGAGCATATATATATATGTGTGTGTGTATGTATATGTGAGTGTGTTTATGTGTATATATATGTGCGTGTATATATATATATATATATATATATATATATATATATATATGTGTGTGTGTGTGTTTTATTTAATTTATTTTCTTACCTACGAAGGCAAATTAGACACAAGGACGTTTTTAATGTGTGTGTGTGTGTGTGTTTGGTTGGGAAAACCAGCTTCCCCCCAAAAGGGGGAACTCTGTCAGTTTCCAAATAAATAGTAATCGTCTCAGTATGAAGGCCCCCATCCCCTACACTGACCAAGTACAAATTACAGAAGACACTACCCAGCCAGAAGGCCAGGCTTCTGTATCCTATAGTTGGATGAAACGCAGAATATTCAGTGTAGCTTAATCGCCATATATATTTTATAAATTACTATATATATATATATATATATATATATATATATATATATATATATATATATATATATATATAGGGGAGAACAATAGGAATGGGAAATGAAGTCACAAAACTCTATATTGGTGGATATAGATTGGTTCATTTATTCAATAAGGGAATACAAACAATTAGTTGGGCATAAAGAGTCCCTTCTATCCCCAAATAATAATGGTTGTTCTCCTGTATAAGCTCCAAGGATCCTTGTTGAGCTTAGCATTGTCCAGATAAGTCTCATTTTATGGAATTGAACTCACTCTTTTCCTCTAACGCATTAAGCTATATATATATATATATATATATATATATATATATATATATATATATATATATATGTGCGTGTGTGTATACATATGTATAATTATATGCGTATATATATGTGCGTGTGTGTATACATATGTATAATTATATGCGTATATATATGTGTGTGTGTGTATACATATGTATAATTATATGCGTATATATATGTGTGTGTGTGTATACATATGTATAATTATATGCGTATATATATGTGTGTGTGTGTATACATATGTATAATTATATGCGTATATATATATGTGTGTGTGTATACATATGTATAATTATATGCGTATATATATATGTGTGTGTGTATACATATGTATAATTATATGCGTATATATATATGTGTGTGTGTGTGTGTGTATACATATGTATAATTATATGCGTATATGTGTGTGTGTGTGTATACATATGTATAATTATATGCGTATATATATGTGTGTGTGTGTGTGTGTATACATATGTATAATTATATGCGTATATATGTGTGTGTGTGTGTATACATATGTATAATTATATGCGTATATATGTGTGTGTGTATACATATGTATAATTATATGCGTATATATGTGTGTGTGTATACATATGTATAATTATATGCGTATATATGTGTGTGTGTGTGTATACATATGTATAATTATATGCGTATATATGTGTGTGTGTATACATATCTATAATTATATGCGTATATATGTGTGTGTGTGTATACATATGTATAATTATATGCGTATATATGTGTGTGTGTGTGTATACATATGTATAAATATATGCGTATATATGTGTGTGTGTGTATATACATATGTATATTTATATGTGTGTGTGTTTGCGTGTGTATATACATATGTATATGTATATGCGTATATATGTATATATTTGTGTATATATATATACATATATGTTCGTGTTGGAACAAATAATCGGAATCAGAATTGGTAGGCACCTTCAAAATTCCCCACAGAATTACCCCACCCCTTATATGTAACATGATGTAACTTTATTATGAGTTAATATTATCAGTATAACTTTTGTACCATTTAAAAGAAGGACAAAATAAACCTGTATAATTTTTGTATCATTTAAAAGAAGAAAAAAATTTTTTTCATCATATGAAAATAATGAAATTGCAAGACGAAAATCTTGTTTACATAATTGCCGCTTTAAAATAATATTCCCATGTAGTAAGCATTCCAGACGTGAAAACATATCCGTGTTTAATAAATCTAGCAAAAATCAACTAATGGTCAGATTTTCGTAAAGTTTCCGATCCTTATCCATTTTAGAATGAAATTACATATAAACTGCAGTTTCTGTAAAGTATATGAGGGGAAATATGTTTTGTTTTTAGTGCGTGCCCCTCCATATTTATTTTTTTCAAAATTTGAACAGAATATATTTAAATCTATCGAAATTTTTATTTATTATGAAACATAAGAGTTCAAATAAGTAAAAAATGTTTATTTTTTTTTAATTTAAATACACGTATTGAACAAAAACTTGCCTTGAAGTTGCAATTAAAAAATTGACATAAATTTTATATTATTATGTTTTTCTTTGAAAATAACATTTTTTCTAATTAATATATACTATTATCAGTTGAATTGCCATTATTGCCATGAATTGCTATTAAAATTCCATTTTTTCAAAATGTTCCGTTACAACATAGATTTTAAATTAATTGTCGTTTTAATATAAACATGGCTCATGCCAGCTATTTTATCGCAAGAACCGATTAAGAATATTATAAAAAAATAATTTACAACCTTATTTAATAATTAGCTGAAATACTTTTCATAAAATAAAAAAATAATTTTCACATCATTTAATTATTACATGAAATAATTTTAATAAAATAAAAAATAATTTTCACATCATTTTATAATTAAATGAAATAATTTTAATAAAAAAAATAATTTTCATCTCATTTAATAATTCGATGAAATACTTTTCATGAAATAAAAAATAATTTTCACATCATTTAATAACTAGATGAAATAATTTTAATAAAAAAAAATAATTTACAACCTTATTTAATAATTAGATGAAATACTTTTAATAAAATAAAAAAATAATTTTCACATCATTTAATAACTAGATGAAATAATTTTAATAAAATAAAAAAAATAATTTTCACATCATTTAATAATTCGATGAAATACTTTTCATGAAATAAAAAATAATTTTCACATCATTTAATAATTAAATAAAATAATTTTAATAAAATAAAAAATAATTTTCACATAATTTAATAATTAAATGAAATAATTTTAATAAAATAAAAAATAATTTACAACCTTATTTAATAATTAGATGAAATACTTTTCATAAAATGCAAAATAATTTTAACATCATTTAATAATTAAATAAAATAATTTTAATAAAATAAAAAATAATTTTCACCACATTTAATAATTAAATGAAATACTTTTAATAAAATAAAAAATAATTTTCACCTCATTTAATAATTAAATAAAATAATTTTAATAAAATAAAAAATAATTTTCACATCATTTAATAATTAAATAAAATAATTTTAATAAAATAAAAAAATAGTTTTCACATCATTTAATAATTAAATAAAATAATTTTAATAAAATAAAAAAATAATTTTCACATCATTTAATAATTAAATAAAATAATTTTAATAAAATAAAAAATAGTTTTCACATCATTTAATAATTAAATAAAATAATTTTAATAAAATAAAAAATAATTTTCATATCATTTAATAATTAGATGAAATACTTTTAATAAAATAAAAAATAATTTTCACATCATTTAATAATTAAATTAAATAATTTTCATAAAATAAAAAATAATTTTCACATCATTTAATAATTAAATAAAATAATTTTAATAAAATAAAAAATAATTTTCACATCATTTAATAATTAAATAAAATAATTTTAATAAAATAAAAAATACATTTCACCTCATTTAATAATTAAATGAAATAATTTTCATAAAATAAAAAATACATTTCACCTCATTTAATAATTAAATGAAATAATTTTCATAAAATAAAAAATACATTTCACATCATTTAATAATTAAATGAAATAATTTTCATAAAATAAAAAATAATTTTCACATCATTTAATAATTAAATGAAATAATTTGAATAAAAAAATAATTTTCATCTCATTTAATAATTAGATGAAATACTTTTCATAAAATAAAAAATATTCACATCATTTAATAATAAAATAAAATAATTTTAATAAAATAAAAATAATTTTCACATCATTTAAAAATTAAATAAAATAATTTTAATAAAATAGAAAGTAATTTACAACCTCATTTAATAATTAAATTAAATAATTTTAATAAAATAAAAAATAATTTACAACCTTATTTAATAATTAGATGAAATACTTTTCATAAAATAAAAAATAATTTACAACCTTATTTAATAATTAAATGAAATAATTTTAATAAAAAAAATACATTTCACATCATTTAATAATTAAATTAAATAATTTTCATAAAATAAAAAATAATTTTCACATCATTTAATAATTAAATAAAATAATTTTAATAAAATAAAAAATAATTTTCACATCATTTAATAATTAAATAAAATAATTTTAATAAAATAAAAAATAATTTTCACATCATTTAATAATTAAATAAAATAATTTTAATAAAATAAAAAATACATTTCACCTCATTTAATAATTAAATGAAATAATTTTCATAAAATAAAAAATACATTTCACCTCATTTAATAATTAAATGAAATAATTTTCATAAAATAAAAAATACATTTCACATCATTTAATAATTAAATGAAATAATTTTCATAAAATAAAAAATAATTTTCACATCATTTAATAATTAAATGAAATAATTTGAATAAAAAAATAATTTTCATCTCATTTAATAATTAGATGAAATACTTTTCATAAAATAAAAAATATTCACATCATTTAATAATAAAATAAAATAATTTTAATAAAATAAAAATAATTTTCACATCATTTAAAAATTAAATAAAATAATTTTAATAAAATAGAAAGTAATTTACAACCTCATTTAATAATTAA
Organism: Euprymna scolopes; assembly: GCF_053919585.1. Classification (NCBI taxonomy): domain Eukaryota; kingdom Metazoa; phylum Mollusca; class Cephalopoda; order Sepiida; family Sepiolidae; genus Euprymna; species Euprymna scolopes. The sequence goes on from NC_136527.1 coordinate 149,197,805, forward strand.
ATTAAATAATTTTAATAAAATAAAAAATAATTTACAACCTTATTTAATAATTAGATGAAATACTTTTCATAAAATAAAAAATAATTTACAACCTTATTTAATAATTAAATGAAATAATTTTAATAAAAAAAATACATTTCACATCATTTAATAATTAAATTAAATAATTTTAATAAAATAAAAAATAATTTACAACCTTATTTAATAATTAGATGAAATACTTTTCATAAAATAAAAAATAATTTACAACCTTATTTAATAATTAAATGAAATAATTTTAATAAAAAAAATACATTTCACATCATTTAATAACTAGATGAAATAATTTTAATAAAAAAAATAGATTTCAACTCATTTAATAACTAGATGAAATACTCATCATACATTTCACCTAATTTAATCATATCATATTCAATCATCTTTTTTTTTCTCATATAAAACTTTAGATTACAATGCCTAAATATTAAAATTGGATATAACAAATAAAATACAAAAAACAAACTATATCCAGCATTAACATATTTAATCATCTTTTTTTATTGTTTAAAACTTCAATTTACAACATATTAATATCAGAATTGAATATAACGTTGACTACACTAAATCAAAGAGGATTTTTAACATATTCAATTGTTTTATTTTAACATTTTAGTATCAGAATCGAATCTAACATCGACTTAATTAAATCAGTGATAATCATGATATTTTACCGTTTAAAACTTTAATTTATATTTGATTTATTTGTTGTATTCAAGGTTGATATTTAAGATAATTTTATTATATTCAGTCCTGTTTTATTTTACTGTTTAAAACTTCAATTTACACCATCTTAATACCAGAATTAAATGTAACATTGAATAAAATAAATCAAAGAAGATTTTTATTATATTCAAGTGTGTTATTTACTGTTTAAAACTTTAGTTTATCTCACATAAAGATCAGAATTGAATCTAACATTGAATAAAAAAGATAAATCAAAAATGATTTTTATCATATTCAATCATGTTTTTTTATGCTTAAAACTTAATTTACTATACATAAATATCAGAATTGAATAGAACATCAAATAAAAAAAGATAAATCAAAAATGATTTTTCATCATATTTAATTCTGTTTTATTTTATGTTTAAGACTTAATTTACTAAACACAAATATTAGAATTGAATCAAAAAATGAATCAAAATTAATTTGTATCATATTTAATTAAGTTTTATTAATGTTTAAAAATTAATTTACTAAACATAAATATTAGAATTGAATCAAAAAAATAAATCAAAATGCATTTTTATCATATTTAATCATGTTTTATTAATGTTTAAAAATTAATTCACAATGCATAAATATTAGAATATAATCTAATATTGAATAAAAAAAATAAATCAAAATTCATTTTTATCATATTTAATAATGTTTTATTAATGTTTAAAAATTAATTTACAATACATAAATATTAGAATATAATCTAATATTGTATATAAAAAATAAATCAAAATGCATTTTTATCATATTTAATTAAGTTTTATTAATGTTCAAAAATTAATTTACAATACATAAATATTAGAATATAATCTAATATTGAATTAAAAAAATAAATCAAAATTCATTTTTATCATATTTAATCATGTTTTATTAATGTTTAAAAATTAATTTACAATACATAAATATTAGAATATAATCTAATATTGAATAAAAAAAATAAATCAAAATGCATTTTTATCATATATAATCATGTTTTATTAATGTTTAAAAATTAATTTACAATACATAAATATTAGAATATAATCTAATATTGAATAAAAAAAATAAATCAAAATTCATTTTTATCATATTTAATTAAGTTTTATTAATGTTTAAAAATTAATTTACAATACATAAATATTAGACTATAATCTAATATTGAATAAAAAAAATAAATCAAAATGCATTTTTATCATATTTAATCATGTTTTATTAATGTTTAAAAATTTATTTACTATACATAAATATTAGACTATAATCTAATATTGAATAAAAAAAATAAATCAAAATTCATTTTTATCATATTTAATCATGTTTTATTAATGTTTAAAAATTAATTTACTATACATAAATATTAGAATATAATCTAATATTGAATAAAAAAAATAAATCAAAATGCATTTTTATCATATTTAATTAAGTTTTATTAATGTTTAAAAATTAATTTACAATACATAAATATTAGAATATAATCTAATATTGAATAAAAAAAATAAATCAAAATTCATTTTTATCATATTTAATCATGTTTTATTAATGTTTAAAAATTAATTTACTATACATAAATATTAGAATATAATCTAATATTGAATAAAAAAAATAAATCAAAATGCATTTTTATCATATTTAATCATGTTTTATTAATGTTTAAAAATTAATTTACAATACATAAATATTAGAATATAATCTAATATTGAATAAAAAAAATAAATCAAAATGCATTTTTATCATATTTAATTAAGTTTTATTAATGTTACAAAATTAATTTACAATACATAAATATTAGAATATAATCTAATATTGAATAAAAAAAATAAATCAAAATGCATTTTTATCATATTTAATCATGTTTTATTAATGTTTAAAAATTAATTTACTATACATAAATATTAGAATATAATCTAATATTGAATAAAAAAAATAAATCAAAACTCATTTTTATCATATTTAATCATGTTTTATTAATGTTTAAAAATTAATTTACAATACATAAACATTAGAATATAATCTAATATTGAATAAAAAAAATAAATCAAAATGCATTTTTATCAAATTTAATCATGTTTTATTAATGTTTAAAAATTAATTTACAATACATAAATATTAGAATATAATCTAATATTGAATAAAAAAAATAAATCAAAATGCATTTTTATCATATTTAATCATGTTTTATTAATGTTTAAAAATTAATTTACTATACATAAACATTAGAATATAATCTAATATTGAATAAAAAAAATAGATCAAAATGCATTTTTATCATATTTAATCATGTTTTATTAATGTTTAAAAATTAATTTACTATACATAAATATTAGAATATAATCTAATATTGAATCAAAAAAATAAATCAAAATGCATTTTTATCATATTTAATCATGTTTTATTAATGTTTAAAAATTAATTTACAATACATAAACATTAGAATATAATCTAATATTGAATAAAAAAAATAAATCAAAATGCATTTTTATCATATTTAATCATGTTTTATTAATGTTTAAAAATTAATTTACTATACATAAACATTAGAATATAATCTAATATTGAATAAAAAAATAGATCAAAATGCATTTTTATCATATTTAATTAAGTTTTATTAATGTTTAAAAATTAATTTACAATACATAAATATTAGAATATAATCTAATATTGAATAAAAAAAATAAATCAAAATGCATTTTTATCATATTTAATTAAGTTTTATTAATGTTTAAAAATTAATTTACAATACATAAACATTAGAATATAATCTAATATTGAATCAAAAAAATAAATCAAAATTCATTTTTATCATATTTAATTAAGTTTTATTAATGTTTAAAAATTAATTTACAATACATAAATATTAGAATATAATCTAATATTGAATAAAAAAATAAATCAAAATGCATTTTTATCATATTTAATCATGTTTTATTAATGTTTAAAAATTAATTTACAATACATAAATATTAGAATATAATCTAATATTGAATAAAAAAAATAAATCAAAATTCATTTTTATCATATATAATCATGATTTATTAATGTTTAAAAATTAATTTACAATACATAAATATTAGAATATAATCTAATATTGAATCAAAAAATAAATCAAAATGCATTTTTATCATATTTAATCATGTTTTATTAATGTTTAAAAATTAATTTACAATACATAAATATTAGAATATAATCTAATATTGAATAAAAAAAATAAATCAAAATTCATTTTTATCATATATAATCATGTTTTATAAATGTTTAAAAATTAATTTACAATACATAAATATTAGAATATAATCTAATATTGAATAAAAAAATAAATCAAAATGCATTTTTATCATATTTAATCATGTTTTATTAATGTTTAAAAATTAATTTACAATACATAAATATTAGAATATAATCTAATATTGAATAAAAAAAATAAATCAAAATGCATTTTTATCATATATAATCATGTTTTATTAATGTTTAAAAATTAATTTACAATACATAAATATTAGAATATAATCTAATATTGAATAAAAAAAATAAATCAAAATTCATTTTTATCATATTTAATCATGTTTTATTAATGTTTAAAAATTAATTTACTATACATAAATATTAGAATATAATCTAATATTGAATAAAAAAAATAAATCAAAATGCATTTTTATCATATTTAATTAAGTTTTATTAATGTTTAAAAATTAATTTACAATACATAAACATTAGAATATAATCTAATATTGAATCAAAAAAATTAATCAAAATTCATTTTTATCATATTTAATTAAGTTTATTAATGTTTAAAAATTAATTTACAATACATAAATATTAGAATATAATCTAATATTGAATAAAAAAAATAAATCAAAATGCATTTTTATCATATTTAATCATGTTTTATTAATGTTTAAAAATTAATTTACTATACATAAACATTAGAATATAATCTAATATTGAATAAAAAAAATAGATCAAAATGCATTTTTATCATATTTAATCATGTTTTATTAATGTTTAAAAATTAATTTACTATACATAAACATTAGAATATAATCTAATATTGAATAAAAAAAATAAATCAAAATGCATTTTTATCATATTTAATCATGTTTTATTAATGTTTAAAAATTAATTTACTATACATAAACATTAGAATATAATCTAATATTGAATAAAAAAAATAGATCAAAATGCATTTTTATCATATTTAATTAAGTTTTATTAATGTTTAAAAATTAATTTACAATACATAAATATTAGAATATAATCTAATATTGAATAAAAAAAATAAATCAAAATGCATTTTTATCATATTTAATTAAGTTTTATTAATGTTTAAAAATTAATTTACAATACATAAACATTAGAATATAATCTAATATTGAATCAAAAAAATAAATCAAAATTCATTTTTATCATATTTAATTAAGTTTTATTAATGTTTAAAAATTAATTTACAATACATAAATATTAGAATATAATCTAATATTGAATAAAAAAATAAATCAAAATGCATTTTTATCATATTTAATCATGTTTTATTAATGTTTAAAAATTAATTTACAATACATAAATATTAGAATATAATCTAATATTGAATAAAAAAAATAAATCAAAATTCATTTTTATCATATATAATCATGATTTATTAATGTTTAAAAATTAATTTACAATACATAAATATTAGAATATAATCTAATATTGAATCAAAAAATAAATCAAAATGCATTTTTATCATATTTAATCATGTTTTATTAATGTTTAAAAATTAATTTACAATACATAAATATTAGAATATAATCTAATATTGAATAAAAAAAATAAATCAAAATTCATTTTTATCATATATAATCATGTTTTATAAATGTTTAAAAATTAATTTACAATACATAAATATTAGAATATAATCTAATATTGAATAAAAAAATAAATCAAAATGCATTTTTATCATATTTAATCATGTTTTATTAATGTTTAAAAATTAATTTACAATACATAAATATTAGAATATAATCTAATATTGAATAAAAAAAATAAATCAAAATGCATTTTTATCATATATAATCATGTTTTATTAATGTTTAAAAATTAATTTACAATACATAAATATTAGAATATAATCTAATATTGAATAAAAAAAATAAATCAAAATTCATTTTTATCATATTTAATCATGTTTTATTAATGTTTAAAAATTAATTTACTATACATAAATATTAGAATATAATCTAATATTGAATAAAAAAAATAAATCAAAATGCATTTTTATCATATTTAATTAAGTTTTATTAATGTTTAAAAATTAATTTACAATACATAAACATTAGAATATAATCTAATATTGAATCAAAAAAATTAATCAAAATGCATTTTTATCATATTTAATCATGTTTTATTAATGTTTAAAAATTAATTTACTATACATAAATATTAGAATATAATCTAATATTGAATAAAAAAAATAAATCAAAATGCATTTTTATCATATTTAATCATGTTTTATTAATGTTTAAAAATTAATTTACTATACATAAATATTAGAATATAATCTAATATTGAATAAAAAAAATAAATCAAAATGCATTTTTATCATATATAATCATGTTTTATTAATGTTTAAAAATTAATGTACAATACATAAATATTAGAATATAATCTAATATTGAATAAAAAAATAAATCAAAATGCATTTTTATCATATTTAATCATGTTTTATTAATGTTTAAAAATTAATTTACAATACATAAATATTAGAATATAATCTAATATTGAATAAAAAAAATAAATCAAAATTCATTTTTATCATATTTAATCATGTTTTATTAATGTTTAAAAATTAATTTACAATACATAAATATTAGAATATAATCTAATATTGAATCAAAAAATAAATCAAAATTCATTTTTATCATATTTAATTAAGTTTTATTAATGTTTAAAAATTAATTTACAATACATAAATATTAGAATATAATCTAATATTGAATAAAAAAAATAAATCAAAATAGAATAAATTAAAATGAATCAAAGAGGATTTTATCATATTTGATCATGTTTTTTTATATAGTTTAAAACTGGATTTTTACCATATTTAATCATATTTGACTCTGTTTAAAAATGCAATTTACAAAACGTAAATATAAAAATTGAATCTAACATTAAATTAAATAGAATAAATCAAATGGTATTTCTATCATATTCAATCATGTTTTTCATATGGTTTAAAACTTCAATTTTTAAAACGTAAATATAAAAAATGGACGAGTTTTCCGTGCTTATTTTACTTAATACCGGCAGCGTCATCATCTGGTGTGTACATTATTTCCTGTGTGAATTCTATGGATGCTCAATGGTGCTATAATGTAACATTGCTTTTTTTTCTTTTTTCTTTTTTGCTATCGGATTTTCATATTTACATCTAGTGTAATCCGGATATAAGAGAGATTTTATCATGCCCCCCCCCTCCCGATGACATAAGAGAGTTTGTTTTGAGTAACAGTGTGATGTTGTAAAGCAGTCAAACAGAGGTGAGAGAGAGAGAGAGAGAGAAGTTCGATGACTTAATCTTGACCTGTCTAGAGACACGGTGTGTCCAGTCTGTGTCTGCAGGAGAAACCCTCTACCTTATGATTTTACGTTGTGTGTCTAACGATAGCGCCGCCAGCTTTTTTGCCGACTTTGCATGTTTCATTTATCTGGTAGTGGACAGCACTTTCACTTTATCCACTCTTCTGTTCATCCAACAAAAGCAAATAAATCATTATCTTTGTAGCACATTACCAAAGGAGGAAGGATAAAAAGGGAATTTATGAGAAAACGAAAAATATATATATATATATATATATATATATATATATATATATATATATATATATATATATATATATATCACACATAACAAAGAAATAAAGACACGAAGACTGAACACAACAAAAAGAGAAAGAACGAATACAGACACCAGTGATATTATTTTCAAAATCAACTTTATTATAACACTTTAAACTATGGTAGGGAGGGGGGGGAATGAGATCAAGTAAACGTTAAAGAAACAAATTACGAGGGCGTGGAAGGTGTATCTTGATATACTATCTGCAAATGCTGACGAGAAATATAATGATACAAAAAAAAAACATCAATATCAACAAATACAATGGCAAAATGAACTCGTTGACTTAATATATGAGAGAGAGATACTCAGAAATACACTTACGGTTTTTATTTTTATTTTCTCTTTTTATTTTCTTAAAACGAGACGAGAAATATAACAATACAAAAAAACAAAAAAAAACATCAATATCAACAAATACAATGGCAAAATGAACTCGTTGACTTAATATATGAAAGAGAGATTCAGAAGTACACTAATTCATTGATATATATAGCCATATTATATATCATTTTGAAGCGCATTTATTATCGTGTTATTCATTACCATTCTCAATCTCTTCATTCATTTTTTTTTGCAGGCTTTTTGACAGCATGGACAAAATTCAAATCCACACTATTTTCTTGTTCCAGTTCAAACTAGGCTGAAAAACTGCCGAGACAGCCTGTGATATCAATGATACGTTTGGGCCAGAAACCACTAACGAATGTGTGGCACAACAGTGGTTCAAGAAATTTTGTAATGGTAACGAGAGCATCGAAGATGAAGATGGTTGCAGCCAGCCGATTGTGGTTGATAATGAACATTTGAAAGCTTTAATTGAAGCCGATCCTTGCAAAACAACGGTTTGACATTGTACACTACCAGGGACATGTTCAGCAGGCGAGGATACCCGGGATCAATGCAAGCCATCACCTCGTTGACATACCCCCAATACTGACAGAGTTCGCTGCAATCAAAGAAACCATGCTCTGATATTTTTCCTGCTGAGGTCCTGCTGCAGGTGCACTTGGGTGATCGCACTAGTTTGACACTGTGTTGTACGCCGTAAAGAGGCAACACGTTTCAGTACAGGGAGAATTCAGTTGTTCATTATTCTTGTACCTGGTGCCCAACAATCTCAGATGCTCAATGAGCGGGTTGTCGGTGGCCTCCCTGACTAATTTCTTAAACAGCTGCTTTCTCAAAGCCTGTAAAAGGTTACTGAACCTATGTAGCCTCTAAATGTGGCTTGGCATTCATGAGGAACTGCATGTTGCCCAACAGTCTTCGACGTGTCTCGACCATGTGGTTGAGGAGGAGGTCAGAAAAGATGGCCTCGACTAGAGGGTCCCACGCAGACACTTCCATCACTTGTGATGACACTTCAAGTCGGGCATTCCCAAGCCTCCCTCACAAGGGCATTGGATACAGACTTGCCTGTGAACCCAATGCCTCCCTTTGTTTCAGAGCAGCTTGGACAAGCACCGCCGGAGGGCCTTTTGGTGTTTCGCAGGCAGGGAAGTATGAGGCGACTGCGGCAGCAACCTTTGACCATACCTCCAACCAATTCTTTTCTAGCTGGAGATCCAAACCACATGCCAAGGATCCAAACTGGGCCATCCGTTTAGGAAGGGTAGTGACACCTCTCCATGCACCTAACTACAGAAGATTGATTTGTAACCGTTTCCTAGCGAGTGAGCACCTCTGTTACCTTTTTGATGTCTTGAAAGCATGATATAAAGACGGTGACATTATCGGCAAACACGGAGACTCTGGCCAGTATTCTGCTGATCAGAGCTATTCCGTGAAGTACTGAAATTGCCTCCCCACTCCTCAACTTACAAAGTAAAGCAGGGGGACAGCCCTGACTGACCGACCAGAAGATAACGAAGGGTTTCAAATGCTTTCCGTTCACTTGCACCACGGCAAGTGAAAGTGCTCATCTGAGTTCCAATCTCTGGTCTCCCCTCGCTAATCTTTTATGCAAAACACCCGTCTAGCTGATACCACTGTCAATAATTTTCCCCACTCTTTATCTGTACCTAAATCAAAATGTAGATTCCATGAACAAAGCTTCTTTCTTAGAACTGCACACCTGTGAAACTCTTCTGTTTGCCTGTTACCCAGCTGATTACAACTTGGTTGTCTTCAAGTCCAACATAAACAAATTCTTGATGAACCGCCCCCTTAAGTAATCCAATTAACCAAATCTCCATTACTAACAATTACTATGATATTATCCCATTGATTACAGTACACTCAATAACCCTTATCCTCCATTGGTGACTTGTCCCGGGATGGATCTCTGATCAAATCAATGGGTGAACACATCCGTCAAATTTGGTATAAACATGGGTGAGAGGGCAGACCATCAAGCTCTGACGATCTGTTGTAACTGACCTGCCTCATCCTGTTGAAGCATCCTGCCTTCACAATTAACCACCTCAAGGTGAAGAGAGTCAATCAAATAGTTGCTGAATTCCTATAGGGTATGCAGGGCTCTTGTGTAAAACGCTTTTCAAAATGTTCCAGGAACCCCTCGCAGATCTCCTCCAGGTGTCCATCTAGGTGTTTGATGCGGGCAATGTACTTGTCTGAGTCATGCTTAGAGGCTTCACAATGCTCTTCTGCATCAGAGTTAATGGTTTCATTGGATATCTTATGTAGTCTAGCCCTAACTACCTACCCTTCTTAGCATTTGGTAGCCTCACGCCGAAGATCCTGCTTAGCTAGTTCTTGATTGTCACTATCCGTCATCCCCGTTACTCTGGCTGGTTTCTCGTGTAGGTGCTTCTTTGCCTGGGCCTTATCTAGAGCAAGGAACTGAGTGTATCTGTGGAGAAGTTTCTAATCTTAACCTTAAGTCTAACACATCATTTACTTCGTGTTGTGGTACAATGACGTAGCTCCCATTTCAGGGAGCTTGGGGGCTTCTAACCTTGTGCACAACTTGTTCTGTATCATGGGAAAGTGCACACGTGTCATGCAGGTGCTATGTGATTTTGAAAACATTAGAATATATCAACCAGCTTTGACTGACAAGTGCTTATCAAAATCATCCGAAACTCGAGGTGTCTAAAAGGTCAGCCTTGCATGCGGGTAGCTGAATTTGAAAAAAAACAAACATTGCGTTAAAACGTATATTTCCCCTCTCTTTCTCTCTTCCTCTATTTCTCTCTTTCACTCCCTTTCTCTCTCTTGTTTCATTGAAAGAGAGAATTGAATTATAAGTGTATTTTTTTTTAAAACAGTTGAGACATTGGACTCCGTCAAAAGCAGACATTTAGTAGATTGGTCTGTACACAAGTGGACATGGATCGATGATCACCTAAATTTAATATCCTCCTCCATTGTTAAAAATAAATAATTTTATTTAGTATAAAAAATGTCTTGTTCGCTTCTTCTAAGCAGCATTCAATTTTAGCACAAAGGTTCCTATTATCCACAATGATGATAAAACCCTGTTCGCAATGACGTCATAACGAAACCCATGCAGCTGATTATAGCCAATGCCATCTCGACCCATTAATGTTTCTATGTGTCTATCGTTTGATATCGTGTCTAACACCCAACAAGCTGGTTTCCTCAACCAATAACTCTCGCAAACGATAGTGTCATACTGTGACCGCCCCCATTAAAGTCCTATGTATGAATATCAGTAATTGTTCCCAGAAGTCTTGTATCTCCAGTAGGAAAGTATTCAACTTCCAGTACCCTGCTAGCTTAGGCCTATTTGTTAATTTTAGATGGGCCATAACTAGTTTATGGCCCGAATAACCTGTCCAGTGGAACTCTGGATATGCTATAAAGTCTAAGTCACCTCTTCTGATTAACATTCTATCCAGGTAGGTGTTTGGGTAGAAAGATACACTATTGGTCCACTTCTCCCTCCCTTGGTGTTTGACTTGAAACCTGTCGACCAGATTGCATCCAGCCATCAGATAGGCCAGGCTCATCTCGCACCTCTCTGTCCCTCTAGCTCCTACCTTATTTTTGTTGGGGTCAAGGATAGCGTTTCAATCTCCCACTAGGACTACACATTTCGGACCTGCGCTGGACGCGCTGAGCTGCTGGAAGAAGGAGACCCTCTTCTGAGCAGGGCTGGGTGCATGAACCGCGATGACCCAAAAAGTGCACTGTTTGACAGCAACATTGGCCATGATCAGCTTGTCCTTGTCATCCCTATGTACAACGCTGACCGCCGCAAACAGTACAATGTAAATTCTTTGAACTTGTTATATCCATGAATAAACCAGAAACAAGCAGTAGCAGCGACAGTGATAATAATAGCGACACTAAGACAAAGCCCGTTCATAAACACAACACAAATGAACACACTAACCTCACATGACAACATCAAAGCCCTTTTTGTTTATGTCCACACATCAACAAAACAACTCGCACCTCACTTCAACAAAGAAAACCGCCAGAGGAAGCCGTACATCAAAAGAAAAATCCAAATACAAAACAAAAACATCACAGCAACTCCGGCACCATAGAAACACGCATAATTATCTCAAAAAACACTGCAACAGTACAACACCTACAATAAAACACGTTCACAACTTTCTTAGCTTTAATTTGATATAACATATGTATACAAACATCAGACGACTCCCTACAACACATTAAAACGCAAAAAAACAAACACAAATAAAAAGCGAAAACGCCGACCATTGATAAAAGACGCCTTTGTCTACAACTATGTCTGCAACACAAGTATAAAAATGACAGCTTTTACGATGAGCGAGCAGATTGTCCCAGCGTGTCAAGCTGTGAACCTCACTCAGTCACCAGCCAGCAGCTGTTAACCCTTCGTCAGTGACGACAGCTATTACAATTACTGTGCCACTACTGCCATCTCACTTGTGATACTGGACAGCAAGCCTTGAAGACTACCCCTGTTTCGCCGCCGCCAGATCACCACAGCTTACTAGACAGCGAGGTTTGTCCTGCCAATAGCAACAGCCACCGTCATAAACCCTCCATCTGCGACACCTGCAATTAACACTACTCCTCTTCTGCTATCGCTGCCAACCCCCTGGACAACAGCTTTCAAGACTACTCATCCTTCATCGCACCCATAAGCCAGACACCAGAACACTAAGCCACATTCCTGTCACTGCTGCCACTGCATACGTATTCCAGACACCAGAACACATAGGCCACATTCTTGACATCACTGCCCCTGTCACAGCTTGACCTAACACCAGATTGTCGCCGAGTCATATTAACACCTGACCAGCATTCCTACTGCCGCCACACACCAAGCAGTTCATTTCACAATCGTTTCATGTTTTAATAAAAGGTTTAAACGCAACCTTTTCGTTTGTTCCTTTCTTGCTTCCGTTCGTTCAATTTTGTAATATAACAAACTGTTGAATTAAAAAAAATTCTAATCGTTTGAACTGTTGAGTTGAATTTTAAAAAAAGTACTTAACTTGAAAATACTTTTCAAGAAAAATTGCACAGTAAAAAAATGTATAAGCGCAAGAAAAAATTCCAATTCTTTGAACCGTTTAATTTTTTAAAAATCTCTTGTCTATCGTAATAAATTCTTGAAAATTCTGTGAACTGCTTCTTTCTTTAATTCTTTGAATTACCTTTTATTTTTATTTGTAACTTATCTTGCTTTTAGTAGCATTTATTTGTTGTATATTATACCTTTTCATTTTTCTGTTGTTCGAAGTTAACGACTCGGCACTTTATTCAAAGGGGTTAGGTTCTCCCTTTACACCGGTTACAGACTCACCTTTCCCCGAACTCAGAACGTGGCTGGATTTTCAGGTGCAGAACCCAGACACAATCAGTGTAATAGTTGAGGGTAGGAAGCCCCATGCTGACATTGCTAGCAACAGGAGCATATATCCAAAGACTGCCCCATGAAGAATTTCTGTAGAGCCCCTGCTGCTCTGGCCCCGGGCAGAAAAACAACACTGCAGCTCCCTAAAAACAACTGAAGGAGGCAGCAATATCAACACCACCAGCAACAACAACGAAGAATGTACCCCCCTCCCCTCCAGCTTCTACCAAAATGCCCACCGAGGAGCTGCGCAACCCCAAAAGAAAATTATTAGTTCCCTTGGAGACAAATTTGGAAGGGGAGCAACAAATGAAAACAGAGGAGCTTGAGAAAGACACCAGAAAGGCCAACAAGAAAATTAAGGATCATGGGCCCCATTCCCCTCCTCCCCCAAAGAAAGATGCGACCATTACTTCTGGTCAAACCCTCCAACCCAAATCCCTTACTCCTACTCCTGAGCAGAGCACCTCCTCCCTTTTCACTTCCCCCAGCGGAACTAAGAAGCAGGAAAGCTCCAACAAACCTATCTAAAAATTAATTTCAAAAGCTTACCATATTTCAAAAAGTTATTTACCTAACAATTTAATACCCTAAAAATATTGTAAAAATTGAATTGAACTTGAAAATACTTTGAAAAAATTTTTTTTTAATTTGGTGATCACGTAAAAAAAGAAATGGAATTTTTACTTGATTAAATAATTCGAGGCAAATGTGTATTTCAGCGGCAAAAATTATTTGACTGACAAAAATTTATAAAAAATTATTTATTTTTATATAAAACACATTATTAGACCCTATGGCTGAAATAAAACCCGAAAAAATTTAATTTTTATCATTTTTTCAACATTTTTTATTAGACTAAATGTACGACAATCGAGGCCGCCAACTTGTTTGGAAATTTAGGCCTTTCTGAGGATTGCCAGATTGGCTTTTTTAGGCCAAATTTGGCATTTTACGCTCTTGCATGGACCATGGTTTCACGCAAGAGTGTAAAAAAGGCCAAATTTGGCCTCAAAAAGGCCAATCTGTGAAGCCTTAGAAAGGACAAATTTTCCAAACAAAATGGCGGTCTCGAGTGTCTAATAAAAATAATAAAAATTAAATTTTTTCGGGTTTTATTTCAGCCATAGGGTCTAATAATGTGTTTTATATAAAAACAAATCATTTGTATAAATTTTTGTCTATCAAATAATTTACGCCGCTGAAATACACATTTGCCAAATAAAATTTGAAAAAAAAAGAAACGATTGTAAAACACAGAAGACTTAAAAAGGGAGGTGATTTTCCGTTTTAATTTAAATACGATGGCGGCAATTTTTCATCTGCTAACACAATTAAAATTGTTTTTTTTTTTTTAATAATTCAGTAAAGTCAGGTAATTTCGACTGCATAATTTGGAAGCTAACATTGTAATAAAAAAAATATATATATACATATATATGTGCTTCTACACTTTATCGCCGAAACTGGAGACGCCATTTTATTTTCCGCACTTGTCATTGAAATCCAAGGGAGAAATCAGTATTTTAAACTATGGCCGAAGCATGAAATAAATAACAAAAAAACTAAACTTCCAGAAAGAACTATGAAAAAAAGTAAATAAAGAAAGTGAAAGAGAACATATATCCATAATTGTTTAATTGGAAATGTTTCGATTTAATTAACAAAAACACTCGGGAAAGTTTTTCATGAAACATATATATTTTTTTAGATTAGGTCTATCTTCACAATTTTCTTTTAAATTATGACCAAAAAGGTTTTCGACTATGCTGAATACGAAAATCGCATTGAAATTTTGCAGAAATAAGTAATTATCGAGATATAAAAAGTTGCATTATGCATTGTATTCTTTGGCGGCCATCTTTTTTACGCGCATGCGCGCGCCATAAACAAATCTACTCATCTATGACTTACACTGCCACCTAGCGGAAACACTATTCTGGAATTGCTCCCACCTTTCCACTTAGCAAAAATATCCACTTTTCTGAAACTGAAAATGCCCCCCCCCCCCAAAAAAAAATGATGCCCGCAAAACTCGTCTCTGGAAAACTCGTACCCGGAAAACTTGTCCCTTTTTGCTAGGTAGGAAAACTGGTCCCTTATTTATTCGATAAGAGACCAGTTTTCCGACCTAGCAAACGGAGACAAGTTTTCCTAAATCAAAAAAAAAAAATTGGTCATTTTTATACATCCGGTCCAACAGGACAATTTTTAAAAAATTTAAAAACCTCATCCCCTCTCCATGTTAAGTATGTGTTACTAAATAATATTTCAGATTCGCAAGAAAAAAAATAAAAATAAAAATAAAAAAGATAAATAAATAAAAAGAGAGAACATTCTAACTCAACACTCACCTTTTAAATTACGACTTTTATTGGTTTTCAGGTATGCTGAAAACGAACATCACATTTAAACTTTCCACGAACTCCGGGTATTAAGATATCTTGGTCAAATAAACCGGCAAATGAATAACAAACAAGATTTTTTTTTTCCGAACAGAAAAATGCGAAAGAAAATTCAATTTTAATAAAACAATTTTGGAATTAAAGCAACATTGGATTTTTATAAAATAGATTCTTTTTTTTTTCGAACCAATAAATAATTTAAATGAAATGTTGAAGAAAATATAATTTTAATAAAACAATTTTGGAATTATTATAGATTTTTAATGAACAGAACTTTTTTTCATTTTTCTGAAATTCTTATGATAAAATATGTGCAAAAATGTCCTGCGTGTAACAAAAAAAAAAAAAAAAAAAATGAAATTCTTATAAAAAAAATGTGAAAGTGTTAATGATATTCTGTATGAAGCGATGTAACTGTTCGGTCGGAAAAATCGTTTGGTTGTGAATTTACGCATGCGTATCAGATATTCCTGACCATCTGAAATTCTATAACACAGGTTTTTATATCTCGCAAACTACTTTTTCTGTAAAATTTAAATGAGATTTTCGTCCAGCATAGTCAAAAACACAATTATGTCACAATTTTATAGAAATTTGGGGATTGTTGGTTGCGGCGAAATGAATTTGTTTATAGTGTGCTCAGTACCAGTGTCACCAAAATGCGTTTATTTTTGGAGCCATGTGTGCAGACCACCACAAAACATTAATGGAAAATTGAGGCATTTTCACCCATTCTACTGTTGACTGGCGATCTTTCTGCCAAAGTATTGAGGTCGAAATTTATGAAACTTAAATCGTTCTCAAGTCAAATTTGGTCTTTTGGAGAGCATTTCTAAACGGAATTTCGTAATCGCTCTGACAGGCCCCAACGAACGGAGAAACGATCATCTACATGTGATATTCGAAGGTGGGTGTTGAATTTGAATGTTCTTTTATTTTATTTACCACAATTTTCTTTGAATGACGACTTTTCAAGGTTTTCAATTATGCTGAAGACGAAAATCACTGAAATTTTGCAGACACATATAAAGACAAAAAAAAATTATCAATTCCTGGGGGAGGGGGGGGGCAGTGTCAGTCTCAGAAAAGTGGATTTTTGGCGGACCTGTACGATATTGCCCACCTTAAAAATCCGCGTTTCCCCCGTTTTTTTTTCCGACGATTATCATAGATTACAGACTTTTAAGTATCATCTTAACAGAAAAAATGTTGAACAAAAATAAATTAGATGACCAATAAGAGGGGGTTCTAATTATGTGACACGTCGGGAAAGAAATGGACCTTAATGGACCTCAGAGAGCAATGAAGTAAAACTTCATAACGAGAAAAAGAACCCGCTTAAAAGTCATTAAATTTATTTGTTTTCAAAACATTTTGTAGTTTATTTATTTTTTTCTTTTTTAGTTTTGCGGGTACCATATTTTTTGGGGGGGGAGGGGAATTCTCAGTTTCAGAAAAGTGGATTTTTCCGCTAAGTGGAAAGGGTGGGGGCAATCCCAGAAAAGTGTTTCCGTTAGGTGGCAGTGTCAGTCATAGATGAGTAGATTTGTTTATGGCGCGCACGCGCGTAAAAAAGATGGCCGTCAAAGAATACAATGCATAATACAACTTTTTATATCTCGATAACTACTTATTTCTGCAAAATTCCAATGCGATTTTCGTATTCAGCGTAGTCAAAAACCACTAAAATGTCATCATTCAAAAGAAAATTGTGGAGGTGGACCTTGGGACTGCCAAAATTCACCACAGAATTACCCCACCCTATATGTAACACGATGTAACTTTATTATAAATTAATATTATCAGTATAACTTTTGTACCATTTAAAAGAAGGGAAAAATAAACCAGTAATAATTAAAAAAAATTTTTTATCACACGAAAATAATGAAATTGCGAGACGAAAATCGTGTTTACATAATTGGCGCTTTAAAATAACGTTCCCATGTAGTAGACATTCCGAACGTGAAAACATACCCGTATTTAATAAATCTAGCTAAAAACAACTAATGGTCAGATTTTCGTGAAATTTTCGATACTTATCCATTTTAGAATGAAATTACATATAAAATGCAGTTTCTGTAAAATATATGAGAGGAAATATTTTTTAGTGCTTGTCCCCCTCCATATTTATGTTTTCGAAATTCAAACAAAATATATTTAAATCTATCGAAATTTCTATTTATTATGAATCATAAGAGTTCAAATAAGTAAAAAATATTTAATTTTAAAAAATTTAAATAGACATATTGAACAAAAAAATACCTTGAAGTTGCAATTAAAAAATTGATATAAACTTATTATGATTTTTTTTAAATAGCGTTTGTTCGAATTAATATATACTATAATCAGTTGAATTGCCCCCCCCCCCCAAAAAAGAAACTTCGTAAACATTAATTAATTTAAAAAAGATTAAAACGATTAAAATTCCATTATTTCAAAATGTCCCGTTACAACATAATCAATTGTTTAATTTTTTTTTAAATATTAAGTTTTCATATAAACATGACTCTTGTCAGCTATTTTATCGCCAGATTAAAACCGATTTGAAAATATTATTGCACAAATATTAAGCATTTTGTAGCCCCCCCTCATATTTTGTTTGTCTCTTTTTACTGAACAAAATATGGAACCCCGTAGGTAACCAAATGAACATTCAGTAAAACCGTATTTCATATTTAATATACAAATGTTTATAATATTAATCGTAAAACTGTGTAAATCTTAAAACCTAACAAAATTATAACAAAGATTAATTATTAATTGCAGTTTGGAGAAGATAAACAAAGGTTTTAAAAAATCAGTAAGTCACTCCATTTTGAAAACGAAAACATTTATTGAAAATATAATTGTAAAAACATTTATTGAAAAGTTGGCAGATTTGCTGTTTAGTTGTACAAATATCCTCGAACCAGGTAATCACTAAAAGGACACCTAAAGGTCGACACCGGTATCTAGCAGAAGATTTTTTTTTTTTTTTTTTTTTACATGTTTCACAAACTGAAATGGTTAAACATAATTATTGAAAATGTGATCATCATGTTATTAAAATTTAATTTAAATTAACCACGTGGTTTAACAAATAATGCAAGATGAAGTTTTAAAATGTTTAAAAAATATATTTTATTTTATAATTTAACATTAAAAACATTGAACAATGAAAATTAAATTTTGACTACTTATGTATTTTTTGGTACTGTGCTAAAATAATAATGTTATTATTTTGAAAGCCATTATGGGGGTTTGTATTACTGTACACATAGATTCGAAAAAGTTGTCAAAAAACAAATATATAACAAATAAATGTTATCAAAGGCAAGATAAGTTACTTTTCTACCTAACTGGATATATTTTTCGTGTTTTTATTTAATGTAACATGTTTATTCAGCTCGAAAAACATAGTGTTTACCGATGTATTGGAAAATTCAAGATGGCGTTTGACTCCCTCTTTAACATGGTAAGTTTGGGAAAGGTGTTATAAATAAAAAACTAGAAAAAATACTATTAAAAACCCGCCGAATATATGTCAAGCTATGTCACAGTAACATATTGAGCGAGTTTTTAACAGTATTTTATCCAGTTTTTTTATTTATAATACCTTTTCCCAAACTTACCGTGTTAAAGAGGGAGTCAAACGCCATCTTGAATTTTCCAATACATCGGTAAGCACTATGGTTTTCGAGCTGAATAAACATGTTACATTGAATAAAAACACGAAAAATATATCCAGTTTGGTAGAAAAGTAACTTATCTTGCCTTTGATAACATTTATTTGTTATATATTTGTTTTTTGACAACTTTTTCGAATCTATGTGTAGAGTAATACAAACCCTGAAACTTTAATTTAACCCGAAAAAATATTTTAAAATAGAGTAGTACCAAAAATGGGCGGAGGTTTACAATCCTGCTACTTTTCAAAAATCGCTAAAAAAAAAAAAAAAAACATGGCGGACGACCTACGGATGATACTGAAAGTAATTAACGCTCCCTCTGACACGTGATCGGAAGTTAGTGGGCATATGTGTATTATTTGTTTTGACTTTACATACGTGAATGAACAACAACGTGGTGCGAAAAGAAAAACCAAAACATTTTTATTTTATTTATCTACTTACGTTAATAAAAAGAAACCTTGTTCCTTTCTTAAATATGACAAATTAGAACAAAGACATAACGTTTTGGTATTTGTGTAGTATTGGCACGGAACATTCTTCCACCTAACAATTTAATGAAAAATAGTTTTATTTTATTTTATTTTTTTAAGCTCGTATTTCTCGCGTTGGCGAAACTGCACTAATACCAAATGTCTTTTTGGTTAAGAATAAAAGTATGGTGAAAAAAATGTAAAAAAATTCCAGTCACGTGTCAGAGGGAGCGTTAATTACTTTCAAGTGTCATGCGTAAGTTGTCCGCCATGATTTTTTTTTTTTTTTTTTGGCGATTTTTGAAAAGTGCCAGGATTGTTAACCTCCGCCCCAAAAGGCATAAGCACCGAATTTTGGTTTAATTTTACAGTAGATATTATTCTCGGATGAATTACGATAGCAGATAGGTGTATCAGAATTTTTGTGGGAATTTTTGACACCCCTAACACGAAACTGCGAATAAAATATTTTAAAAAACTCGTAATTTCTCTTTTAAAAGTAGGTTATTTATTTTCTTTATGGATTATACTTCCAAAATAAACTCTGGAGTTTAGGTGGAAAAATAATCTCGAACCCTTTAGCAGATGGTACCGCACTATTTTTATATAGTTTTTCTTTTCTTTCCAGTTTAAATTCAAGTTTCACGGTTCCATTTTTTTTTTAATTGTAAGCACATAATAGTTACAAAACACCATGTGACCCTCACCTCCTCATATTAAGAATGGTTTTCAAAATAATAACGTTATCATTTCAGCATGGCACCAAAAATACATAAGTACCCAAAATTTCATTTTTATTGGTCAATGTTTTTCATTTTAAATTATAAAATAATGAAAACAACATTGGATTTTTATGAAAAAAGTTGTTGTTTTTTTTTTTTTTCGAACAAATAAATAATTTTAGACATTTTTTTTAAAATTAAAGCAACTTTGAACAAATTAATTTAAATGAAACCGAAAAGCGCCATCGTTTGTTTTTATTGTTTTTTCCTTTCACTTGGCAGTGGGTTGTTTTTATTGTTTTTTTTTTTTTTTTTTTTTTTTTAGTTTAAAATACTGATTTCTCCCTTGGATTTTAACAGCAGGTGCGCGAAATATAATGGCGTCTCCAGTTTCGGCTATAAAGTGTACCAAAAAATCAGTAGAAAGCATTGATTTTTTTAAATCTGAAAACTCCATTCATCGACTACAAAATTGGGTTTGTATTACTGTACACATAGATTCGAAAAAGTTGTCAAAAAACAAATAAATATTATCAAAGGCAAGATAAGTTACTTTTCTACCTAACTGGATATGTTTTAGTGTTTATATTTAATGTAACATGTTTATTCAGCTCGAAAAACAGTGTTTACCGATGTATTGGAAAATTTAAAATGGCAGCCGACTCGCTCTTTGAGGCGGTAAGTTTGGGAAAATGAGTTATAAATAAAAAACCGACAATATATTGTTAGAAACTCACTCAATATATGTTACCGTGACATAGGCTGACAACTGGAATAGATACATTGAGAGCATTGCCAAGGCTGCTGCAAGGAAGGTTGGCTCCCTCTACCATGCTAGAAAACTACTTACGCCTGAAAGTATCCTATACCTCTATAAGGCAACCATTCGCCCATGTATGGAGTACTGTTGTCACATCTGGGCTGGTGCATCTGCTGCTTGTCTCTCGCTCCTGGACAGGGTTCAAAAGAGAGTCGCCAACCTGATAGGTCCTGAACTGTCATCTAGGCTTCAGCCTCTGTCCCATCGACGAGATGTTGCATCCCTCTGCCTGTTCTACAAATACTTTAATGGTGAATGCTCTGACGAACTGCAAACACTTTTACCTCCCCGACGTAACTACCCCCGACAAACCCGACAAGCTACTTAGTCTCATCCCTTTACAGTAGAGATCCCTAGGTGCAAGAAAGCCTTTTACTCCAATAGTTTCTTCCCCAGAACTGCGGGTCTTTAGAACTCCCTTCCGGGATTCTGCTTTCCCAACTGCAATGATATGCAGAAGTTCAACACTGTATGTTTTTCGAGTTGAATAAACATGTTACATTGAATAAAAACACTAAAAACATATCCAGTTGGGTAGAAAAGTAACTTATCTTGCCTTTGATAATATTTATTTGTTCTATATTTGTTTTGTGACAACTTTTTCGAATCTGTGTACAGTAAAACAAACCCACAAAATTTCGTCTCAATAGTGTAGAAGCACCAAAAAAGTCTATGAGATATATATGAAAAAAGTGAAAGAAAACCTTTTGCGCATTTCAGGGAGCAGCCATTAAAAAATGGGTAAAATCAGTTGAGTGCGTACGGTAGTTATATGAGAAAATAAAGCTGTTTACGCATTATAAATGTTTCTTTTCTGTGTCTTATGGGTAATCTCCAAAAATACCGTTAGGGCTTACAACATGGCCGCCAGAAGAGTCACGTGATCCGGTTGATCCAAAACATGAATCGTGCAAATGGAAAACGCAGCCTTGAAGGCAAACTTTGACAAACAATCACAATTTGTTTGTATTTAATTTTTTGTTGATATAATGTTGTTATAAAAATAGGCAAACTTTGAGAAACAATCTTAGGTTGTTTTTAGTTAAAACAATGTTTATAAAAAGTATTTTATTCAGAATAAACAAGTGGTCGACTAGGTGTATCAGAATTTTAGGCGGAATTTTTGACACCCCCAATAAAAAACTGCGAATAAAATATATAAAACTCGTAATTTCTGTTTTTAAAGTGGGTTGTCAATTTTCTTTATGAAATATACTTCCAAAATAAACTATTACAGTCGTTTAAAACATAATAGAAGTATTATTTTTTATTTTTTAAAAACAATGTTTACAAAATGTCTACGCACGTTCGTAGACATTTTGTAAACATTTAAAAAACAAACAAACTGTGATTGTTTCTCAACAAAAAATTAAATGACCGTTCTAAATAAATTATTTATTATTATGATATTGAAAAACTGTTTTTGTACTTAATTATTATGCTTGTTTGTCAAAGTTTGCTTTAAATTTGCGTTTTCCGGTTTCGTAATATGGCGATTCATGTTTTGGATCAACCGGATCACGTAACTCTTCTGGCGGCCATGTTGTAAGCCCTAACGGTATTTTTGGAGATTACCGTCTTATGTTATACATTAATACATTAGGGGTCATTTCGAGTTAAAAGTTCATTTACTGCACCCATCTGAACTAGAGAAAATCATGAAATAACTAACAATGAGTATCTAATATTACCGACCAGACGGGTGATTAAAAAGTCAGATCGAGCGTACCGGAAAACGAAATGAAATTGACAACTTCTAAGCAAAAATGAGTACCTTTTATTTTCTTGAATAAAAAAAAAAAATGAAATAAAATAACTTACTCGACGAGAACACGACTGTTTTTGCTTTAATAATTATTTTTTATTTAAATGTAACAAATAAAAATTTCAATTTGGCTTGAACTTTGCGGTTTTCAGATTATTTTATATTTTTATTATTGTTTTTTAGTCGGATTTAACTAACAAACAAAACAAAAACAATTTTGGTGCTTATGCACTTATGTTACCGTTATTTTTTATGGTTTAAGTGTCTTTTGAAGTGTTTCTAATGTTTTTACCTATGGCTATAATCTCTGGCACCCCCCCCCCCAAAAAAAAATCCCCATAAATATCCACCAAGAAAATAAAACATAAAATAATCCGAAAAGCGCAAAGTTCAAGCAAAAATAAAAAAGAAAAGAAAAAAAAAGGCCAGTTGTCAATTCGATTTCATTTCGTTTTCCTGTACGCTCGATCTGATTTTTTGATCACCCGTCTGGTCGGCCATCTTAGATATTCATTGTTAGTTATTTAGACGAGACATACACATTTAAATCATGATTTTCTCTAGTTCAGATAAATAAACTTTTAACTCGAAATGACTCCTAATGTATAACATAAGACACAGAAGAACCCCCGTACGCACTCAATGGATTTTAGCAAAAAAAGTTTACCTGTCAGGTACCAACACTAAAACAGTAAAAATATATCCAGTTAGGTAGAAAAGTAACTTATCTTGCCTTTGATAACATTTATTTGTTATATATTTGTTTTTTGAAAACTTTTTTTTGATGTATGTGTATAGTAAAACAAACTTCCTGTGTATCAAATAGTTTTGTTATTTTTATTTTGAACTTATCCATTACTGAAAAGCACCAAGAAATCTTTCTAGACTGAAGTAATTCTTATTTTTGGTCCAATTCTAAAAATTTTGTTGAAAACAGCATCAACAAGAATAGTTACAGAATTACTTCCCTTGTTTTAAGTAAAAGAAGAATTACTTCCCTTGATTTAATCCAAACAATTCGTTGTTGTCAAATAAAATTGAATTTAGCAACTAAAACAAATTATGTACAAAACTACTGGCGTTATAAATCATGGAATAACATAGAAATGTTGATGTTTAAGGTCAAATAACTTTAATAATTATAAGTATAATTAATCATTGTTAATTTGGTTGGCAAATATGCAAAGAACATGGCGCATTGTGTGGTCATAGCTAACGTCTCTATATATTTGGCCTATTCCTTATTTTTTTATTGTTTATCTATTATTAATTAATGTTAAAAGAAAAGAAGTAAAGAGAGCGAGACAGAGAGTCGAATTTACGAGGTTCTTTCAGGTTCTTTCGTAGAAAATATATCAACGTAACAAACAAGGTTAACTCTCAATTTATAAAACGAAAAAGATTTATTACATTTTAGGAAATATTTTCATTGAAAATAATAGTTCATTTATGAGTGAACAAAAGGGGAAATTAGTTTGGGATTTCGAGGAAGTTTGAGTTGATAATTCAAGAGCCGTGATTAGTTCACGGGTCTGTAAATCGTAAAGAAAACTTCCTCACTCAACTATATAAAATAATTTTCACTGAAAGTTTTTGAGTAGAGTTAATTAATCACTCTGGAAGGTTCAATGAAAAATGTGAGAAGTTTTAAAATAATTATTTTCATAAACTTAATTTCAAGTGAGCATACGATAATAAAAGGGGGAATGCAAAAGTTAGTTACTGTGTCTGTGTGTTTGCCTACATTGTCTGATTAGCTGACTGCTATGTTCAAAGTGTTGTCGTGTTAGATTTGAGTTGCAGACAGTAGTGATATGTACCTTCCAACAATATCTCTGAATTTTTGTTAACTGGTCTCTTTTTGGAAAATACAGAGCTCTTTTAAAGATTCTCATCGGCTCCCACAGACACCGAATTTCCGACAGCCCGGAAAACTCTCTGATTGGTCAGAAAATCAAAACATTGAACCTCCAAAGCAATTCAGTAAAAAGGCGCCTCCAGCCACATGCGCAGAAAACGTCTCAGGGCACTTGAACTTCCGGCAGCGAAAGATTGAACATCGTAGCTCACCATATATATATCGAGTGCCTCACCATGACCCAGCAACTACGGTCGTTGTCTCTTGCCGTTTTTGGCACTCAGTCATTGCTGTGCACTTCTGAGCGGAATTTTTATCAAGAGATTCCGGGAGGCCGCTCTTTTTTTGAAAACTGTGGCAGCTGTAGCTCACTTAAAGCACGGCGCCCGAAATGTAAGAGAAGTAAATTCTTTTATTTATAAATAACCATCTTGTATTGTCCCCCCTTTTCCTACCTACAAAATCATTTGTTAATGTTGTGTAAACAAAATCCATTAGCTGCTTTTCTATAAATGTATATACATATTTATTTATATATTTAAAAGTGTACAAAATTCCAGAAAAACATTAGTACCGTCGGTTTCAAACCTTACAAAAGGGGGACCAGTTAATGGTAAATAATGTTAAGCTCTCGTCAGAAAAAAGATGACTAACGTTATTTACCTTTTGTTAAGCTAGAAACCGACGGTATCAATGTTTGTATGACGTTCTCTACAGTTTTAAATAAATAAATAAATAGTAAGCTCTTATATTAAAAATGTTTTGCTTTATAGTCGAGCATATATATATATGTATATGTATGTATATATAAGAGCAAACAGTTAATAAAAAAATGTTAAAAACATTTTGAAAATGAGTTAAAAACATATTTAATCTGAAAAGGAAACACTTGATAAGTGGATAATCCTTAATCCGTGGAGTTTCGAAGAAATACTTTGCTTCTCATCAGAGGGTAGGAATTAGCAAAATGCGGGATCGGATTTTGCATAGAAAAGTATTTGATGAAACTGCAAGTAAGTCAAAGATCTTACTTGATAACAAAAAGTGACACAGAGGGAATATGGTAAAGAAAAAGGTGATTGCACGTGAATCGATAGTCTGGTGAAAGGTAAATTATCCAATGACGGTAAAATCCAAAAATATAAATCCAAGAAAGTTAATTGAATTTCCATTCGCACAAGGAAATCACGTAATTGAAAAATGGTTCAAAATAATCCAAAAGGCCAAAATCCATGGAATAATTCACAAATAAGTACAAGGAAAAGGGGGAAAATACCAATAACATTAATAAAAAAAAAATAAGATATGCGTTTGACATGGCTTCCGAGACATAATTTATTTTATATATATGTGTGTGTGTATATACAGGGTGACCCCAAAAAATCAAAAGCTAAATGGAGGCCATCTAGAACATATGCTGTAGAACGGAGAAAAAAAGGCCAGACTCTAGTGTTTTGATGTGATATTTTGAATATAATAAACTAGTTTGACCAAAGTTTCATTTAATTCGGACGAAACACTAAGAAACGAGGCCTAATTAGAGTTGGGTCACCCTCTGTGTGTGTGTGTGTGTGTGTGTATACACACACACACACACACACACACACACACAAGGTGACCCAAAATAAACGGGCCCTAACTCTAATTTATAGTTATGTCTCAGAAGTAGAGTGAAAAGCACATCTTATTTTTCTTTTATTAATATTATTTTTTTCCTTGTACACATTTTTGTGAATTATTCCATGGATTTCTGCCTTTGGATTATTATGGACCATCTTCTTCCAATTACGGGATTTTCTTGGATTTTACTTGTACAAATGGAAATTCTTTTAACTTTCTTGAAGTTTTACATTTGGATTTTACCGTCACTGGATTTTTTATTTTCCACCAGACTATCCATTGGTGTGTAATCACCTTTTTCTTTACCATATTCCCTCTGCTTAACTTATTTTGTTTTCAAGTAAGATCTTTGACTTACTTGTTGTTTCATCAAATACTTCTGCATGCAAAATCCGATCCTCTGGCAGTAATCGTCTCAGTATGAAGGCCCCATCCCCTACACCGACCAAGGACAAATTACTGAACAG
Organism: Euprymna scolopes; assembly: GCF_053919585.1. Taxonomy (NCBI): domain Eukaryota; kingdom Metazoa; phylum Mollusca; class Cephalopoda; order Sepiida; family Sepiolidae; genus Euprymna; species Euprymna scolopes. The sequence goes on from NC_136527.1 coordinate 149,224,994, forward strand.
ACACTACCCAGCCAGAATGCCAGGCGGTGTGTGCGTGTGTGTATATATATATATATATATATATATATATATATATGTGTGTGTGTGTGTATATATGTATACATGTGTGTGTGTGTGTGTGTGTATATATGTATACATGTGTGTGTGTGTGTGTGTGTGTGTGTATATATGTATACATGTGTGTGTGTGTGTGTGTGTGTATATATGTATACGTGTGTGTGTGTGTATATATGTATACATGTGTGTGTGTGTGTGTATATATGTATACATGTGTGTGTGTGTGTATATATGTATACATGTGTGTGTGTGTGTGTATATATGTATACATGTGTGTGTGTGTGTGTGTATATATGTATACATGTGTGTGTGTGTATATATGTATACATGTGTGTGTGTGTGTATATATGTATACATGTGTGTGTGTATATATGTATACATGTGTGTGTGTGTGTATATATGTATACATGTGTGTGTGTGTGTATATATGTATACGTGCGTGTGTGTGTGTATATATGTATACATGTGTGTGTGTGTGTGTATATATGTATACATGTGTGTGTGTATATACATATGTATATTTATATGCGTATATATATGTATATATTTGTGTATATATATACATATATGTTCGTGGTGAAATGAATAATCGGAATCAAAAATTCCCCACCCCCTGATATGTAACTTTATTATGAGTTAATATTATCGGTATAACTTTAGTACCATTTAAAAGAAGAAAAAAATTTTTTTCATCATATGAAAATAATTAAATTGCGAGACGAAAATCTTGTTTACATAATTGACGCTTTAAAATAATGTTCCCATGTAGTAAGCATTCCAGACGTGAAAACATACCCGTGTTTAATAAATCTAGCAAAAATCAACTAATGGTCAGATTTTCGTAAAGTTTCCGATCCTTATCCATTTTAGAATGAAATTACATATAAATTGCAGTTTCCGTAAAATATATGAGGGGAAATATGTTTTGTTTTTAGTGCGTGCCCCTCCATATTTATTTTTTTCGATATTTGAACAAAATATATTTAAATCTATCGAAATTTCTATTTATTATGAAACAGAGTTCAAATGAGTAAAAAATATTTATTTTAAAAAAATTTAAATACACCTATTGAACAAAAACTTACCTTGAAGTTGCAATTAAAAAAATGATATAGATTATATTATGTTTTTTCTTTTAAAATAGCAGCATTTTTTTCTAATATTTAATTATTAAATGATGTGAAAATTATTTTTTATTTCATGAAAAGTATTTCATCGAATTATTAAATGAGATGAAAATTATTTTTTTTATTAAAACTATTTCATTTAATTATTAAATGATGTGAAAATTATTTTTTATTTTATTAAAATTATTTTATTTAATTATTAAATGATGTGAAAATTATTTTTTATTTTATTAAAATTATTTTATTTAATTATTAAATGATGTGAAAATTATTTTTTATTTTATGAAAAGTATTTCATCTAATTATTAAATGATGTGAAAATTATTTTTTATTTCATGAAAAGTATTTCATCGAATTATTAAATGATGTGAAAATTATTTTTTATTTCATGAAAAGTATTTCATCGAATTATTAAATGAGATGAAAATTATTTTTTATTTTATTAAAATTATTTAATTTAATTATTAAATGATGTGAAAATTATTTTATTTTATTAAAATTTTTTTATTTAATTATTAAATGATGTGAAAATTATTTTTTATTTTATGAAAAGTATTTCATCGAATTATTAAATGAGATGAAAATTATTTTTTTTATTAAAATTATTTCATTTAATTATAAAATGATGTGAGAATTATTTTTTATTTTATTAAAATTATTTTATTTAATTATTAAATGATGTGAAAATTGTTTTTTATTTTATGAAAAGTATTTCATCTAATTATTAAATAAGGTTGTAAATTATTTTTTTATAATATTCTTAATCGGTTCTTGTGATAAAATAGCTGGCATGAGCCATGTTTATATTAAAACGACACAATTAATTTAAAATCTATGTTGTAACGGAACATTTTGAAAAAATGGAATTTTAATAGTTAATTTAATAAAATAACATTTTTTTCTAATTAATATATACTATTATCAGTTGAATTTCCAAGAAAAAGAAAATTCGTATACATGAACTAATTTTTAAAAGATTAAAACTATTAAAATTCCATTATTTCAAAATGTTCTGTTACAACATAGATTTTGAATTAATTGTGTTGTTTTAATATAAACATGGCTCTTGCCAGCTATTTTATTGCAAGATTAAAACCGATTAAGAATATTATTGCACAAAAATTAAACATTTTCTGACCCCATACAATATCTATATACACCTCATTTAATAATTAGATGAAATAATTTTAATAAAATAAAAATATAATTTTTACATCATTTAATAATTAGATGAAATAATTTTAATAAAATAAAAGAATACATTTCACCTCATTTAATAATAATTTATGAAATAATTTTCATAAAATGAAAAAAATACTTTAAAAATTAGATGCAATATTTTTCATATAAAAAATACTTGTCATGTCATTTAGTAATAATTGCATGAAATACTTTTCATAAAATAAACAATACTTTTCATCTCACTTAATATTAATTAGACTAGCGGGGGTACCCAGCGTTGCCCGAGTGTTTGTTTCCGGGACGGGGGGGGGGGAGTTTTAAAAAATGTTATGGTAGGTAAGTAGGAAGGATCAAACCCGGAGTCATGAGTAAAAGTAGGAAAATAAAGTGTGAAAAAAAACAAAAAAAAAAACACCTGCAACGTTAACAGTTCGGCCACCAAGAAAAGTCCATTCCAGTTGTTTAGGAAAAAAAACCAAAAAAAAAAACCGACTACGGTAGGTCGGCGCGAACGTGAAAATATAATGTGAATTGTCCAGCACGCTAACCACTACGCCACAGAGCACTGCAGCTTAGTTTAGTGATTTTAAATAACTTCACATGAAAGAACTACGAAGCCAAACCGGTGTTCTCTTCTCAACTGTTCCTTGTGAACGATCCCCAAACGGTGTTAAGTGGTGGCAGGGGCAGGAGGAATTTATTAGAGAGAAAATATTTTACCACTTCCATTTATCTTAACCGATTTTGGCTGTGACTTCTCAGCAGAAAAAGTATAGAAATCTAAGATTATCGAGGAATTTGAGAAATAATAAGCCTATAACACACCTCAGATATTGTTCTGCTGTTTGTGCTTATTATATTTGCATGAAATATCTTGATTTTAAATCCTATTAATGTCAAAATCAGACGGGGAAAAAATGAGTTCATTTTATTTATATAGATGAAATACTCATCATAAATGAAAGATACATTTCACCTAATTTAACAATTAAATACTTTTCATAAAAATATAAAATCATTTTCACATCATTTAATAATTATATGTAATACTTCTCATAAAATAAAAAAAAATTCAGCTCATTTAATAAGAAAAATACTTTTTATAAAATAAAAGATACTTTTCACCTTATTGAATAATTATATGAAATATAAAATACTTCTCCCCTTATTTAATAATTATATGTAATACTTTTCATAAAATAAAAAAATGTTTTCATCTCATTTAATAATTAGATGAATCACATTTCCTGAAATAAAAAATAATTTTCATCTCATTTTAGAATTAGATGAAATACTTTTCCTAAAATAAAAAATAATTTTTATTTCATCTAATGATTAGATGAATTACTTTTCATAAAATAAAAAATGTTTTACGTAATTTAAAAATAATTAGATCAAACACTTTTTACAAAACAAATAATACTTTTCACACTCTATAACATGAACTGAAATAGATACATTGAGAGCATTGCCAAGGCTGCTGCAAAGTAGGTGGGCTCTCTCTACTATGCTAAAAAGCTACTTACATCTGAAAGTATCCTGTACCTCTACAAAGTCACCATTCGCCCATGTATGGAGTACTGCTGTCACATTTGGGCTGGTGCATCTGCTACTAGTCTCTCACTCCTGGACAGGGTTCAAAAGAGAGTCGTCAACCTAATAGGTTCTGAACTGTCATCTAAGCTTCAGCTGCTGTCCCACTGATGAAATGTTACATCGCTCTGCCTGTTTTAGAAGTATTTTAATGGTGGATGCTCTGATGAACTACAAGCACTTGTACCCCCTCGACGAAAATACCCCTGACAAACCTGCCCAGCAGCAAGGTCCCACCCCTAGACAGTTAAGATCCCTAAATGTAAGAAAGCCTTTTACTCTAATAGCTTCTTCCCTAGAACGGGAGGACTTTGGAATTCTCTTCCAGTTTCCTGCTTCCTCAACTGTACTGACATGCAGAAGTTCAAGTGTAATGTGAACAGACATCTTGTTGCTAAACTCCCTACATAGTACCCCTGCAACTTAGGTCCCTGATAGTAGCTCCCTGCATTAAAGTGGTAACATGCCTTGTTTGGGGAGAAAATGTAATAAAAATAAAAATAAAATTTAATAATAGATGAAAATGTAATAAAAATAAAAAAGAATTTAATAATAGATGAAATACTTTACATGAAACAAAAACTACGTTTTACCTCGTTTAATAATTAAATGTAATACTTCTCATAAAATAAAAAGATACTTTTCACCTCATTTAATTATAAGAGGAAATACTTTTCATAAAATAAAACAATTGTTTCCACCTCATTTAATAATTAGATGAAGTAATTTTCTTAAAATAAAAAATAATTTTCGCCTTATTTAATAAGTAGAGGAAATACTTTTCATAAACTACAACAATACTTTTAACCTCTAATAATAATACTTTCAATAAAATGAAAAAATACATTTCATCTCATTTGGATGAAATACTAAAAAATATTTTTCACTTCATTTAATACTAATAAGCTGAAAGACTTTTTATAAAATAAAAAAATACTTTTCACCTTATTTCGTAATTAGACGAAATACTTTTCATAAAATAAAAAGGATACTTTTAACTTTATTTAATTATTAAATAAAATACTTTTCGTAAAATAAAAAGTGCATTTACTGCGTTTAATAATTAGGTGTTATATTTCTCATAAAATAAAAAATGTACACCTAATTTAATAATAATATGATGAAATACTTTTCATAACCTAAAACATGTACATGTATTTAATAATAATATTATGAAATACTTTTCATAAAATAAAAAATGGACACCTAATTTAATAATAATATTATGAAATACTTTTCATAAAATAAAAAATGTACACCTAATTTAATAATAATATGATGAAATACTTTTCATAACCTAAAACATGTACATGTATTTAATAATAATATTATGAAATACTTTTCATATAATAAAAAATGTACACCTAATTTAATAATAATATTATGAAATACTTTTCATAAAATAAAAAATGGACACCTAATTTAATAATAATATTATGAAATACTTTTTATAATATAAAAAATGTACATCTAATTTAATAATATAATTATGAAAATACTTTTCATAAAATAAAAAATGGACACCTAATTTAATAATAATATTATGAAATACTTTTCGTAAAACAAAAATGTACACCTAATTTAATAGTAATATTATGAAAATACTTTTCATAAAATAAAAAATGTACACCTAATTTAATAATAATATTATGAAATACTTTTTATATAATAAAAAATGTACACCTAATTTAATAATAATATAATGAAATACTTTTCATAAAATAAAAAATGTACACCTAATTTAATAATTATATTATGAAATACTTTTCATAATATAAAAAATGTGCACCTAATTTAATAATAATATTATAAAATACTTTTCGTAAAACAAAAATTTTACACCTAATTTAATAGTAATATTATGAAAATACTTTTCATAAAATAAAAAATGTACAACTAATTTAATAATAATATGATGAAATACTTTTCATAATATAAGAAATGTACACCTAATTTAATGATAATATGATGAAATACTTTTCATAAAATAAAAAATGTACACCTAATTTAATAATATTATGATAAAATACTTTTCATAAAATAAAAAATGTACACCTAATTTAATATGATGAAATACTTTTCATAAAATAAAAAATGTACACCTAATTTAATAATATTATGATAAAATACTTTTCATAAAATAAAAAATGTACACCTAATTTAATAATAATATGATGAAATACTTTTTATAAAATAAAAAATGTACACCTAATTTAATAATATTATGATAAAATACTTTTCATAAAATAAAAAATGTACACCTAATTTAATAATTAAGTTTTGAGACATTGTGTTGAACAAAGATGGCGGCGTAGTTCAGATCAGTAACCAAGATGGCGGCGTAGTTCAGATCAGTAACCAAGATGGTGGGCAAGAATTAAATGCGGTCTGTGACATAGTTAACCTCTTAAGTTCTGAGATATTGTGTTGAATAAAGATGGCGGCGTAGTTCAGATCAGTAACCAAGATGGCGGCCAAGAATTAAATGCGGTCCATGATGATTGAATCCAAAATTGAACAATTTTTATAATAATTTTGGGACGTTTTCATTAGTTGTTTAGCACAGCCGTTGGTTATAAAAATGATTGGCGAATCCATTCGTCTCATACCCCAATCAGTCCTCTAATGGGGAAGGTCTCCTAGCGGCTTTGGCTGCAGGGAGACAGGGTAGTACACGTCAAGGAGTCGTCACTTGACACTCAGCCCAACAGGTGAGGGGCCGGGAACCGGCTCAGCACCTGTTGGACTGAGGTACGCCGCCTGGGTAATACCTAGGAGGTCCATCCTCCCAGGCCCTGCAACCGCGCTTTCCGGTGGGGCAAGTTTATTGCTTGCTGCTTGAGGCGCCCCGACCGGGGAATGCCGACGGGGTTACTCAGGCAATTTTTAAAATTGCAGGAGTGCCCCTCCTTTAGGGAAGCCTGCGGAGTTCCCACTTTCCGACCTTGTGCCACATATTGCTGATGTGGGTAGCAATTAAATATATACCCCCATTAGGAGTCAAAAACATTTTACACACCCCCTTTTTTGATATAATGGAAAAATCCTTTCGGATTAAATTTTGGTTTCACTTGAGAAAAAGGAAAGAAAAATAAATAAATTAACAAAGAAAAATAAACCAATAAAATAATTGTGTTTTTTGTTTTGTTTTGTTTTTTCCTCTTCTGGTTTTGGGGGAATTTGTCTTTATTCTCATTGGTCAAAAAGAATTAATATATTGGTATAATGTGTGCAAAAAGGAGCCATTTTTTTTTTTTGATACATATAAAAATAAACACTTTTCAAATATATATAAACATACAAATAGAATACTTTTCAAATACATATAAACATATGCACAAAAATTCACAAATATACAATTTTTGTTTTGTTTTAACAAATGTTTGCCAAAAAAAAAAAAAAGAGATACAAAAAGAACTATTTGACAAATAGGAAGTTTACAAAAGGGTTTTAACAAGTGGCTTTTTTTTTTTTTTTTTTAAATAGATTTTAGAAGGGTGTTCAGAAAAATTGCCTCCTGCGCGAAATGAGTAAGAGCCACATATTCTACTTCACAAGTAGAAAGGGCAACAATTTGTTGCTTTTTAGTTTTCCAAGAGATCATAGGTCCAGTCTTTGACAGTCTAAAACAATACCCCACTATACTCTTTCTATCCTCAGAGTTAGCCCAATCTGAATTCGAAAAGCCTTCTAAATTTAGAGGATATGTAGATTTTTTTAAATCTTAAAGATTGTTCCTTGGTTCCTTTTAGGTAACGAAGGATTTGTTTTGCACAATTAAGGTCTTTAATTATTGGTTTCGATAAGTTTTGAGATAGCTTTGTTACAGTGTAACATATGTCAGGCCTTGTTGCGGTCATCAATAGATGAGGCTCTCTACCATTTCCCTGTATATTCGGTTATCTATGAATTTTGTTTCGGTCCCTATATTTTTTATTTATGTCCATTTCGACAGGAGTTGAACGCGGCTTACAATCTTGCATTCCAAACTTGAGCAGAATTTTTTCAATGTATCGTGATTTGTTCATAGTTATAGTTTCATTTTCACAGGTAAATTTTATACCGAGGAACCATGACAGTCGTCCAAGATCGGCCATTTTAAATTTTTTATTTAATTCATTTTAAACATCTTTTAAAGTGTTGTCAGCGGTTGAGGCGAGTAATATATCGTCAACCCAAAAAAACAAAATCAACAATTTATTACCTACATTTTTGGTATACATGCACGCGTCTACGGGACATTGTTTGAATTCCTGTTCTATTAAATAATTATGAAGTGTTAAATTCCAATTGTGTGCACTTTGTTTTAGTCCATATAACGATTTATTTAATTTTCACGCCCAATTTTTATTTTTCATTTTAAATCCCTCTGGAAAGTAAATGTAGATTTCACAGTCAATCGGAGCATTTAAATAAGCATTTTTTTACATCCATTTGATGTATTTTTAAATTGTATTGAGTGGAAAGTTGTAATAAAATTCTAATTGTCATTAAATTTGTCGTTGGTGAAAATGTTGCAAAATATTCCACTCCAGAAACTTGTGAGAAACCTTTTGCGACAAATCTTGCTTTAAAAGTTTCACTGCCAGAAGCTGTGATTTTATTTTTTGGAAAAAACCCAGCGTGAAGAAATTATATTTTTATCTGTTGGTTTTGCCACTATTTCATATGTGTTATTTTCAGATAAAGCGTATGTCCATTAGCTATGCACTAATTTCGATTCGATAAATAGGCATCTTGTCATCTCAAAAAAGGTTCGCCATGCTCTTTCAGCGGTGCCATTTTGGAAGGGGGAATACGGCGCCGATTTCTCGTGTTTAATATGGTGGTTAATTAATAGAAGTTCAAAGTCATTACTAGTAAATTCAGTCCCATTGTCTGAGCGAATACATTTTACTGAACCGTATGGAGCAACATCAACTAAATATTTCTTTGTGGCGAGGATAGTGTCGGATTTATTTTTTAGAAAATAAATCATAATTAAACCGGAAAAATCATCAGTAAAGTTCAAAACGTACCTTAGATTGTTTTTCCCCATTGGGCTGATCGGACCTGCTAAGTCACAATGCACAAGTGAGAGAATTTTCGTAGCTTTTTTGTCTGGCATTAGTCTTATATCTTTTGTCATTTTCCCCTGTGCACACACATCACAATTTGGGAGATCGTCTGAAGGTATTATTTTCATGCTTTCGACTACATTTGGTAATTTTTTAATATCAGCTGTATTGCAGTGTCCTAGAATTTTATGCCAGGTTTCCAAGTCGTGACAGGCAATTTTTGAGGGAACCATACTTTTTAAATAATATAGTTGGCCATTTTCTTTAATGTCAAATACAGTTTCATGGGGTATATCAATTTTGATGTATTTTGGCCAAATTGTATATTCGCACCTTGTTTAAGTGCCACCTGCACGGAAAATATGTCTTGCTTAAATGTAGGTATGAACAGAGCATTTTTTAGAATACAGTTACAGATTTCGCCTTTATTATTTTTAGGGATATTTTAGCATCGCCTCTTTTCAAGACTATATCATTTATTTGACTACCGTCGGCAAGTTTGAGAAAATGACTTTGAGGATTAAAATCAGATTCCTTGGTGATAACGTGCACTGTAGCACCACAGTCTACAAGGAGATTTTTACCGTATTTAAAAGAAACAACATGATTTAATAGATTGATTGAGATTGTCGGACTGACTTCCTCATCTTGGTTGTTGTTGTCACAACGTTTTGGCCGTTTTGCCCTCCGGCCTTCGTCAGGTGAACGATTTGTTAGGAGTCTCAAACCCAACCCTTTATTATTATTACGGGGGTACCGTGTTCGGACTCCAGCTAGGCTTTGGGACATATGGCCGAGTGGTCCTAGACGTTGTATCAAAGTTTACAGTTACCCAAAGGTGCTGACTTCAATCCTGAATGAAGGCAGTGAAAAAGTAACATTGAAAAACAGAGAATCAGCAACTATGTCCCAAAGCCTAGCTGGAGTCCGAACACGGTACCCCCGTAATAATAATAAAGGGTTGGGTTCGAGACTCCTAACAAACCGTTCACCTGACGAAGGCCGGAGGGCAAAACGGCCGAAACGTTGTGACAACAACAACCAAGATGAGGAAGTCAGTCCGACAATCTCAATCAATGAAAACAACTCATCTAAAAAATACAGACAATTACTATGATTTAATAGAATTAAAATCCTCTATAATAAAATTATTTTGTTCAATTTAAGATTCTATTCTAATATTTATTTTTTGTGAATTAAAATTTAAAACAGTGAAACTAACAGAATAGAATATAAAAAAAAATAAAATTATTTTGTTCAATTTAAGATTCTATTCTAATATTTATTTTTTGTGAATTAAAATTTAAAACAGTGAAACTAACAGGATAGAATATAAAAAAAAATAAAATTATTTTGTTCAATTTAAGATTCTATTCTAATATTTATTTTTTGTGAATTAAAATTTAAAACAGTGAAACTAACAGGATAGAATATAAAAAAAAATAAAATTATTTTGTTCAATTTAAGATTCTATTCTAATATTTATTTTTTGTAAATTAAAATTTAAAACAGTGAAACTAACAGAATAGAATATAAAAAAAAATAAAATTATTTTGTTCAATTTAAGATTCTATTCTAATATTTATTTTTTGTGAATTAAAATTTAAAACAGTGAAACTAACAGAATAGAATATAAAAAAAAATAAAATTATTTTGTTCAATTTAAGATTCTATTCTAATATTTATTTTTTGTGAATTAAAATTTAAAACAGTGAAACTAACAGGATAGAATATAAAAAAAATAAAATTATTTTGTTCAATTTAAGATTCTATTCTAATATTTATTTTTTGTGAATTAAAATTTAAAACAGTGAAACTAACAGGATAGAATATAAAAAAAAATAAAATTATTTTGTTCAATTTAAGATTCTATTCTAATATTTATTTTTTGTGAATTAAAATTTAAAACAGTGAAACTAACAGGATAGAATATAAAAAAAAATAAAATTATTTTGTTCAATTTAAGATTCTATTCTAATATTTATTTTTTGTGAATTAAAATTTAAAACAGTGAAACTAACAGAATAGAATATAAAAAAAAATAAAATTATTTTGTTCAATTTAAGATTCTATTCTAATATTTATTTTTTGTAAATTAAAATTTAAAACAGTGAAACTAACAGAATAGAATATAAAAAAAAACTCCTCCATCATTTATTTTATTGAATGTTAGATTGAATTGAAGTTTTAAAAATAATAAATAAATCATTAAATCAATTTACAGCACCTTATTATAACTTCAATATAAAACACAACAATTTATCTATATATCTATAAAAGTGAAAGTCTGTGTGTGTGTGTGTGCGTGCGTGCGTGTCTCTCTGTTTACATTTCCCTACACAATAACTCTGTCAATTTTCAGTTTACAGACTCGAAATTTGATATACAGGGTATGGAGATTTGGAAGAATCTTGGTAATCCGTTTTAGGCTAAAAATTTGGCTGTTAAGGGATCAAAGTTCAACGATTTGACCTTTGAGAACTCTATCAAACTTCTCTGCCAATTTTGGGTATAAACAATGGAAATTTTAGATATAGGTTCCTTGGACATGGATCTAACTTAATAACTTGATTTGAGCCCAAAACAATAAATATTAAAGGGTCATAATAGGGGTCAAAGTAAAAAAAAAAATTGACCTCTGCAGTCTCTACCAAACTACTAAAGACACTTTCTGGTCTAAACATTTGAAATTTGACATAAAGGGTATTCAGAGATAGGGCAAGCTTTTTAATCGGTTTGGGTCGAAAATTTGAGCTACCAATATATAAATGTACGTATGTATGTTTGCATGTCTACCTAAAACTTTCGACAGAGGCGACAGATTTTCACAAGATCAGAATCGTTTTGAAGCTTGACCCTTCAGACGACAAATACCGAAAAATTGGCTAGAAACATTAATTTCTTCACCCTCAACTGGGCATTTTTCTACAGAGAGGGGTCGCTTTTTTCACCGATATTTTCGAAAGTCATTCCCTCTTTTCCATTGTCTAGCCTTAACTTAAACCTACATCACTTCCGGTTTGGCGGCGGTCCTAACAGCAAAGACGTCATGTTTTTTTCCTGTTCTTTTCCTCCTTCGCGGTATGGGTTCGAGCCTGCCTTCCTACTACCACTTTTTTTTTTTTTTGCTCAACACACACCTCCAAACACCCAAACAACCCATGCTAGTATCTAAATAAAACAGTACAACATTAAATCAAATGAATCAGACAGGATTTTTACTGTTAAAAAATCAGTTTAAAACACCTTATTATAACTTCTAATATAACTTCACTATAAAACACAAAATCGTAATAGAATTTAACATTGAATTAAATAAATCAAATAGGCTTTTTATCATATTTTATCATGTTTGTTTTACTGTTTAAAAATCAATTTACAACAACTTATGACTTCAATATAACTTCAATATAAAACACGACCATATCATAATAGAATTTAACATTGACTCAAATAAATTAGAAATGATTTTTATAATCTTCAATCATGTTTATTTTACTGTTTAAAAATTAATTTACAACACCTTATTATAACTAAAATATAACTTCAATATAAAACAATATCAGAATAGAATTTAACATTGAATCAAATAAATTACTAATTATTTTTATCATATTTAATCATGTTTGTTTTTCTATTTAAAAATCAGTTTACAACACGTTATTATAACTTAAATATATCTTCAATATAAAACACAATATCTTAAAGAATTTAACATTGAATCAAATGAATTTACAAATTATTTTTATCAAGTTTAATCATGCTTTTTACTGTTTAAAACTCAATTAAAACACCTTATTATAACTTCAATATAACTTACAATATAAAACATAACAATATCAGAATAGAATTTTTATGTTTGATTTATTGTTCATAAGCCAATTTAAACACCTTATTATAACTTCAAAATAAAACACTAAAATATGAGAATAGAATTTTACATTGAATCAAATAAATCGGAGAAATTTTTATCTTATTTAATCATATATATTTTACTGTTAAAATGAATTTACAACACCTTAATATAACTTCGATGTAAAACACAGCCATATCAGAATGCAATTAAACATTGAATTAAATAAATCAGAAATTATGTTTATCAGATTAAATAATGTTTGTTTTACTATTAAAAAGCTAATTTACAACACTCAATGCATAACACCTTATTATAATTCAATATAACTTCAGTATAAAACAATTTAACATTGAATCAAATGAATCAGAGAAATTTTTATCATATTTAATTATGTATATTTTACTGTTAAAAATAAATTTACAACACCTTATTTCAATATAACTTCAATATAAAACATACACAAAATCATAATAGAATTTAACATTGAATCACATAAATCAAAAAATGCATTTATAATATTTAATCATGTTTGTTGTTTAAAAATCTATTTATAACACCTCATTATAACTTCAATATAACTTTAATATAAAACACAACAATATGAAAATAGAATTTTACATTGAATCACATAAATAAAAAAATGCATTTATAATATTTAATCATGTTTGTTTTACTGTTTAAAAATCTATTTATAACACCTCATTATAACTTCATTTTTTTTTATTTATGTGATACAATGTTAAATTCTATTTTGATATTGTTGTGTTTTATATTAAAGTTATATTGAAGTTATAATAAATAGATTTTTAAACAACAAACATGATTAAATATTATAAATGCATTTTTTGATTTATGTGATTCAATGTTAAATTCTATTATGATTTTGTTGTGTTTTATATTGAAGTTATATTGAAATAAGGTGTTGTAAATTTATTTTTAACAGTAAAATATACATAATTAAATATGATAAAAATTTCTCTGATTCAATTGATTCAATCTTAAATTGTTTTATACTGAAGTTATATTGAATTATAATAAGTTGTTGTGCATTGAGTGTTGTAAATTAGCTTTTTTATAGTAAAACAAACATTATTTAATCTGATAAATATAATTTCTGATTTATTTAATTCAATGTTAAATTGCATTCTGATATGGCTGTGTTTTACATCGAAGTTATATTAAGGTGATGTAAATTCATTTTAACAGTAAAATATATATGATTAAATATGATAAAAATTTCTCCGATTTATTTGATTCAATGTAAAATTCTATTCTCATATTTTAGTGTTTTATTTTGAAGTTATAATAAGGTGTTTAAATTGGCTTATGAACAATAAATCAAACATAAAAATTCTATTCTGATATTGTTATGTTTTATATTGTAAGTTATATTGAAGTTATAATAAGGTGTTTTAATTGAGTTTTAAACAGTAAAAAACATGATTAAACTTGATAAAAATAATTTGTAAATTCATTGGATTCAATGTTTAATTCTTTATGATATTATTGTGTTTTATATTAAAGTTATATTGAAGTTATAATGAGGTGTTATAAATAGATTTTTAAACAGTAAGACAAACATTATTAAATATTATAAATGCAATATAACTTCAATATAACTTTAATATAAAACACAACAATATCATAATAGAATTTAACATTGACTCAAATAAATACATGTTTTATCATATTTAATCATGTTTGTTTTACTGTTTAAAAATCTATTTACATTACCTCATTATAACTTCAATATGACTCCAATACACAGCAATATCATAATAGAAGTTAACATTGGATCAAATAAACTAGATAGATGTATTTTCATATTAAATCATATATGTTACAATCAAGTTACAATACCTTAATATAACTTCAATATAAAGTCAATATAAAGCACCAAAATATCAGAATATAATTTTACATTGAATTAAATAAATATAACTTCAATATAAAACACGACAATATCAGAATAAAATTTAACGTTGAATCGAATAAATCAAAGAGGATTTTTTATCGTATTTAATCATGTTTGTTTAAAAATCAGTTGACAACACGTTATTATAACTTGAATATAACTTCAATATAAAACATAACAATATCATAGAATTTAACATTGAATCAAATGAATCAGGGAAATTTTTTATCACATTCAATCATGTATATTTTACTGTTTAAAAATCAATTTACAACATCTTATTTCAATTTCAACATTTCAATATTAAACACAAAAATGTCAAAATAGAATTTAACATTGAATCAAATAAATTAGAAATGATTTTTATATTCTTCAATCATGTTTGTTTTACTGTTAAAAATCAATTTACAGCACCTTATTATAACTAAAATATAACTTCAATATAAAACAATATCAGTAAAAGAATTTAACATTGAATCAAATAAATTAGAAATTATTTTTATTGTATTTAGTCATGTTTGTTTTACTGTTTAACAATCAGTTTACAACATCTTATTATAACTAAAATATAACTTGTATATAAAACTGTGGTGAAAATTGTGGAAACGTAGGCTTACCTCTTAAATGGCCTCGGTGTGCGCTTTACTGACGCAGCATCATGATGCTGAAAAGGGTCTAACATGGCGCCTGCAGGCTTATATTACAATGTGTTCTCGCAGAATCTCGTGTGCTCTCGTGCACATATGCAAATATATAAAAACAGGTCACTGGAGCAGATGGGACAGATGTGAAAACGAGTCTAAAGAAAGTACCGACGGACGACACTGTTGCAGTGAGCTGAGGTTTTGTGTACTCTCTTTTTTTCTTTGCAACAACAAGCTATTTCGGCATACATTTTTTACCATGGACAGACTTGATCTGAAGCTGATACCCGAATTTGACGGGTCCCTGGCTGGTCTTTCGATGGTTGAATGGCTGGAGAAGACCGAGCGCATTTGCCAGTTGTGCAAAATTAAGGATCCAGCTATGGTCATCCCATTGAGGCTCACTAAGGGGGCTTATGCCATGTACCAGTAGCTTGGGGATGAGGCAACAATTGATAATTGCTAGCTGGTTCCATACCCAGAGAATGAGTTCTGGTCACCAAAGGGGCTGATTCCCCTGATGGCCGTCAGGCAAGAGAATAAACATAAGGTCTGACCCATCATGAATTACCGGTAACTCAATGAACACGTCGACCACACATGGTGGGGGCTTACGTCTGCGCACATAAGCTGAGAGAGTGGTGGCAGCAGGAGGGGCGTACACAGCAATCCTGGACCTGCGAAGAGTCTACTTGCAGATACACGTTGAAAAATCGCTGTGGCCGTTCCAGACGGTCAAGATCAAAGGGACTCGTTATTGTTTGACCAGGCTGGGGTTCGGCCTGAATGTGACCCTGAACATTATGACAGCGATTATGCAGGTGATCCGGCATCAGGATGAATGCGTGCAACAGGCAACGTCGTCGTATATCGACAACATTTTTGTGAACGAGAGCCTCATGTCTGCCCAGGCTGTAAAAGAACACTTTGAGAGATTCGGACTGTCGTGTAAGGAGCCAGAGTGCCTGTAAGATGGAGCGAAAATTCTTGGCTTCTGGGGAAGAGGTGGTGACATCCCGGAAGATTCCATCCAACATCACACCTCAGAGCATTTTTTCCGTTTGCGGAAAACTGGTGGGCCACTTCCCCATGTGTGGGTGGCGGTGGCGGCCATAAAGCGACGTGCAACGTGCGACTTCCATGTCAACGGGATGGAATGATGAGGTGCACGATCTCACCCTGAGAAGCATGCTGGTGGAAGCTGTGGCCAGAGTGACTGAGGACAACCCCGTGCGAGGGATCTCATGCTTCAACAGGAGCGAGTTTATAGTTTGGGTGGACGTCAGCTCACTCGCCTTTGACGTTGCTCTGGCAGTGGACAGATTTATCGTAAAAGATGACTGCTGGATTCGGCCAGAAAATGATGCTGGTCACATAAACATGGCTAAGCTTGATGCTACACTCAAAGGGGTAAATCTGGCACTTCAGTGGCAGGCCAGAGTGCTACACATCGTCACAGACTCTACATGCGTGCATCGGTGGATATCCGATGCCTTGAGTGAGAAAGCACGGTTGACAACGAAGGCATCGGCTGAAATGCTAATACAGAGATGACTTGCTACCCTGACCGAGATCATCAAGGAATTCAACCTGGCTGTAGATGTGACACTGGTGCAGTCCTGTCAGAATCACACGGATCGCCTGACCAGAGTGCCATGCCATTGGCTGGGCCTGCCGAAAGAAGTGGACGAACCAGCACCTGTGAATTGCGCCGTGGTGGGGTGTTGGCTTAGCCTGGACCGTGTTGCCAAAGCGGGCACCCCTGTGTAAACCGAACCCTTTACTTTGCCAGGCTGGTCGACCCCTATGTGTTAAAGAGGGACGTGAAATCTGTTGTGAGGAGCTGCAAAACCTGTCGGTCGATCAACCCAGCACTCGTTCAGTGGAATAAGGGAAAACTGAGTTTGAGAGGAAATTGGAACAGGCTCACAATGGACATAACTCACCACAATGGCGGGCATTTTTTGCCGCTCATCGATTGCGCACCGTCTAGATTTGGATTGTGACAGCCCCTTTGCTGGCAGGACTCGGCCGCCGTTGTCCGTGAGCTGGAAAGTATCTTGTTGAAATACTGATCGACAATGGCACCGCCTTTGTTAGCGAGCAGTTCAAACAGTTTGCAAACAGCTGGGGTATACGTCTGCGATTTTGGTGCGCCGATATGCCTAGCGAGAAGGGAATTGTTGAGAGAAACCACAGGACCATCAAAACCATCACAGCTAGGAAGGGGTGTATGGTGCCTGAGGCTGTCTACTGGTATTATGTCACCCCTAAGGACAACATTTCACCCTCCGCCGTGCCAGCCGAAGCACTGCACAGGTACCACGTCAGGGTGAGAGGCATGGAGACCAGCCCACTGCCTGAGCTGGAGGCGATGAGAGAGAGTTTCTAAGAGGGGGATGTCGTCTGGGTTAGAACCCCCTGCCAAGTGCACTACATGCTACGGAACCGAGCGTATTACTGAGGTGATCAGCCCGCAATCGGTGCGGGTCGAAGGGGTGCCTCGTCACATTAAGGATCTTCGATCGATATCACAAGTGCAGCCACCACTAAGTGATGAGAGCGAGACTGGATCCGAGATCAGTGAACCATCATTCTGAGTTATGCCGACTTCGTCGGACAGTGACCCTAAGATTAGCAGCTTTAGGTTCACGAACCTGAAACCGAGGACGAAAGCACAAGCGAGGACGAAGCCCTCGGTTTCCCTCTCCGAATA
The DNA here is from genome assembly GCF_053919585.1 of Euprymna scolopes. Taxonomy (NCBI): domain Eukaryota; kingdom Metazoa; phylum Mollusca; class Cephalopoda; order Sepiida; family Sepiolidae; genus Euprymna; species Euprymna scolopes. The sequence goes on from NC_136527.1 coordinate 149,243,141, forward strand.
AGCGCTCGAAGAAAAAGGCCACTGTGTCCCTGCCCTCTCTGTGATGATGATATCAGGGGGAAGTGTGGCGAAAATTGTGAGAACGCAGGCTTAAACGGCCTCAGTGTGCGCTTTGCGAACGCAGCGTTATGATGCTGAAAAGGGTCCAACATGGCGCCTGCATACATGTAATATACAATGCAATCTCGCAGAATCTTCTGTGCTCTCGCACACATATGCAAATTTGCAGGACTCTGTCTTTTATAAAAACAGGTCACTGGAGCAGATGGGACAGACGTGAAAACGAGTCTACGGAAAGTACCGAGGGACGACGCTGTTGCAGTGAGCTGAGGTTTTGTGTACTCTTTTTTTTTTCTTTGCAACAACAAAAACACAATATCAGTAAAAGAATTTAACATTGAATCAATTGAATCAGGGAAATTTTTTATCACATTTAATCATGTATATTTTACTGTTAAAAATCAATTTACAACACCTTATTTCAATTTTAATATAACTTCAATATTAAACACAAAAATGTCAGAATAGAATTTAACATTGAATCAAATAAATTGGACAGGATTTTTATAACCTTCAATCATGTTTGTTTTACTGTTTAACAATCAATTTACAATGCATTTTTATAACCTCAATGTAACTTTAATATAAAACACAAGAATATCATAATGGAATTAACATTGAATCATGTTTGTTGTACTGTTTAAAATTCAATTAAAACACCTTACTATAACTTAAATATAAAACACAACAATATCAGAATAGAATTTAACATTGAATCAAATAAATCAAAGAGGGTTTTTTTTATTATCGTAAATCATGTTTGTTTTACTGTTAAAAACTTCAATGTACAACACTTTATTATAACTTAACACTTTAATTCACAACACCTGAATATCAGAATTCAATCTAACTCTGTATAAATTAAAATAAATCTAACAGGACATTTATTAAATTTAATCATGTATTTTTTACTGTTGAAAACTTTAAAGTGTAACACTTTAATATCAGAATTGAACCTAACATTAAATAAAATAAATTAAAAGGATTTTCATCACATTGAATCATGGTTGTTTTCAGGTTAAACTTCTATTCAAAACACATAAATATCAGAATTGAATGTCATATTGCATAATGAAAATGAATCAAAAACCATTTTTATTATATTCAACCATGTTTTTTTTCAAATCAAAGAGGATATTTTTCATATTTAATCATGTTTTACTGTTTAAAACTTTTATTTATAACACCTAAATATCAGAATAGAATCTAACATTGAATAAAATAAATCAAAATGAAATTTTTATCACATTCAATCTTGTTTTTTTTTTAACGTCTAAAACTTCAATTTACAACACCTTAATATCAGACTAGAATCTAACAGTTTACTGTTTAAAACTGCAATTTACTGCACGTAAATATCAAAATTAAATATCAGAATATCTTGCTTCTGGACAGAGTTCAAAAGAGTCCTCAACCTGATAGCTCCTGAACTTCATCTAGCCTTCAACCTCTGTCCCATCAACTAAATGTTGCATCCCTTTGCCTATTCTTCAAGTATTTTGATGGTGGATGCTTTGATGAACTACAAACCCTTGTACCCCTCAACGTAAATACCCGACAAGCAGCAAAATCCCACCCCTACACAGTAGAGATCCCTAGATGTAAGAAAGCCTTCTACTCCAGTAGTTTCTTCCTCAGAACTGCTAGACTTTCGAACTCCCTTCCGGTTTCCTGCTTTCCCAACTGTACTGACATGCAGAAGTTCAAGTGTAATGTGAACAGACATCTTGCTTCTCAACTCCCTACATAGAATCCCTGCAACTTATGTCCCAGACACTAGCCCCCTACATCAAAATGGCACTGTGCCTTGTTTGGGGTGAAAATGGAATAGAACATCAAAAACAAAAAGTATTAAAAAATTTAGAACTTATTAAATTGCCAAAAATGGTGCTATATCTATATATATCTATATATATATATATACATAGGTATGTATACAGCATAATTGCATTGACATACCGGTTCTCGTCAGATCACTGAAGTTAAGCAATGGCGAGCCTGGTTAGTACCAGATGGGTGATCATTTGGGAATAGGCAGTTTATGTGCTCTCCGCTTATCTTGGCATTTGTTTCTAGTCGTCTTGTATATTCACTTGCCACTCGTATTTAACAATGTCGGCTCAGGAGAGTCAATAATAAGACTTTCCAATAAGACTTTCATGCGCAGGCACCCCTTCATGGGTAACCATAGTCTGTCAAAGACTGAGGGCGTCCTTACATAGGTATATCTGTACTTGTAGCCAAACTAAATGTTGAAATGCTCCTATCTTTGGTTCTATTCAGACGAAACTACAAAAAAGTTTGCAGGTTTTTTGAAGATTATTATACTATTCTATGGTTTAAATTTTATGACAATTGGTAAAAAGAACCTATATTTTCAAACCAATAAAATATTCCCAAATTTGGCTACATTTGTATATATAGTGTGCTGGCAGGCAGCTTCAATTTTGGTGCTTTGGTTGTCGCCCCTGTGGCCTTGCCAGGCAATCCCCAAAACCTCTGACCTTGATGGAGGGGAGACTAAAACTAGCTGCTATGGTTTCAAATGATCTGAAATAACAGCAGGGGAGACTTGATTCCAAATATTTTCTCAAATGTTATCTCTCCCCTCTTTATGTTTCATACATAAAGGGAATTTCATAGTGTAGAAGGATATTTTGATACTGGAGATATTCATAATCGTACCCTATTTCCAAAAGAGGAGACATATCACATATGAGAAATATTTGGAATCAAGTCTCCCCTTGCTTTTATTTCAGATCATTTGAAACCATAGAAGCAGTTTTTAGTTTCTCCTCTATAAAGGTCAGATGTTTTAGGGAAATATCAGATATTTTGTAATTCATATGCAAAATTAGGAAAACAAATGACTATGATTTAAACGTTGGTAAAGGTGAAGTATCTTTCTACCCACAAAAAATCCTTTAAAATTATCACGATTTTAGGTTTTTGAAAGTGATGAAAAAGAAAATAACAGGTAAAATCACAGGAAAGAAATTATAGTTTTTAAAAAGTGGGGGATCACTTTTCTATATTAATTTTTGATAAAATGAACACAATTTAGAAACCTCTTTGTGGCAGGGGAGCATCTGTTATTTCTTTTAGGAGTTGTGGTTATTCGGTAATTTTCGCATGGTAGACCAACAAAAAACCTACCTTAAACTTGTTTCCATAGGTTTTTGGATGTGCTAAAAACGAATATTGCATTAAAATGTTCTACAAATAAGTATTTTTTTGTGTATTAAGCAATGTAATTCTTTATGTTATAAGTGGTGGCCATTGGTGTATGCTTATTTGCAGAAAATTAAAATGCAATATTCGTTTTTAACATGCCCGAAAACCTATAGAAAGCAAGTTTTTTAAGGTAGTTTTTTTTGTTGGTCTACCAGGCCACAATAAACATCACCCCCTAAAAAAGAATAGCAGACACCCCTAAAAGATGGCCATTAAGTGGGTGTTCCATTTGCGCAAAATTAATATAAAAAAGTTATCCCACATGTTTTGAAACAATAATGTGCAACCTTAAGGGCAAATAACACATAGCTCACTACACAATTCAGGTCATTAGCTTTCAAACGAGCCTTAATTTGGTACATCTTGATAAATAGTTGGCAACATTTAGAACTTACAAAATTAACGAAAAAGGTGGTATATCTATATCTATATATGTTTGTATATACTTGTAGCCAAATTGAATATTGAAATGTTCATATCTTTGCTTCTATGGGAAGAAACTACATGAAAATTTGCAGGCTGTTTAAAAATTTTAATAATACTAGCAGGGCCTCTGGCATTGCTCGGTCATAAAATATGCTTAAATATGATATTTTGATTAATGTAGTTTTCATATTTATATTATACTAGCTGTACCCGGCCACGCGTTGCTGTGGCTCAGTTTGTTAAAATGGAACACATGTGAAAGTAGAGAAAAGTTTGATTCTTTTTTTCAAGAGAATGTACAAATTATTTTTTTTTTTTTAACAGATGTTAAGAAAATAAACAGAAAAATACTTCCATCATTAATTATGCAAAAAAATAAATAAAATGTTGATTTAGTGTTTCAATAGTCTTATAAATTACGATAAAACTTGCTGAGTATGCACTGTTTTACGGTTGTTGTAAAAATGGAATGGAAACTTAAATTTTGCTTCATTTTAATCTTTCTTAATTTTTTAATTGTGCCCCCCCCCCAACGAATATAATCAAAACAGTAACATTCAACAGTTGTACTTTATGTATATAAAACACAAAATGGGGGTTTGTATTACTGTACACATAGATTCGAAAAAGTTGTCAAAAAACAAATATATAACAAATAAATGTTATCAAAGGTAAGTTACTTTTCTGTCAAACTGGATATATTTTTTGTGTTTTTATTCAATGTAACATATTTATTCAGCTCGAAAAACATACAGTGTTTACCGATGTATTCGAAAATTCAAGATGGCGTCTCACACCCTCTTTAACACCGTAAGTATGGAAAAAGGTGTTATAAATAAAAAAACTATACAAAATACTATTAAAAACCCGCCGAATATATGTCAACCTATGTCACGGTAACATATATTGAGCGAGTTTTTAACAGTATTTTATCCGGTTTTTTATTTATAACATCTTTTCCCACACTTACCGTGTTAAAGAGAGAATCAGACTCCATCTTGAATGTTCCAATACATCGGTAAACACTGTATGGTTTTCGAGCTGAATAAACATGTTACATTGAATAAAAACACGAAAAATATATCCAGTTTGGTAGAAAAGTAACTTATCTTGCCTTTGATAACATTTATTTGTTATATATTTCTTTTTGGACAACTTTTTCGAATCTATGTGTACAGTAATACAAACCCCACAAAATATTTATTAAAAAAAAAAATTTAAAAAAAAGTTAATAGCGAAAGGGAAATAATTTCATTTTTAAACGAAAAAGTCAGTTTACCGAACTTACTGTATTAATGCTATTTTTTTTAAGCAAGAAAAAAAAAAAAAAAGGTAAATATCCAGATACGCTACTACAGAACACCGACCACTCTAATTTGTTTTTTTATAGGTAATTGAGGTCGCTGACAACGAATCTGATAGTCAAACTTGGGGCAAATTTACCGTTTGCATGGTATTTACCCCTGAACCTACAAACTTCTTTCCACCATTTTGCAGCATCCGTTTATGCTACGCGCATGCACGCTGTAGCATAAACGACGGCTTCACCAAGCAAACTATGTTGGGGGGAGGGGATTTTTTTTTCCAGGACATAGAAATTTCTAATTTTCAAAAATACATTGTAGCGCTTTTTGGGTGGAAAATTTAAAAGTAGCTGAAAAAGAAATAAAATAAGAAAAGGAAAGCACACCAAGTTGGAGTAGGGGGGGGGGTAATTTATCTGTTTTTTTTTGTTTTTTTTTTTTACCTGGAACATCGAATTTTAAAATTTTCCGTAAGTAACGCACCGACATTTACCAATTAGAACACCATTTAACATTTTCCGAAGATTTTACTTTGTACATTGGGGGCGCGAGCGGGGAGGGGGGAGCGGATGTGATGTTGACGCGCGCGCGCCTGCCCGCCCGCCCCAACATAACATCCCCCCCCCCAACAAATTAGAGTGGTCAGTGTTCTGTAGTAGCGTATCTGGATATTTACCAAAAAAAAAAAAAATATTTAGGTTCGGCTATAAATTCCTAAACTCATTTCACCTTAAATAATTTAGGTGACTGAAATAGGAATCTAATTGAATCTTTAATTTCCTGAATAGTATCCGATAATTCATTTTTCTTCGAGTTATATCGAATACATTAATACAGACTTTAGGGGCTTTTTTCGTAATGTTACTGTAAAAATTATTTTTTATTGTTACAAATTACGATGCTTTAAAAAAAGCAAAAATAAATTCTTGCGTTTTTTATTTACTACTGAAAACCATAACTTTAGTAAAGGTATTTTTTATTTAAACAAAATAAAACATTTTCACCAAGAGTTAAGTAAAAATAATTAGTTCATTATATTCTGCGATCATTATTTGAAAAATACTGCAATTTTCATTAAAATTCGTTAATTTCCTGATTTTTGGTGAATTTTTAAGTAAAGGGAAGAATCAAAATGTGTATACACTTTGAGCGTCGGCATTCATTTTTCGACCACGTGTGGTTAATTTAAATTAAAGTTCAATCACATGGTTATATTATCAATAAACCCATTGAAAATTTACCATATTGTAAACACATTCTGTTTACATTAAGCCTGTGGTGTTTTTTTAGTGATGCAATGTTGTCAACTGAGATTTAAAAAAAACCCGCGAGATCAGGAGAAAGAAATGTCCAGAAAATCGCTAGCCAGTTTGGCAGAAAAGTAACTTATCTTGCCTTTGATAACATTTATTTGTTATATATTTGTTTTTTGACAACTTTTTCGAATCTATGTGTACAGTAATACAAACCCAAACTTCGGAGATTGGAATCCCCCCCCCCACCTAAAATGTACTTGGAAAAATCGATTTTATAGTGAGATTTAAGAATGGTTAGTTGAAAAAAAGGTGAAAAACAAAAAAAATAATCAATAAATAATTGTTACCAAAGGCAATAAATGCTACTTTTTTTTTACTTACATGAATGAGTTTATTTTATGTTTTAAAGTATTTTCAAGCAATCTAATGCGGGTGTCTCTGGGTGCCAAATACCTCCAGATTTTCTAGAATTTCCCGCTAGATTGTAAACGAAATCTCCAGATCTAGCAGGAAAACCGCTAAATTGTAACACTGGTCACGTGACAGGAAGCGGTAATAAATAATTGTCCCTAAATAAAAAAAAATCGCCTCTCGGTAAAAAGAAATCCACCTATTTATCATAGAAAAATTAAGTATAATGTTATAATTAAAAAGGAATATATAAAAACACACATTGATATAGTAAACATATTATACCAAAACGTGGAAGCCATCCGTCCAGTGGTTTTTTAGACAATTAACTCCGAACGAACCAACATTTACATTTTTATATATATAGATTAGACACAATATATAGTAATGATTTGAAAAGTTAAAATAAGATGATTCATTCCCCACCACTGAAAATCAAAACCAAACGTTTAGCTTATGGTTTATTTTTTCCTCTGCCTATACTAACTGAGACTGACTGTTTGCTGCAAGGCTATAAATTAAAACATGAACTAATAGCTATTACATTATTCATGTATATTCATAATGCGGCCGTTCGACCTTCATGTGGCAAATTAAATATTTTTCAATTTTCACACTTTTGTAGTGATTTTCCCAGGCTAAAACTTAAATATAAAGTTTCACATGGGTTCAAATACCTTATATATGTAGTTTCATTTATGGAGACCAAAAACGGTAGAAGTTTGGTAGGAAAATTCTTTTAAACAAAAATATATATGCATATATAAATATATATGGAAAGTTACTATAACCGTTTTATGCAACTATTACGCAAGTATAAATCATGTAGAATATCTGCATGATTATAATTACATGTAATAGTTAACTAAATATGATCATCCCATGAGAAAACAAAAAAGACTAATAGGAATTGATTAAAATGAATGTTTAAAAGAATATGCAAATTAGCTAAATCTTTTGCTAGTGAATGCAATTCCACAACCCATATATAACAAAGTTATGTTTTCTTTTATTATATAAATCTTACCTGTATGTTTAAATGTATGTATGTATGTATGTATGTTTGTATGTCTGCCTAAAACTTTTGACAGAGGCAATGGATTTTCACAACAAATATCGAAAAATTGGCTAAAAACATTAATTTCTGGGCAGTTTTAGACAAGGAGGATTGTTGCCATTTTTACAAGTCATCGTATTGCTTGGATTGACTTCCCTTAATTTCAACGTTCCGAACTTCTGGTCATGTCATGGGGTAGTGGTAAGATGTCAGATTTTCTTTCATTTTCTTTTCTGCCTTTGCGTCACAGGTTCGAGCCTGCCTGCCTATTACCAGATTTTTTGTTTTTTGCTCACAGCACACCTCCAAACACCCAGGCAACACCGGGCACCCAGGCTAGTTTTAAATAAACAGAAAGAAGACTTGCTTTTTTTCTGCTTTGGTCCAAGATCAAAGTGTCTAATAGAGTTAATTAAAAAGGCACTAGTGGGGCGGTTATCAGGAGTAAGTGGTAGGTGGGTCTTAAATCTAAAATTAGAGGATTCTCTGTCAAGTATTCCAAGCACCTCGCACTAGATAAGACCAAGACGAAGAAGCAGCTAGAGCAGAAATTAATCTGGCTACATGGGAGGGAAATAGGGTTTGTCAAGAACTAGCTAAGCAAGACCTTCTGCGGGAGACTAGTGAGCATTACGAAGGTCAAGTAGAGCTAGGCTTAGAAAGATAGGCAATGAAGCAGTGAACTCTGATGTGGATGTGCATCATGAGGTTTCTAGGCGTGGCTTGGACAAGTACATTGGTAAAGTCAAACATCTGAATGGATGCACCTTGGAGTTTACTCGAGAGATCTGCGAGGGGTTTCTAGAATATTTTGAAGAGCATTTTACGCAACATCCCGATCTTCCGATCAACGAGTTTAGTAACGATTTGGCCGACTCTCCCCATCTCGAGGCGTCTAGGGCGGCTAGTTGCGAGGGCCGGTTGACGTAGTGGGAGATTTTTATTGCGCTAAAGCAGATCAGCTATGACAGATCACCAGGACTTGATGGTTTGCCATACGAACTGTATTTGAGGCTGTTGCCCATGTTTCTACATCTTCTGACAGATGTGTTCAATCATTGGTTTTCTCAGGAATCCATCCTGGGGCAAGTCATCAAGGGAGTGATCACATTGCTCAGGAAAGGTGACGGTCATGGTGACGACGAATTAGATGACTACAGGCCCATAACTCTGCGTTTAGCAGAGTTGAAGATTTTGCCCAAGATCTTGTCGAATCAACTGCAAGTTGTTATTGGCGACTTGATCAAACCAAAACAAAATGACGCTGTGAAGAGGAGATCGATTCAGAACAATTTGCACCTGATCCGCATCATCCTAGAGAAGGGATAGGAGATGACACAGAAGTCATGCTGATCAATTTAGATCATTCCAAAGCTTTTGATAGGGTCGGCCATCGCCTCCTGACATCTGTCTTAGATACTGCCAATTTTAAACTGGACTTCTGCAAGTTGATCTCTGAGATGTATTGCCATCCATGATTGTCGTGCAAGTCAACGGAAAGCACTCGAAACCCTTTATTATCTCTCAGGTGGTTCATCAGGGTTGTCTGCCGTCACCCCTACTCTACATCCTGGCGTTGGAGCCACTACTCTGCAAGCTAAGACGTGGAGAGGCAAATTCAGCCCTGCATGGAATAGCTCTACCTGGCGGCTTGGCCACCAAAGTATCCGTGTACACCGATGACGTCACGGTCTTTGTGTTGAGCTTCAGAGACATTGAGATTATGTCGGAGGTGTTTGCTCGGTACGAAAGAATTACAGGAGCCAAAATAAACCGCAGCAAGTCGGTCGGACTGTGGTTGGGCACCTGGAGTGGTTACGCAAATCTACTGGCACCTTTCAGCTGGACAGATGGCCTGGTTTGGGTCCCTGGTGTGTGATTGGGACAGGGTCTCCAGCTCAAAAAGAATTGGTCGGAGGTATGGTCAAAGGTGGAGGCTGTAGTCAACTTGTGGCTTCCTAGGAAACTTTCCTTAAGAGCCAAGGTGTGCGCCATGTACGTCTTCCTCTAATCCTTTACCGACTGGCCATACTTTTCCTGCCTGCACAACACCTAAAAGTTCTTGTCGAACTCTTGTCCTCGCTTCTTTAGAACAAAGGAAGACACTGGGTGAGCAGACAGGTCTGTATTTAATGTCCTTGTGAGGGAGGCATAGGAATGCCGGACTTGAAGTGTCATTGAGACGCTGAAAAGCTGATATTCCTGAGCCACTATCTGCAAGAAGACTAACCATGGTACCCTGCTATTATTGCCGCCCATCCTGATCTTGTTCTTGACCTCTCTGTCGAGAGCCGTTGCAGGCCGCGGAGAGAATCTGCCATCCTAAAAGAGTGTCAAGCCACACTAAAATGACTACCAAGGTCCAGCGACCTTAAGACTGCTGCCCATAGGGAACTCCACAGGGATCTAGTGAGAGGGGGGGGGCTCCCAACTATTCACTAAGCGTGCGTTTGGGTTGGCAGCAGAGTGAGATCCATTCTGTGTGGAGTTGGGCGTCAGATTCGAGTCATCGGAACAACTTGGAGTTCTCTCTGACCTGGCGATTGGCTCGAAATGCACTTCCTCCAAACAACGTACAATGCAGTTTTGGTTTTTTGGAGTCCTTGTTGCAGAACAACAGCCATAAAAACGACTGATCACGCTTTCTTTGATTGTCATAAACTCCACCAGTGCTGGTCATATGTTGTTAAAGTGACAGCTCACATTGATCCTAGGCATCCTTGCCCAATTACCGTATTCAATGTTGTTGACAACGTGAGGCTGGTGTGGTATCAGGAAACACAAATTGTCTACATTACTATTCTGACCGTAGCAAGAATGGTAATTTGGACGTCGCAACTGCAAGGTGGCCAGAGGGGGTATTGTCCTTTTTTGATCAGTATCTGATCGCTTTCTTTAAACACCAACTACGGGTGAAGATGAGATTTGATAGAAAGAGGCTGCATCACATGGAATTTGACAGAAGATGGATACACGTAGCAAGTCTGCGCGTGCGAAAACAAACCAAATGTGAATATGTGTTCCCCATCAAGTGTAATCTAACTTTTAGCCTCTTAGTTTGCCAAGTGAATGCTCCATTCCTTCTCAACTAGGTAGCCTCCAAGATCCTCACCCCCTCCTAACTGCAAGTTTTCTTTTCACCCCTCCCTCTAAATTTCACTCATCTTGGAGAAAAAGAAATCTATCACTAACAACCCCTCTCACCCACCAGGTTTTCTTTTCTCCATTTCATCCCATCTAGAGAGCACCCCCATTTAGAGACTGTCCCACAGGACCTTTACAAACCGAAGTGGAACGGACGGTCTATCAACTAGACAAGGTTATGAGGGTCCTACTAACCACTTTAGTATTTTTCCTTCCCTTCCCTCGACACAAATGAATTATTGTATCATTATTGTTATCTTCTTTGTTATTTATTACAAATCAATAAAAATCTTTTAAACAATTGAGTTCTAAGTAGGACGCCCCCAAGTACGAAAGGGTGAATGCAGTATTATGGTGAAAGAAGATTCTAGCTAAGAGAAACTTTTGTTTAGTTCTAGAGTGACAAGCATGACCAACGACCCTCATTTTCCCCCCTTTTGAGTTGGCCTTGTGTCTAAGTGTTTTTTCATGTTGAATTACATTGTATTTTTAGCCCGAATAAAATATTTAATATCTCAAAGTGTAGTATCTGTTCTTACTACATTTTTTTCTTTGGCACGTGTCAATGCTGTTCTAGCAACACCTTCTTGTGCCATGAACACATTGATAAGCTTTTTGCGGTAGCGTTCTTTCCGCACCCCCACTTTGTCTTTCTTTGCTCTCTCTCCCTGCGAGAGGAGGATATGAGCTGTTAATTACGACCTTCCCACGAAGGAGAGTCGGACATTCTTTCCCTCTTGCCTTCAATTAATTCCCCACTCCCTCTCTCAGTTCTGTCTCCCCTCTTGCAGCTCTCCACTTTGGATGCCATCTCCATGTTGGTCAAAGCCGTGAATTTTGGATTTTATCGCACCCTTTGACTGACCATGAAAACCACAGACACTGGAAGAGAGTAAAAGAAGGCAAACCCCAGCATGGAGTTCATGACTCCGCCAAAGGACAACACCCCATATGGGGGAGCAACATTTAAAAACAAACGAAGGGGCATACTGCCTTGATAATATGGAGGCAAGGGCAGCAGCCGCAAAAGACCGTGGCCGGGGGAAATGCTCCCCACTAGAGCAACTCCCCTAAAGAGGGAGCTAATTGCAAAACTGATGAGGCATACCCAAGAGGTCCTCCAAACCAACGGGTAGCAGACCCAAAAGATATTACTGGGGGAGAAGCTCCGCATAAGGGCAACTTCCCCCCAAAAGGAGAAAATTACAAAAAAAAAAAGGCATACCGCCTGGAAGTAAATGTTGGCAATGAGGCAGCTGCCTCAAGAGACACAATGAAGGGGGATGCTTCTCCAGAGGGAAGCTTCCCGAAAAAGGGAGCCGTACTGGACACACTCAAGGAGAGCGCGGGAGAATGAGTCTCTAAAGGGAAACCCATCTCACAAAACACCTTCAAGACAGCAAAAAAAAATCATCCAACCCCACAAAAGACTCCATTACCCAAGTTGTCAGAATAGATCTGCATGGGGTAAAACTGCTGAAAACAGACTCTCTCTGCAGGAATATAAAGACTTGTACTTCACCAAGTACTAAAAATATATTGAGGGGAATGTCCTCCAGCCAATTCCTGGGGACTGGGAGGTAATAGAACACCAGGGAAAATCAGCTCAAGAGAGTGAAAAAGGAAGAAATGGCAAAGCTCCTCCAGAAATTGAATATACCCACCAAGTATATACACCAGAGGAGCTTTCTGATGTTGGACATACTGCTCCCAATAAGGATGAAGCAGAAAGGTTCTCACGCACAGAGCTTAAATGCACAGGAGTCCACCAGCTGCTGGAGTACCAGGACAGGAGAAGAACCCAGGTACAAATATTTAATGCTCCTGCTTATCTACACGCAGAACTGATTGGAACCTTCTTCAGTAAGTTTGGAGAGATGGAGCAAATGAACCTGGCATACTTCAAAAATGGTGTCCACCTGGGAGGCTATACAGTAGCGATGCGGGTAAAAAGAAGAGGGCTTCTTAGGCATACTAGCAGCAATATCCTTCAAGAAAGCCAACATGATGGTGGTGGTCGAGGGTTAACACCCTCACTGCTGGTTCTGTCAGAAACAGGGCCACATAGCAAAGAACTGCCCAAAAAAAACATTTCCAAGCCAATCTGCACCACAAGTGAACACAGTTCCAGCAGCGGGGGTGTTGACAACCACTGAAACTATGAAATTTGCCAACATCAGCCCTTGAGTCAACAAAGCCCAAGGGAACCAAGGATCAGTGAAGTATGGTGGCAAGGCGTAAACGAAAGAACACATATCTCCACCTCAACCTCACCACCTACTAAATAGCAGCAACAACAACAACAGTCGCAGCCACAATGACAACAGCAGCAGCAACAATATCAGCAGCAGCAGCGAGAGCAACAATGGCAACAGCAGCAGCAACAATATCAGCAGCAGCAGTGAGAGCAACAATGGCAACAGCAGCAGCAACAATATCAGCAGCAGCAGTGAGAGCAACAATGGCAACAGCAGCAGCAACAATATCAGCAGCAGCAGTGAGAGCAACAATGGCAACAGCAGCAGCAACAATATCAGCAGCAGCAGTGAGAGCAACAATGGCAACAGCAGCAGCAACAATATCAGTAGCAGCAGTGAGAGCAACAATGGCAACAGCAGCAGCAGCAACCGAAGCAACAACAGCTGTTGCAGCTGAAGCCTTGAAAACAGCTGCAACAACAACCACTTTGCTGTTTTGGCTTTGGCTGCTGCTATTTTTGCTGCTAAATGATTGTTGTTGCAGCTGTTTTCGTGGCTTTGGCTGAGGCAGCTATTTTTTTTGCTTCAGCATCTTCAGCTGCTGCTGCTATGGCTGTGGTTTTGGCTGCAGATGCTGTGGAGGCTGCTGTTGTTGTTGCTGCCTTGATTGTTGGGTTGGTGGTTTGACGTTTGCGGATGGGGTTGTAGGCTTCCGTTTCTGGCTCGTCACCATGCTCCTTTCCTCTCCCTTAACCTCCTGTGATGTTCTGAATTCACTCGACATTGGGGTTGGTGCTGCGGTTGTAGGAGTGGTGACAGCTTTATTTGATTCTGGTGCTGTCTTGGGGGTTGGGACTGCCTTTGGTGTCACTTGAGTCGGGATTGATTTTTTGTGGCAGCTTTGGCCATGTGACTCTGCTTGTGGCAGAACAGCAGTGCGGATGGCAGCCTTCCACCACTACCATCATGCTGGTGCCCTTGAAGGTCAGCAGTGCTGCTATCACCAGAAATACCTTTCTCTTCAGCCTCATTACCACTGTGTAGCAGCTCAGGTGTATGCTGGTTTTCTATTGTACCGGGGCCACCTGCTCCACCTCTACAAATTGGCTGAAGAGGGGGATCCCAGGAGTTCTGATGGTATTTGAGTTGGTATGTTGAATATCTGCACCTGACTACTTCTTGACCTGGTATTCTGGCATTAATTTGGCTCCTCCATGCTTTATTTCTTTGAGGAAGAGTCTCTCCGCATCCTCCTTGGTGGGTAGGAGGATGTTTGACATGACAAAGCTTCTCTGGTACATGCATAGTGTTGGAAAGTTCAATTTGTGAAGGAGCCCCACTATGTCTTCTTTTCCGTCCCTAGGAGACGGTTTTCTGGTATGTTGGAGGTAACAAAGGACAGGACTCTATCCTCGTCTGGCCCTGGCTTTATTATGTATTGCCTGTACTTGGTAAAGTACAGGTCTTTGTACTCTTGAGGGGACAGTTGCTTTTCTGTGGTCTTTCCCCATGCAGACTCTCTTGTTGGTGTTGGTGTTGGTGTTGGATCTGTGGTGGGGCTGGATCGTTCTTGGGGTTCTTTTTTGGAGGGCATTCCCCTTTCTGCTTTCTTTGGGGACCGACTCTCCTTGGTTGATGTTTCTTCCGGAAACAGCTTCCGTTTTGAGGGAGTTGGTTTCTTGGGAAGCGTTGCCCTCTTTATTGTCCTTGAGGGCATCTGCCCCTTCATTGTTGTTGAGGTCCAGGTGGTATGCCCCCTCGTTCTTCTGATTTGCGCCTCCCAAAAGGACTGCACTTTGGGGCTAGTGCCTCTTTACTGCACTTTGGGGCTAGTGCCTCTTCCTTTGTGTGGTTAGAATGGGATGCCCCGTTCGACATTGGTTTTTCTCCCCGTTGTTTGGTAGTGTTTTTGCTCCTCCTGGTGGGTAGTTGTATTCTAGAGGAGCAGCTGCTTCTGTGGTGGCCTCCAGGCTGGAGGTATCCATAGTAGCGACCACCGGGCTGAGGTTGTCTGTCTGAAACTCTTCGGTTCGTGTTCGTCTCAAATGTCGCAAAAACAAGTGATGTGAGGATAGTGTCAGTAGTGCTGAGTCAAATTTGGTGCCAAAAAGAAGTAGCGCCAAAAGTGATAAAAGGGGAGATAGACCTGAGAGAGGAAGTTGGGAGTTAATTGAAGGGCAGAGAGAAAGTGTGTTAGACCCTCCTTCACGGAAAGGTTGGAATTAACAGGTCAGATCCCCCCTCGCAGGGGGAGAGCAGAAAAAGTTAGACAAAGTGGGGGTTGCGGACAGAACGCTACTCCAAAAAAGCATGTCACTGTGTTCCGGGCATAAGAATATGTTGCCAGAACAGCACTGCCTTGCGCAAAAGAAAAAAAATGTAATAAGAACAGATACTACACATTGAATTATATATTTTTTATTTACTGTGAAAAATTTACAGCAAAACAGTAATAATCAAAAAATTAGGCACAAGGATACTCAAAAATTGGGGAGGGACTGTCTATAGTCATCCTCGTCACTGTACCTTTGCTCGTCTATGCTTGATCCTAGCTAAAGTTCTCATTCACCACAATACCTCAAGCACACCGGGAGTCATCCTACCTAAGATTCCCAAATCATTTTGTGTGTGTGTGCGTGTGTGAATATGGATGCTTAGGCGGGGAACACAAACTCCAACTTGGCAACTCACTATCTTTATCCATCATCGGTCAAAGGCCTTGGGGTACAATCTTTTCCTATCACATCTGATCTTTACCTTCATCTGCTGCTTGAAGAAAGGGACCAGATCCTGATCAGCAAAAGATTCAACCCCGCGATTCTCTTGCACTCTTGAAATCCATAATCACCATTCTGGCCACAACCAGGATCGACAGAAACACCATTCATCTCTCTTTGTCCACGGCGGTGCTGTGCTGTGGATAACATAGGACATGTCCAGCAGGCGAGGCTGCTCGGGATCGATGCAAGCCATCAACTGCTTGACGTACTGTCTGAGTCTGCTGCAAATGAAGAACGCGTGTTGTGGTGTTTCCTGACTTGAGTCCTGCAATGATAACACCCTGGCGACCTCACTAATCTGGCATTTTTAAGTATAGCATTGAGAGGCAATGGATTTTGGGCCAATCGCCAGGTCAAGAAGAACTCAGTTATTTAGATGACTGGAACCTGGTGCCAAGCTCCACCAGTAGCAGATCTCCTCCTTCAACAACCCCAGATGCTTAACGAGCAGGTCGTCGGCAGCCCCCTTCACTAGTTCTTTATATAGTTCCTTTCTAGTCAGCCATGAAAGGTTGCTGGAACTTGGGAGGTTCCTTAGCGCAGCCTTACACTCTCTCTAGAACTGCGTGTTGCTTCAACAAAATGCGCCTCAACATTGTGGTTGAGGATGAGGTCCAGAAAAAAAGCTTTAACTGTGGGGTTCCATGCATATTATTCTATCAAAATTTGGCTTAGGAAGGCCAACCTCTCAATGACACCTCGTCGGGCATTCCCAAACCTACATCACACGGACGTTGAACACAGACCTGTCTGCGAACCCAATGTTTCCCTTTGTCCCTAAAAAGTGAGGTCAACTTGCTCTGTAGGAACTTTAGATAGTTCTCAGGCAGGGGGAGTACAGTCAGTTTGTAAAGGATTAGCGGTAAGACGTAGATAGCACACGCCTCCACCCTGCCCTTCAAGGATAGTTTCTTTTGAACCCACAAGTTAAACACGGCTTCGACATTTGACTTTACCTCCGACCAATTCTTTTTCAACTGGAGGTCCAGTCCAAATGACACGCTGAGGATCTGAACCAGGCCATCAGTCCAGCTGAAGGGAGCGGGAAAGGAGTTGGCGCCCCTCCAGGCTCCCAACCACAGATTGGTCAACTTGCTGTGGTTAATTTTGGCCCCTTCCGTCTTTTCATAATGTGTGAGCACCTCCATCGCATAGCTTAAGGACATTCTCCTCAATATATTCCTCGTATGCAATCTGGTCGACAGGTTTTGCATCAAGCAGGGAAGTGAGATGTGGACGTGGACCAATAGTGTAAACCCCTACCCAAAAACACCTATCTGGATGGGATTTTAGTAAAAAGAAGTGACATAGAGCTCCTGTATTGTCCCATGTTCCAGTGGCTAAGTCAGTCAAACCACTAGTTATGGCCTGTCTGAATCTGGGGAATATACCCAAACTAGTAGGGTATTGGAAGTTGAATACCTCCCTACTGGAGATACAAAACTTCCGAGTAAAACTAGCTAGGCTCATCCAAGAGACATTGGTGTTGGCAGTTACGGGGAGTAGATGGTGGGTTAGCCTGAAAAATAAATTAGAAACTTCTCCGTCACATACTCTCAACACCTCGCAGTAGATAAGGCCAGGATGAAGAAGCAGCTAGAAGAAAAATTAGCTAGGGCCACGAGTTTGAGGAATACTGTAGATCAGGAACTAACTAGGCGGAACCTTCGACGCGAGGCTAGCAAGCATTACAAGGGCCAAGTAGTTAGGGCTAGGCTTAGGAAAGTAGGTAAGAAAGCTGTAAACTCCAATGCAGATACACGTAGAGAGGTCTCCATGCATGGATCAGATAAATATAAAGTTTGTGTCAAGCGTCCGGATGGACGCACCCTGAGATCGACTTGGCAGATTTGTGAGGGCTGTCGATAGCATTTCAAAGAGCATTTCATGCAACAGCCCAATCTCCCTGTCCACAAATTTGGTGACTATTTGACCGACTCTCCCTGCCTCAAGACAACTAGAGCGGTTAGTTGCAAGGGCAGGATAACTAAGCAGGAGGTCCTGAGTGTGCTGGAGGAGGTCAGCTGCAACAAATCACTGGGACTTGATGGTTTCCATTACGAATTGTATTTGAGGCTGTCACACATGTGGATACCGATTTTGATGGATATGTTTAACCATTGATTTGATGAGGGTTCTATCCTGAGTCAAGTCACTAGGGGAGTGATCACATTGCTGAGGAAAACAGATAGGCATGGCAGGGAAAAACTAAAGTTAAAGATTTTGGCCAAGGTCTATCAAATAGGCTGCAGGTTGTTATCGAAGAATTGATTGAACCTGAGCACTACTATGCTGTGAACGGAAGATTGATTCTAAACAACTTGCACCTGATTCGTATAATCTTGGAGTGAAGGATAGAAGATGACACGGAAGGCATGCTGATCAATTTGGATCAGTCCAAAGCTTCCGATAGGGTCGACCATCGCTTTCTGGCATCTGTTCAAATGGGCTTCTACAAATGGATCTCCATACTGTATCACACACTGATTGCAGTGGTACAGGTAAATAGAAAGCATTTGAAATCTTTTGCTATCTCCCGGTCCATGCATAAGGGTTGTCCGTTGTCTCCCCTGCTTTATGCCCTTGCGTTGGAGCTGTTACTTTTCTATCTGAGGCAGGATGAGACAAGTTCAGTCCTGTGTGAGATTGAGAGTCAGAGTTTCCGCATTCGCTGATGAGATCACCATCTTTGTGTCGAGCTTCCGAGACATCGAAGCAGTGACAGAGGCGCTCACACGGTACGAAAAAAGACCAGGGAGGCCAAAATCAACCCCAGCAAGGCGACCGGTCTGTGGTTGGGAGTCTGGAGGGGCGCTGACGCCCTTCCTGCTCCCTTCAGCTAGACTGACAGCCCTGGTGATTCCTCGACCTGGCGATTGGCCTGAAATTCGTTGCCCCTCAATGCCATACTAAAAAGTGCCGGACTAGTGGGATCACCAGGGTGTCTTTGTTGCAGGACTCCAACAGAGGAAATGTCAGAACACGCTTTCTTCGATTGCAGTGGACCCAGATGGTAATGGGCATATGTTAACGAGGTGATGGCTTGCGTTGATCCCGAGCAGCCACGCCCGCTGGATGTGTCATATGTCATCCACAGCGCATAGCCGCTGTGGGAGAGGGAGAGATGAATGGTGTTTTTTGTAAACCTGGCTGTGGCCAAACTGGTGATTATGGAGTTCAAGAGTGTAAGAAAAGCATGGGGTTGAATCTTTTGCTGATCAGAATCTGGTTTCCTTCTTCAAGCATCAGCTGAAGTAAAAGATCAGATGTGAGAGAAAAAGATTTTACTCTGTAGCCTTTGACCAAAGATGGATAAAGATAGTGAGTGTGTGCATGCATAGAGATGCCAAGTTGGTGCACACAGTTCAAGATTCTGCATAACTTCAGACCCATAAAACAAGTGTTTTGACTAGGTTTTTAGCTAACTGTGTTTATTGGCTCACTCTATCCCTGATAGGAAATCTCCAAGATATCCACACCCTGATCCTTTCTTTTTTGTCCCTGGCTACTCCCAATAAGAAACTTCACATACTTCCTCACACAACCACAGTTTCTTTTATCTTGCCGAGAATTTCAGCCACATATAGAGGACAACTTGCTTGTTTTCGGCCAACACCAAGCCAGAAAACAGCTAGAGAGTGTTGGGGGGATCTGACTAATAATTTTATATTTTTTGTACTTTATCCCCCCCATCCCAAGCCAATGAAATAAAATTAAACAAACTTTTTATATAATTTTATGTTTACCAATTTATTTCAAAAACACACACACACACACACACACACACACACACACACACACACACACACACACACACACACACACACACAAAATGATTTGGAATCTTAGGTAGGACAACCCCCGGTGTGCTTGAGGTATTGTGATGAATGAGAATTTTAGCTATACACAAGCAAAGACTAGCAAAGGTAAAGTATTGAGGATGACTATAGACATGCCCTCCCCAATTTTTGAGTGACCTTGTGCCTAATTTTTTGTCTATTACTGTTTTATTCTAAACTTTTCAGAGTCAGTAAAAAATATATAATTCAAAGTGTTGTATCTGTTCTTACCACATTTTTTTCCTTCGCACAGGGCAATGCTGTTCTGGCGACACATTCTCATGCCTGGAACACACACTCAAGCTTTTTTGGGGTAGCGCCCTGTCCACACCCCTCACTTTGTGTATCTTTCTCTGCTCTCTCCCTGTGAGGGGGGATCTAAGCTGTTAATTACAACCTTCTCACGAGGAAGGGTCGGATACACTTTCTTTCTTCCCTCTAATTAACTGCCCAGTTCCTCTCTCAGTTCCATCTCCTCTCTTATCGCTTTTGACGCCACTTCTTTTTGGTGCCAAATTCAGCTCCCCAGTACATTTTTGCGACATTCGAGATAGAAACCAACCTAAGAGAGTTTCAAACAAACACCTTCAGCCTAGGAGCTGCCACTATGGATACCCCTAGTCCGAGGGCCACCACAGAAGCAGCTGGTTCCCCAGAGGACAACTCTCCATCAGGAGAAGAAAAAACACCAACAAATAACAAATCCTCATTAATGGACATACCCCTGAAGGGGGAAAACGTACCAGCAGATCCTCATGGGGCGCCTCTCCCAAAGGGGAGAAAAATCAATGTCGAACGGGAAATCCCACTCATGCCACAAAAAATTAAAGAGACACTAACCCCAAAGGACAATAAAGATGGCAGTGCTTCCCAGGAAGGCTGCTCCCCCAAAAGGGAAGCAAATCAGAAGATCAAGTGGGTATACCAACTGGACCCACCAACAATGAAAGCGCAGATGCCCTCAAGGACAATAAAGAGGACGACGCTTCCCAAGAAGCCGACTCTCCCAAAATGGAAGCTGTTCCCGGAAGAAACTTTAACCAAGGAGAGTCAGTCCCAAAAGAAAGCAGAAAGGGGGATGCCCCCCAAGAAAGCAACACTCCCACAAAAGGATTGCATACGGACTACGGGTAGGCAGGAAGCATCGCAAAAAAACAGACAGATGCAACCGCCATTAAATAATCTCAAAAACGATCCAACACCACGAAAGAACCAACACCAACACCAACAAGAGGGTCTGCATGGGGAAAGACAGCAAAAAACAAATGTCTCCTCAAGAGTACATAGACGTGTACCTGAGGAGCTTTGCCATGTGGGACATCTTCCTACCCACCAAGGAGGATGTGGAGAGTCTCTCCCTCAAAGAAATGAAGCATGGGAGAGTCAAATAAATGCTGGAATATCAGGCCAAGACAAGGAGTTAGGTGCAGATATTCAATGTTATAACTCAAATACCTGCTGAACTCCTGGGATCCCTCTTCCGTCAGTTCAGAGAGATGGAACAAATGACCTCAGTATGGTCAAAAAATCGGCATACACCTGGGCGACTACACAATGGCAATGAGGCTGAAGAGAGAGGGATTCCTGCCGATACCAGTGCTGCTGACCTTCAAGGTCACCAGCATAATGGTAGTGGTGGAGCGCCATCATCTGCAACCCTGCTGGTTCTGCCACCAGCAGGGTTACATTGCCAAGAGCTACCCTAAAATTCAACCCCAACTCGAGTAACACAAAAAGCAGTCCCAACCCTCTAGACAACACCAGAGTACAATCAAGCTGTCACCACCTCTACAACCACGGCACCAACCCCAGCGTCGAGAGAATCTAGAAACACGGAGGCCAAGGGGAAGGAATGGAGCATGGTGACGGGCCGGAAATGGAAGCCCACAATCTCATTCACAACCATCACACCGCCAACCAACAATCAAGGCAGCAACAACAACAGCAGCCTCCACAGCAGCCCCAGCCACAGTAGTAGGTGGAGCAGCAGCTGTTAACGCCGCAGAAGCAGCTGCAGCAAAACCAACATCTGTCATAGCCGAAGCTGCGGAAGCAACTGCAACAATAACAAACGCTTCAGCAGCCAAAACAGCAGCCGAGGCAGCAGCAGCAAAGTGGATGTTGTTGCAGCTGTTCTTGTTGCTTTGGCGGCTATTGTTGCTGCTTCTCTTGTTGCTGCTGCTGATATTATTTCTGCTGCTGTTGCCGTTGCAGCTGCGACTGTTGTTGTTGCTGCTGAGTAGGTCGTACGGTTGAGGTGGAGATATATGTGTTCACCACTGTCCTCCACTGATCTTTGGTTTATGCCCTGCCACTGTACTCCACTGCTCTGTGGTCTCATTGGGCTTTGTTGACTCAAGGGCTGATGTTGGCAATTCCTTAGTTTCAGTGGCTGTCGCCACCCCCGTTGCTGGAACTGTG
Organism: Euprymna scolopes; assembly: GCF_053919585.1. NCBI lineage: Eukaryota > Metazoa > Mollusca > Cephalopoda > Sepiida > Sepiolidae > Euprymna > Euprymna scolopes. The sequence continues at coordinate 149,265,271 of NC_136527.1, forward strand.
TTTACTTGTGGTGCAGGTTGGCTTGGAACCCCTTATTTGGTCAGTTCTTTGCTATGTGGCTCTGTTTCTCACAGAACCAGCAGTGAGGGCATCGACCCTCGACCACCATCATCATTTTGGCTTTCTTGAAGGATATTGCTGCTGGTATGCCTAAGAAACCCTCTTTTTTTACCCACATCGCTACTGTATAGTTTCCCAGGTGGACACCATTTTTGGAGCATGCCAGGTCTATCTGCGTCACCTGTCTTAACTTAGCGAAGAAGTTTTCCAGCAGTTCTATGTGTAGATCGGCAGACTCATTAAATATTTGTACCCGGATTCCTCTCCTGCTCTGATACTCTGGCAAGAACTTGACTTCTGCGCATTTAAGCTCCGTGCGTGAGAACCTTTCTGCTTCATCCTTGTTCAGTAGTAGTATGTACCACATTGCAAAGCTCCTCAGATGTATATACTTGGTGGGTGTATTCAGTTTCTGGATGTGCTCAGCCATTTCTTCCTTTTTCGTTGCCTCGAGCCAATTTTCCCTGATGTCTGAAGTGATGAAGGACAGAACCTTGTCCTCCATCACCTCCCCGTCCCTAGATATTGGCTTGAGGATGATCTAAATATATTCCTTATACTTGGTGAGGTACAAGTCTTTATATTACTGCAGAGTCTCTTTTCAGTGGTTTTACCTCATGCAGATCCATTTGATGGCTTGAGCAAGGGGTCTTTTGTGGCGTTGTATGATTGCTTTGCTGTCTTGGAGGTGTTTCGTGAGACAGGTTTCCCTTTAGAGGCTGATTCTCCTGCGCCCTACTTGAGTGTGTCCAGTATTGCTCCCTTTTTTGGGGAGCTTCCCTCTGGGCGAACATCTTCCTCCATCATCTCTTGAGGCAGCTGCCTCCTTGCCAGCATTCAATTCCATGCGGTATGCCTCTTCTGTTTGGTAGTTTTTTTTCTTTTTGGAGGAAACTGCATTCGCAGGGAACTTCTTCCCCGGTAATGTCTTTTGGGGCTGCTGCCCCTTGGCTTAAAGGACCTCTTGGGTGTGCCTCCTTAGTTTTGCAATTAACTCCCTCTTAAGGGGAGCTGCCTCCGTAGGGAGCATCTCCCTGGGCACAGTTTTTTGGGGATGCCTTTGCCTCCATGGTATCCGGGCAGTACCCCCCTTCCTTTTTAAGTGTGACTCCTCCATTTAAGGAGTCGTCTTTTGGGAGTGTCATCATCTCCATGATGGGGATTATCTATTTGTTCTCTCTTCCAGTTTCTGCGGTCTCGATGGTCAGTCAAAGGGTACAGTAAAATCCAAAATTCACTGTTTTGACTGACGTGGAGACAAACAGAGGAGTCGACTTTGGCGCCAAAAAAAAAGTGTCGTCAAAGGCGGCAAGAGGGGAGACAGAATTGAGAGAAGGAGTGGGGAGTTAGTCTGAGGGATGAAAAAAAGTGTGTCCAACCCTCCCTTGCGGGAAGGTCGTAATAACAGCTCAGATAAAAAAAAAAGCTTGACATGTCTCCTGAACTACACTGTCCTGCGTGAAGGAAAAAAATTTACTAAGAACAGATACTACACTTTGAGATATTAAGTCTTTTATTCAGGCTAAAAATACAATGTAATTCAACATGAACAAAAGCTTAAGCACAAGGTCAACTCAAAAGGGGGAAAAGAGGGGATCGTTGGTCATCCTTGTCACTCTAGAACTAAACAAAATTTCTCTTTGCTAGTATCTTCTTCCACCATAATACCACATTCACCCTTTCGTACTGGCAGATATCTTGCTTAGAACTCAATTGTTTAAAAAGTTTTTTATTGATATGTATAAACAAAAAAGATAACAATGATGATATAATAATTCATTGGTGTTGAGGGCAAAGGAAGAAAAAATACAAAAATAGTTAGTAGGACCCTCCCAACCCCGTCTAGTTGATAGACCGCCAGTTCCACACTGGTTTTTAAAGGAACCTGAGGTCCTGCTTGACAGTCTCTAAGTGAGGCTGCCCTCTATATGAGATGAAATGGAAAAAAGGAAAATTGGTAGGTGAGGAAGGTTGCTAGTGATAGATTGATTTCTTTCTCTCCAAGATGGATGAAATTAGGAGAAAGGGGTGAAAAGAAAAATTGCAGTTATGAGGGGGTGAAGATCTTGGAGGCTTCCTAGCCTAGAAGGGATGGATCACTCACTCGGTTAGCTAAGAGGCTAAAAATTAGATTATACTTGACGTAACTGTTCACTTCCTCCACACCTTGGCGTGGAACACGTATTCAAATTTGGCTCCTTTCCATACACACAGACTTGTTACGTGTATCAATCTTCTATCAAATACAGCATGATGAAGCCTCTTTCTATCTCATCTGATCTTCATCCATAGTTGGCTTTTAAAGAAAGTGATTAGATCCTTATTAGGAGACCCCCCACCTCCAGGTCACCTTGCAGTCACGATGTCCAAATCACTATTCTCACCATTGCCAGGATTGTAATCTAAACCATTTGTTTTTTCTGGTCCCATAGCAGCTTCACATTTTCAACAACATTGGATACAGTAATCAGCAACAACAACAACAACAACAGCCCGAGCAGCAGCAACAACAACAATGACAACAGCCACAGCAGCAGCATCAACAGAAGCAGTAACTAGAGGAGCAGCAACAACCAACGGTCCCCACACTAATCAAGACAGGGAACAAGTGGAGAAAATGCTCGTCTGAGGGTGAATCCGATAGCGAGAAGGAGAAAAGCCCAACCTTACCACTCCCCGGTTCATCCGAAAGAAAGAAGAAGAAAATTGAAAGAATGAAAGGTGAGGAAAAAGTGCCCCCCCCCACTACCAGTGAGCATACACAACTCCTAACACTAATGCACTTCCACCCCCAAACCAGAAACCGCAACAACACTAGAGACTGCACCAACACCAATACCACCACCAGACACCACATAAACACCTGTCCCTACACCAATGCAAATTGAGCCACAACCCCACAAAGTAAAGAATGAACCTGGGAGGATGAGAGAAACTTCAGCTTCTCCCAATTGTGAACTTACTCCAACAGGAACCTTCACCCTTGAAACGAGGGAGGAACTTTGTTTTGTAGACCCCTCGGCTGTGGCAACAGATTTACCACACTGGCAGAAAACAAATTTAAAACATCTGCTGGATTGCCAACAGATTTTTAGATGGGTCCAAAGCTTTCGATAGGGTAGACCATTGCTTCTTAGCATTTGTCTTAGAGGCCGCTGGTTTTAACCGGACTTCTGCAAGTGGATCTGCGTGATGTATCGCCAGCCCATGGCTGTCGTACAAGTCAACGAAAAGTGCTCAAAACCACATGTTATCTCTTGGTTGTTTTGTCAGTGTTCTCTGCTGTCACTCTTGCTTTACATCCTAGTGTTGGAGCCACTGTTCCACGAGCTAAAACCTAGGGAGGCAAATTTGGCCCTGTGCTACATAGCTGTGCCTTGTAGTGTCCGCGTCTGGTGATGACATCATGGTCTTTGTGACAAGCTTCCGAGACATTGAGACCGTGTCAAAGGCACTTTCTCGGTAACAAAGAATCACGAGGACCAAGATAAACTATAGCATGTTGGTCAGACTGCGGTTGATCGTGTGAAGTGGTAACACAAAACTTCTGGCGCCCTGCAGCTGGACGGATGACCAACGACCCCAATTCTTTCCCCCTTTTTGAGTTGGCATTGTGCCTAAATTTTGTGTTCATGTTTAATTTATATTGTACTTTTTTTCCTGAATAAAAGATTAGATATCACAAAGTGTAGTATCTGTTCTTACATTTTTTTCTCTTCTGTGAGGCAGTGCTGTTCTGGCGATACACTCTCATGCTTGGAAAACACTGACAAGCTTTTGTTTTTTTGTGGGGTAGTGTTCTGTCTGCATCCTCCAATTTGTCTACCTTTCTCTGCTCTCCTCCAGCGAGGGGATATCCGAGCTGATAATTCCGACCTTCCTGCGAGGGAGGGTCAGAAAAACTTTCTCTCTTCTCTTCAATTAACTCCCCACTCTCTTTATCAGTCCTATTCTCCCTTTCACGCCACTCTTTTTAGCGCAAAAGTCGGCTCCCCACTTCAGACGGCGTCATCATGTCAGTCAAAACCATGATTTTGAACTTTACTTCTACCCCCCCCCCCCTCTTTTGACTGACCATGGAGATTGCAGACGCCCAAAGAGAGGGACCAGCGACACCCCACAGCACAGAAAAGACCGCTCCCCCAAAGGACGACTTTCCAAATGGGGGAGTAACACCAAAAAATCAAGAGGCATACAGTCTGAAAAACATAATGGCAGGAACAGCAGCTCTAAAAGATTGTACCCCACAAGGGCAGCTCCCCTAAAAATGGAGACAACACAAAATCTGAGGCATCTGACCATACGGGACCTCCAAACCAAAAGGGCAGCAGGTTCAAAAGACATTTGCCAGGGAGATGCTACCCACAAAGACGGCTCTTCAAAAAAGGGAGCTAAACAACTAATTGAGGAGGCAGACTGCCTGGAATCATCTGGAAAAACCACAGTAGTCCCAAAAGACTTTACCAGGTACAAAGCCTTCCCAGGAGAGTAGCTCCCCTAAAGAGGGAGGTTAATCCCAAATTGATGGGATGTACCGCCTGAAGTCACAAAATAAGTGGGCAGCAACCCTATTAGACCTGACCAATAGAGAGGCGCCCCAAAAAGGAGGCTCCCCAAAAAGGGAGACAAAACAAAGCCCAACCCCACAAAGGACACTGCCAACCCACCACCACCAGCAAATTCAGCATGGGAAAGGACCTCGAACTCAAAACTGACCCTGGAAGATTACAGGTCTCTCTACCTTACCAAATACAGGCAGTACATTGAGGGAAATGTGCTCCAACAAACACCAGCATCATAGTAGGCAATTGCAGACAGGGTTCTGTTGTTTACAACATCAAACTTCCAAGCAAATTGCCTCTTCGGAACAGATAAACAAGAGATGGCGGAGCTCTTACAGAAGCTCAACATCTCGGCAACCTTCTTTTGCCGAAGGAGCTTCGCTATGTGGGACGTCCTCTTCCCCAACAAAGAGATGGTAGAGGAGCTTACCCAAAAAGAACTGAAGAGTGGCAGCGTGGATCTGTTCCCTGAGTACCAAAGGAAGCAAAAGACCCGGGTCCACATTTAAAACACGCCCTCTGAATTCTGTGCTGAAATAATTAGGTGTCTTCTTCAGCGAGTTCGCGGAGGTGGAACAAGTGGACCTGTTAAGGTCTTGAAATGGCAGCCATAACTCTGACTATGTGGTGTCATTGAGGCTAAAGAAAGAGGACTTTCTGGCAATTCCAGTGGTGCTATGTCACCATAACTGGAACATGACAATCATTGTGGAAGGCTGCCATCCATACTGCTTGTTTTGCCAAAAACAAGGACACCTGGTTAAAGAATGCGCTAAGAAACTTGCTGCCAGCCAGCCATCAGCAAAAGCCGCCTTGAAACCAGCCCAAGAAGATTGGCTAAATCCCCGGAGATAATGAAGGAAGGTTGGAGCACATTGGTGAGTCACAGGAGGAAACTACAGCCACCCCTGTCGTGGTCCAACACCTGCTCCAAAGCAGCAGCAGCGGCCATAACAACGAAAAGTGGCGGAGCAGCAGCAGCCACAAGCACAGCCGTAGCCAAAACAGCAGCGGCAGGCAAAGTAGCAGTAGCAAGTGAAGTAGCAGCAGCAGCCAAAGCAGCAACAGCAGAGCAATCAGGACTTCAGTCCCAACCAAACAGGGGACAAAGAGGAAAACTAAAAACGCTTCTGATGAAGAGGAAGCAGAGAACGAGAGAGAGACTATTGCTACCTCACCCCTCACGGGTCCTACAAAAAAACAACAAAAAAGAGTAAAGAATGAGGGTGAGGAAGTGGTCATTGCCCCTATAAACATACGCTATCCCAAACACTCAATACTGGCACAAAACACACACCACCAATGCTCACTTCCAGAACAATGACACATGCACACACACTACAAGCTCTGCTCCCACCACCAGCACCGGTCACCAAACCCACCCCCATACATGCCAAACACTGGCAGAAGATAAATTTTAAGCCATTGCTGGACTGCCGACAGATAGGAGAAAAAGACATTGAATTCCTCAACAACTTCCCAGATACCACCCTTGTAACAGTTTTCATCAGGTCGCCCGCTGGTTGCAAAACTCCGGTTTGGTAGATGGTGGAAGCTGCCATTGAGGCAATCCCAGGAACCAAATTAGTTAGACTGTGACCCTTCCCTAGAAGAGCTTTAAACCTAATGTAAGGGAAGGGTTCCAATCCTGGTACGCCCATCACTATACCAGGCCTTAAAACTAACATACCCCTTGGACATTGACGGCTTGCGCGATGCAGTCAAATTACCAAGGAACTGATCACCCAAGCATTGCGCACTGCGTTAGTGTCCTCTCTCTGGAGGACTTTTGAACCGTGGGCGACACTGAATTGGAAAGTAACCAACCATAGCTCTTTACTTGGCAAGTTTGAATGCGAGGGGCTTGAGGTTCTCAGACCAGGAGGCTCGTGTCCTGAGAGACCTTCTGTCCCTGGGAGTGGATGTGGCTGCACTACATTAGAGGCACACTTCATTTTGTCCATGGATTCTCAGGTGCTGTCGAGAGATTACAATGTGTTTTAGTATATGTGAACCCATGGCGAAATCATGTGTCCCTGCTGGTGAAATGCACCATCTCTGATGGTAAACGTTGTTCATAGGAACAATGCGGGGAGGCTAGTTGTGGCCGATGTTGCTGTCAAAAAGTGTATGTTTCAGGTGATTGCAGTTCATGCATCTAGTGCCTCTTGAGAGAGGGTCTCCTTCTGCAATCTTGACAATTTTATCGTGGGTCCGAAGCGTGTAGTTTTTATGGGGGATTGGAACACCATCCTTGACCCTAGTATAGATAAGTTAGTAGGTGAAGCTAGAAGGTCAGAGACGTGTGAAACCAGCCTGACTGCCCTAATGGCTAGATGCAATTTGGTTAACAAGTTCCACGTCAAGCACCCAGGGAGGGAGATGTTGACCAATAGTGTAGACTTCTGCCCAAACACCTATCTGGAGAGGATGTTAGTAAAAAGAGGCGACATAGAGCTCTTAGATTGTCCCACATTCCACTGGCTCGAACAGTTGGATCATAAACTAGTTGTGGCCTGTCTGAATCTGAGGAATAGACCCAAACTAGGAGGGTACTGAAAGTTGATTACCTCCTACTGGAGATGCAAGACTTCCGAGTAAAACTAGCTAGACTCATCCAAGAAGCCTCAGTGGGATTGGTTATAGGGAGTAGATGGAGGTTTAGCTTAAAAACTAAAATTAGAAACTTCTCCGTCACATACACTCATCACTTCACAGCAGGTAAAGCCAGGACAAAGAAGAAGCTAGAGGAAAAATTAGCTAGGGTCACGGGTTTGAGGGATACTGTAGGTCAGGAACTAGCTAGGCAGGACATGCGACACAAGGCTGGCGAGTGTTACGAAGGCCAAGTAGTTAGTGCTAGGTTTAGGAAATTAGCTGATAAAACTATAAACTCTGATGCAGAAACATGTAGGGAGGTCTCCATGCATTGCTCAAACAAGTTTATAGCTAACGTCAAGCACCCAGATGGACGCACCCTGAAGTTTACTTGGGAGATCTGCTAGGGATTTTGAGAGCATTTCAAAGAGCATTTCACACAACAGTCTGATCTCCCTGTCCATGAATTTGGTAACTATTTGGCTGACTCTCCCTGTCTTGATGCGGCTATTTGCGAGGGCAGAGTAACTGAGCAGTAGGTCCTGACTGCACTGGAGCAGATCAGCTGCAGCATTCGTCAGGACTTACTGGTTTGCCTTATGAATTGTATTTGAGGCTGTCATCTATGTGGATACCGATTTTGATGGATGTGTTCAACTACTGGTTTGACGAAGGTTCCATTCCGGGTCAAGTCAAGAAGGGAGTGATCACGTTGCTGAGGAAAACAGATAGGCATGGCAGGGAAGAACTAGATGATTACAGGCTCATAACTCTAATAAAAACAGAATTAAAGATTTTGGCCCAGGTCTTATTGAATCGGGGGCAGTAGTGGACACACTCAAGGAAAGCGTGGAAGAATAATCGCCTAAAGGGAAACCCATCTCATGAAACATGCCCAAGACAGCAAAACAATCATCCAACCCCATAAAAGACCCCCCTGCCCAAGCCATCAGAGGGAGCTGCATAAGGTAAAACCGCTGAAAAAAGACTCTCTGCAGGAATATAAAGATTTGTACCTCACAAAGTAGCAGGAGTATATTGAGTGGAACATCCTCAAGTACATACCTGGGACTGAGAGGTGATGGAAGACAAGGTCTTGTCCTTCATCACTTCGGACATCAGGTAAAATCAGCTCAAGGGGGTGAAAAAAGGAAGTAATGGTGGAGCTCCTCCAGAAACTGAATATACCCACCAAGTATATACATCAGAGAAGCTTCGCAATGTGGGACATACTGCTCCTAACTAGGACAAAGCAGAAAGGCACTCATGCAGGTAACTCAGATGCTCAGTAGTCATGCTGCTATCAGAGTACCAAGGTAGAAGAACCTGGGTACAAATATTTAATGCTCCTGCTGACCTACACATAGAACTGCTGGAAAACTTCTTTAGTAAGTTTGGACAGGTGGAGCGGATGGATCTGGCGTGCACAAAAAATGGTGTCTACCTGGGAAGCTATGCAGTAGCGACGTGGGTGAAAAGAGAGGGCTTCTTAGGCATACCAGCAGCCATATCCTTTAAGGAAGCCAACATGATCTTGAGTATCCTTGTCCGATTACCGTATTCAGTGTCATTGACGACATGAGGCCGCCATGGAATTGGGAAAAGCAAATGGTCTACATTATGATCTTGGCTGTGGCGAGAATGATGATTTTGACGTCGCAACTGCAAGGTGGCCAGGGAGTGTTGTCTTTTTCTTATCAGGATCTGATCGCTTTCTTTAAACACCAACTATGAGTGAAGATCAGATATGAATAAAAGAGGCTGCATTGCACAGCATTTGACAGAAGATGGATATATGTAGCAAATCTGTGCGTACGAAAAGGAACCAAATTTGAATATGTGTTCCCCACCTAGGTGTTGAACGCGCAGTTCTGTCAAGTGTAACATAATCTTTAGCTTCTTAGCTAGCTGAGTGAGTGCTCCATCCCTCTCCGACTAGGAAGCCTCCGAGATCCCCACTCATTCTTAACAGCAATTTTTCTTTGTAACCCTCCCTCTAAATTTCACCCATCTTGGAGAGGAAGCAATCAATCACTAACCCCTCATCCTTCACCCACCAATTTTTTCTTGTCCTCATTTCATCCCATCTAGAGGGCATCCTCACTTAGAGACTGTCCCACAGGAGATTAGGTTCCTTTACAAACCAAAGTGTAACAGGCGGTCTATCAACTTGATGGGTTTGAGAGGGTCCTAATAACCACTTTTGTATTTTTTCTTCCCCCACCCTCAGCAAAAATCAACTATTGTACCATTATTGTCATCGTTTTTGTTTTTACACATTAATAAAAAATGTTTTGAACAATTGGGTGCTAAGTAGGACGTCCCCCAGTATGAAAGGTAAATGCGGTATTATGGTGGAACAAGATACTAGCTAAGAGAGAATTTTGTTCAGTTCCGGAGTGACAAAGATGACCAACGACCTCCACTATCCCCCCTTTTGAGTTGACCATGTGCCTAATATTTTTTTCATGTAAATTTTTGCCTGAATAACCTCAAAGTGTAATATCTGTTATAAGTACATTTTTCCTTTGCGCAAGTGGCACATTGTCATGCCCAGAACACACTGACAAGCCTTTTTAAGGTAGCCTTCTGTCTGCACCCCCCAAGTTTGTCTATCTTTCTCTGCTCTCCCTTCGCCAGGGGGGATCTGAACTGTTAATTACGACCTTCCTTCGAGGGAGGGTCGGACACATTTTCTCTCTTCCCGCCAATTAACTCCCCATTCCCTCTCTCAGTTCTATGCCCTCTTCTTGCTGCCTTTGGCACAATTTCCTTTTTGGCGAGAAAGTCAGCTCTCCACTTTGGATGCCGTCTCCACGTCAGTCAAGACTGTGATTTTGGGATTTTACTGTACCTTTGACTGGCCATGGCGACTGAAGACACTGGAAGAGAGAAAAAGGAGACAACCCCCAGCGCGGAGATGATGACTCTCCCAAAGGACAACTCCCCAAATTGTGGAGCAACACTTAAAAATGAAGAGGCGTACCACCCAAATAACATGGCGGCAGGGGCAGCAGCCTCAAAAGACTGTGCGCGGGAGATGCTTCCCATAAGAGCAGTTTCCCGAAAAAGGGAACTAATTGCAAAACAGGAGGAGCACACCCAAGAAGTCCTCCAAACCAAGGGGCAGCAGCCCCAAAAGATATTACCAGGGAAGAAGCTTCCCGCGAGGGCATCTTCCCCTTAACAGAAGAAAATGACTAAAAAGAAGAGGCATACCACCTGGAAATGAAATGAATGCAAGGAAGCAGCTGCCTCAATAGACATGATGAAGGGGGATGCTTCTCCAGAGGGAAGCTCCCTGAAAAAGGGAGCAGTACTGGACACTCAAGAAGAGCACGGGAGACTCAGCCCCTACAGACACCATGTATATACACCAGAGGAGCTTCGCAATGTGGGACATACTGTTCTTCAACAAGGGTGAAGCAGAAAGGTTCTCACACAGAGAGCTTTTATGCACAGGAGTCAAGCGGCTGCCGGACTACCAGGGTAGGAGAAGAACCCGGGTACAAATATTTAATGCTCCTTCCGATCTATGCACAGAACTACTGGGAGCCTTCCTCAGTAAGTTTGGAGAGGTGGAGCAGATGGACCCGGCATGGTGTCAACCTGGGAAGCTATACAGTAGCGATGCAGGTGAAAAGAGAGGACTTCTTAGGCATACCAGCAGCAATATCCTTAAAGGAAGCCAAAATGATGATGGTGGTCGAGAGTCGATGCCCTCATTGTTGGTTCTGTCAGAAACAGCTGGATGGCAAAGAACTGCCTCCCAAGCCAACTTGCACCACAAGTAAACACAGTTCCAGCAGCGGGTGTGGTGACAGCCACTGAAACTTAGGAATCACCAGCATCAGCCCTTGAGTCAACAAAATGCAAGGAGACCAAGGATAAGTGGAGTATGGGGGCAGGGCGTAAACGGAAGAACACATCTATCTCCAAAAAAATAGAAAAATAGGAAAAAGACAAGCCTTTTTCCTTTCTTGACCTTTGGACAAGATTGTGGATTTTTTGTTCTCCTTTTATCCATGTTATATTTTTATTAACCTGAATAAAAGATTTAATACCTCAAAGTGTATTATCTGTTCTTACTAACTTTTTTTCTTTCTCACAAGGCAGTGCTATTTTGGTGACACATTCTCATGCCTATAACACACTGACAAGTTTTGGTTCTATTTTGAGTTAGCATTCTATCTGCAACTCCCACACTGTCTATCAGTCTCTGCTCTCCTCATTATGAAGGGAGATCTGAGCTGTTAATTATGAGGGAGGGTCGGACACACTTTCTCTCTTCCCTTCAATTAACTCCACACTCCCTCTCTCAGTTCTATCTCCCCTCTTGCCATCATTGCTATCACTTTTTTTGGTGCCAAATTCAGCTCCCCACTACGGATGCTGTCTCCACGTTACTCATTTTACTGACAGTCGTGATGGAAATCAACTGAAAGTGTCAAATCCTTGGGGGCCACCACTATGGATACCCCAGCCCGGGGGCCACCACAGAAACAATTGCTCCCTCAGAAGACGACTCCCCATCAGGAGGAGCAAAAACACCAATACACAATAGAGTGTACCACCCAGACAAAGAATTAATAAGGGGCGTTCTCCTGAAGAGGGGAAATCTACCAGCAGCACTCCATGAGGACAACTCCTCTCCAAAGGGGAGACAAACCAATGCCGGATGGAGCATCTTGCTCATGCAATAACATGGAAGAGACACTAGCCCCAAAGGACAATAAAGAGAACAGTGCACTGCAGGAGGATTGCTCCCCCAACGAGGAGCAAATCAAGAGAATGAGGTGGCATACCGCATGGACCTCATAAACAAGGAAGAGGCAGATGCCCCCAAGGACAATAAAGGGGACAACGCTTGCCAATAGGCCGACTCCCCCAAAATGGAAGCTGTTTCCAGAAGTTACATCAACAAACTAAACTGTGTTTTGGGTGATTACAGTTCATGCACCCAGCATTGATCGCAAGAGGGTTTCATTCTTTGGTCAGCTCGGCGCGTTCATAGAATGTCGGAAGCGAGTAGTGCTGATGAGGGAATGAAATGCCATCTTATACACCGAGATAGATAAGGTAGGATGCAAAACTAAAGGGTCAGAGAAGTGCGAGTCGAGCCTGGCTGATCTGATCACTAGATGCGGTTTGGTCAACAGGTTTCGGGCTGAGCGGGAGATGAGGAAGTTGACCAATAATGTTTTCTCCTATCCAAATACCTATTTGTACAGGATGTTTGCTAGGAAAGCTGACATAGACTTCTTATCTTGTCCCACGTTCACTTGGCTAGGCCAGACACACCATAGACTAGTTATGGCCCAGGTGAAGTTAGGAAATAGGCCTGAGTTAGCAGGGTACTGGAAGTTTAACACCTCCCTTCTGGAGATACAAGATGTTTGAGATAAATTAATAGAGTTAATTCAAAAGACACTAGTGGGAGCAATTATCAAGAGTAAGTGGTGGGTGGGTCTTAAAGCTAAAATTAGAAAATTCTCCATCAAGTATGCCCAGCGCCTCACACTAGATAAAACCAAGACGAAGAAGCAGCTAAAGCAGAAATTAGCCTGGGCTATGGGGGAGGGCAATAGGGTTAGTCAGATCTTCTGCACAAGACTAGCAAGCATTAGAAAGATCAAGTAATTAGAGAAAGGCTTATAAAGATAGAAACCGAAGAAATCAACTCTGATGCGGACGTGTGTCACAAGGTGTCTAGGTGTGGCTCTGACAAGTATATTGACAAAGAAAAATATCTGGATGGACGCACATTAGAGTCGACTTGGGGGACTTGCAAGGAGCATTTTATGCAGCAGCCCAATCTTCTGGTCAACGAGTTTAGTGACTATTTAGCTAGTTGTAAGGGCCAGGTGATGGAGCAGGATATTTTTACTGCGCTGAAACAGGTCAGCTGTTACAGATGGCCGGGACTCAATGGCCTTCCATACAAATTCTATTTGAGGCTGTCGCCTATTTTTCTGCCTCTTCTGATGGGAGTGTTCAACCATTGATTTTGAGGCAAGTCACCAGGCAAAGGAGTGATCACTTTGCTGAGGAAAGGTGACAGGCATGGCAGAGAAGAATTAGATGACTACAGGCCCATAACTCTGCTAAACACAGAGTTGAGGATTTGGGCCAAGGTCTTCTCGAATCGACTGCAGGTTGTTATCAGCGACTTAATCGAATTGGAGCAAAACTACACTGTGAAGGGAAAATAAATTCAGAACAACTTGCACGATCCTGAAGGAAGGGATAAAAGATTGCATGGAAGCTGTGCTGATCAATTTAAACTAGTTCAAAGCTTTCAGTAGGATTGACCATGGTTTTTCTGGCATCTGTCTTAGAGGCTACTGGTTTTAAACCAGACTTCTGCAAGTGGATATCCATGATGTATCGATAACCCACGGCTGTCGGACGATTCAACAAAAAGCACTCAAAACCCTTTGTTATCTTTCTTACTCGGTTCAACAGGGTTGTCAGCTGCTGCCTCTGCTTTATGTCCTGGCTTTGGAACTTCTGCTCTGCATGCTGAAACGTAGGAAGGAACATTCGACCCTTCATGGAACAGCTGTGCCTGGCGGCTTGGCCACCAGAGTGTCCGCGATGATGTCACGGTCTTTGTGTCAAGCTTTTGAGACATTGAGATCATATCACAGGCTCTCAGTTGGTATGAAAGAATCATAGGGGCCAAGATAAACCGCAGCAAGTCGGTCGGACTGTGGTTAAGCGCCTATGCTGAGTAAACATCAAACCTATTTACCAGCACCTGACAATCCCCGTCCAAAATAAAGTGGGTCTCCTGAACGATATCTACCTGGAGAGACACCAGATCTCTCAGCACATGCATGGCTTTGATCAACAGATTTAAACAGTGACACACATGGGACTGAAGTCCCTGGGAGTGAGGACATGGCAGTCCTGTCCAAGACTGCCTAAAAGCATCCCCCATCCAAGACAAATGTTATCTTGAGTGTCCTGTAAAACGAAAGGTAAACATAAAGAGGAACCCTACCTTTGCATCACACTGCCAGCTGCTTCAGTGATGAATGCTCATCGTCCACCAGCTGCTGGTTCGGGAATGCCTTCTTACCCTCCTCCACCATGCTTCATAGGGCTCTGGTTCGGTTGTCCATTTGTCCTCTCACAAATGTGGTCAGCATTGGAACGTCCTTGAACTTTGTGGGGTCCGTCATGCTGTCCCCCTAGACATAAACAAAGTTTCTTAGTTTGTTGTAAGATGCCTCCTGCTTACCCTTAAAGTCTAGGTAGGCTTGCAGAGGGTCAGTCTCACACTTGTCTCCAGGCTGGAATGGAAGTTTCTTTGTCCGTTCACTACTGATTGGAGGGACGGGTTTAGGTTTTCCAGGCTCTCCTCTCGCTTTTTGTCAGGAGGCCTATCCTTGGAAGAAGTGTGTGAAGCGTTTTTTTTTTTTTTGGGGGGGGGGGGTTGTAGGAGGTGGGTAGTCTTCTCAGCTTGAGAGGTGTTTGGGAGCTGAGGTTTTTCCTCCTTCGAAGTCTTTTCGAAGGGGGTGGGCTGGGAGCTGCCTCCCTGCTCTTCTTATACTTCTTCCTCCCGGTCTTTTCTTTGTTCTCCACCCGAGCCGAGCTATCAATCTAAACCTCTCCCTCAGATACTGCTTCTTCTTCCGACTCAGGTGGGAAGTCCGGAAGCTTCCATTTGCCCCTATTGTTGGTGTGGCGTCCTCCGTATTCATGGGTTCACTAGTGCTGGGAGCCTCTTGCTGTTGCTGCCGTTGCTGAAGTTTTTTCTGCTGTTTCTGCTGCTGTTGTTGTTACTGCTGTCATTGCAGCTGCCGCTGTTGTTGCCAGTGCTGCTGTTGAGTAGGTGATGAGGTTGCAGCAGAGATGAGGGCATTCTTCTGTTTAATCCTCGCTACCATACTCCACTGACTTTTTGTCACTTCACTGGACTTTATCGATTCTGGGGCTGGAGTCTGTGACTCCTTAACTTCAATAGTGATGGTTGTTGCTGATGCTGTGTTCACTTGTGGTGCTGGTTAGCTTGGAGCCGTTTTTTTTGGGCAGTTCTTTGCCATGTGGTCCTGTTTCTGACAGAACCAACAATGAGGGTGTTGACCCTCAACAACTTGCTGGTAGGAAGCCCTCTCTTTTCAACCTTATTGCAACTGTGTAGCTACTCAAGTGAACATCGTTCTGTTTTTGGAGTGTTCGGGTCCACCTACCCCATTTCCCCAAACTGGCTAAGGAAAGACCTCAATAGTTCTGGAGTATTGAAAATCTGTACTCAGGTTCTCCTCCAACCTGGTACTCCGGCAGCAGCTTGATTCCTCCGCATTTAAGCTCCCTGTGTGAGAATTTTTCAACATCGTCTTTGTTAGGGAGCAGTATGTTCCACATTGAAAAGCTCTTCTGATGTATGTACTTGGCAGGTGCATTCAGCTGAAAGAGCTCTGCTATCTTCTGCTTTTTCAGACCCCTGAGACTGTTTTCCCAGAGGTCGGAAGTGACAAAAGACAGGATCTTGTCCTTTATCGCCTCCCGATCTTCTGGTATAAACTTGTGGACGTTCCCCTGAGTATAATCCTTGTACTTTGTAAGGTACAAGTCCTTGTAATCCTGTGGGGAGAGTCTCTTTTTAATGGTCTTATCCCACGCCCATCCCTCTGATGGCTTGGGGTGAGGGGCTCTTTTGTGGATTTGTTTACTCTCTTGGAGGGTTTTTTGTGAGTCGGATTTCAATTTACAGGCCGATTCTTGCATGCTTTCTTTTGATGTGTGCAGGACAGCTCCTTTTTTCAGGCAGCTTCCTTCTGGGGAAGCGTCCCCCCTTAATAGTGTCTCTGTAGGCAGCTGACTCTGCCAGTGTTTGTTTTCAGGTGGTATGCCTCTTTTCCTGGGAGTTTTCTCCCTTTTTGGGGCAGTTACTCTTTTCGGATCTTCTTCCCCGGCAATGTCTTTTAGGGCTGCTGCCTCTTGGTTTCGAAGATCTGTTTGGTGTGCCTCTCGTTTCTGCAGTTTGCCTCCTCCTTAAGGGAACTGCTCTCATGTGGAGCATCTCCTATGGCCAAGGTCTTTTGTAGCGGTTGCTCCTATCTCTATCTAATCTGGGCGGTACACCCCTTCGTTTTTTGTGTTGTTCTCCCATTTGGGGAGTCATCCTTTGAGGAAGTCGTCTCTTCTGTGCTGGAGAATGTTGCTGGCATTTCTCTTCTGCCATCTGCAGTCTCCATGGTCGGTCAAAGGGCAGGTAGAGATAAAGTCCAAAATCACGGTTTTGACTGACGTGGAGACAACGTACAAAGTGGGGAGCCGATTTTGCGCAAAAAAAAAAAAAAGTGATGCCACAGGTGGCAAGAGGAGGAGATAGAACTGAGAGAGGGAGTGGAGGAAAAAGAGTAAGTCTGTCCGACCCGCCCTCGTGGGAAGGTCGTGGTTATTACCTTAGATCCTCCCCAGCTCAAAGGGAAAGCAGTGAAGGATAGACAAAGTGGAGGTTGCGGAGAGAATGCTAACCCAAAAAAGCTTGTTAATGTGTTCCACGTATGAGAATGTGTCGCCAGAAGAGCACTGCCTCACACGAAAGAAAAAATGTAGTAAGAACAGACAGTACACGTAAAGACTACAATTTGTATTATTAATGTTATCAATTTTGTCGCAGCTTTCTTTTTTAGATTTAATAAAAAATATCGCTGCATTAAGCGTCCTAAATTATGAGATGAGAAAATGAACAAATCTCTTTGTAAAAGAGAGTTATCTCCCTTTTCACAGTGAATGATTGTAAAACTGTGCCAACTTAATTTCACAGTATATATATATATATATATATATATATATATATATATATTCTGAAAGTTTACAAAAAAAACCCAGAAATAAACAAAACATTAGGCACAAGGTCACTCAAAAATTGGGTGGGGGTTGTCTATGATCATCCTCGTCACCGTACCTTTGCTAGTCTAAGTTTGATCCTAGCTAAAGTTCCCATTCACCACAATACCTAAAGCACACCGGGGGGGGGGGGGTCGACCTTCCTAAAATTCTGAAATCATATTGTGTTTGTGTGTTTAAAATTTTTTTTTTTTTTCGTAGCCAAGAAGCCTTTTTTGTATTTCTTGGATTTTTTGGTATTTATTGGTATTTATTTGCTTCCTGATAAAATCAAAATGTGACACAAGATCGTTTTTAATGTTGGGGAAAACGAGCTCCACTTAAACGAGGGCAAAAAAGGGTGCACTCTGGCAGTATCCAAATAAATAGTAATTGTCTCAGTATGAAGGATTTCCCCTACATTGACCAAGGACTAATTAAGTTAAGTAAAACATCAGAACAGATACTACACCTTGAACAACAGAAAAAAAATCAAGCCTTTTTTCTATTTATTGGTATTTATTTGCGTCCCCATGAAAGCTATATGTGACACAAGGTCGTTTTTAATGTGAGGGGGAAACCAGCTCCCCAAAAACAAGGGTAAAAAGAGGGCACTCTGGCAGTATACAAAAATTGTAATCGTCTAAGTATGAAGGGTTTCCCCTACATTGACCAAGGACCAATTAAGTGAAACATCAGAACAGATACTACACTTTGAGGCATCAAATCCTTTATTCAGGTTAAAATACAAACATGAACAAAATTTTAGGTACGAGGCTAACTCGAAAGATGGAAAAAATGGAGTTCATTGGTCATCCTTATCACTCCAGAACTAAACAAAGGTTCTCTTGTGACAAGTACTGTGGACCGGACAACGTCGGGTTGTCTTGCTTGTTGCGGAGCAGTCTCCTGGGTGGTCCTTTTAACATGAGTTCAGGAGATTTCACATTGTTGAATCTAAGTGGTGATGATAATAAAAAGAATAAATCTGTTTTCTTAATAGATAATCAAAATGCCCCACGCACTGTACCTCTGTTGGGATCATAAATGAAGATTGTAACTCTGTGGAAAAAGGCCACTTGAGTTTTATTTGACCATCAGGATATGAAGTCAAGTAGTTAAACTGTCCAGTGGTTTTAATTATTGGATTGACCGTGAAATCACTTTGGAAATAGGGTTAACTATGATGACCGATTCACTTATCCTACTTTATACATATGGTCTTTCGGAGACCACTCCCACGAGTAACAGTAAAGGGTAGAGACAGAGAGGGAGAGAGAGACAGACAGACAGACACAGAGAGAGAAAGAGAAAGTCCCAAATAGAAAGGGGGCATAAACTAAAAGTTATAGAAATAATGTAAAGAAATGCTTTTTAGCAATTGGGGAGAATTTATTGGTGAGGAGAGTCTGTTGTACAGGCCGTTGGACATGTGGTCCAACAGCCTGGCTGAAAAACCTTAATTCAAACCATTATAATCCTGCACCCAGAAGTCAGTCTGATTTACCAAGCTTATAAAGGCTCCTAGCTCATGTCCTTACTGAGTCTGTACCTGTAACAACATTGAATAATTAATGTTACTAAAAAGACTGTCTTTGTGATTTCTTTTGTTGTTGCCTGTGGTTGTGAAATGAATTCTTCCCTAGACCGATGTTTCAAGATGCAGCAGAGGAGAATGCATCTGCCTGTGAAAGAGGACCTCCTCCTCAATGTCCAACATCAGACGACCAGCTGACGTACCCCTGTGGTAGTTACCGACCAGCGATCCTGAGAGCAGAACTGTCACATGAACTTAGGGTTATGCACGAGTTGCGTGTTCAAGTAGAAAATCGATGAGTTCCAGCAACCAGCGAGCGTCTGGCATAGATATGAAGGTCCTAACCACTAGACAAAGAAAAGATAAAGATAAAAACTAGACGATCAAACCACAACAAGGAGTTATGAATAAGTCTTCACCAGTTTAAAGACTTTTAATTCACAAGGAGTTCCAGAGTTAAATGTTCTCAAAAGCTTTTGAAAAGTTTTGAAGATTAAAAGTCGTGCAAAAAGGGTCCAGACGCAAGGTTATTGAATGTTATTTGACCGGTATATTGAATTTTATTTTATTTTATTTTCAAAAATGTAGCCTCGAGCCGTTGGGTGTGGGGTTACCTTTAAGGTGCATCCCAACTCTGCTCCCGGCGACGGACGACGCAGCACATAGGGTTATACTCTTAGCTAGCACCCTCTTCCAATATAATACCACATTCACCTATTCATATTGGGGAACGTCCAACTTAGAACCCAATCATTTAAAACATTTTTTATTGAATTGTAAAAACAAAAACGATAACAATAATGATATTACAATAATTAAATTTGTGTCAAGAGTGGGGGAGGAGAAAAAAAAAATTATAAAAGTAGCTAGTAGGACCATCCTAATCCCATCTAATTGATAGACCACCTGTTTCACTTCAGTTCGTAAAGGAACCTGATATCCTGTGAGACAGTCTCTAGGTAGGGGTGCACTCTAGATGGGACGAAAGGGAGAAAAGAAAAATTGGTGGGTAAGGGGGGGATGTTAATGATTGATTTCTTTCTCTCCAAAATAGGTGAAAATTAAGGTGGGGGGGGGAGGATTGCAATTAGGAGGGGTTGGAGATCTTGGAGGCTTCCTAGTCGGGGAGGGATGGGGAACTCACTCGGCTAGCTAAGAGGTTAAAATTAGGATCGGGATGGGTCCAATAGACTCCGGAATTGTGCACTCCACACTTAGGCAGGGAGCACGTATTCAAATTTGGCTCCTTTTTGTACACACAGACTTGCTATGTGTATCCATCTTCTGTCAAATATGGCGTGATGCAGCCTCGGGGGAGCAACACTTAAAAATGAAGGGGCAGGGGTGGTAGTCCCAAAAGACAATGCACAGGAAGATGCTCCCCTAAAGAGGTAGCTAATTGCAAAACTGAGGAGGCACACCCAAGAAGTATTTCAAACCAAGGGGCAGCAGCCTGAAAAGACATTACCAAAGAAGCTCCCTGTGAGAGCAGCTTCCCTCAAAAAGGGAGAAAATGATCAAAAAGAAGAGGCATACCGCCTAGAAATGAATACTGGCAAAGAAGCAGCTGCCTCAAGAGACACGGTGGAGGGAGATGTTCCCTAAAAAAGGGAACAGTACTGGACACACTCAAGGAGAGTGCGGGAAAATCAGCCTCTAAAGGCAAACCCGTCTCATGAAACACCTATAAGACAGCAAAACCATCATCCAACCCCATAAAAGACCCCTCGCCAAGCCATCAGAAGGATCTGCATGGGGTAAAACCATTGAAAAGAGACTCGCTACAGAAATATAAAGACTTGTACCTTACCAAGTACAAGGAATATATTGAGGGGAACATCCTCAAGCCAATACCTGGGGACTGAGAGGCAATGGAGGACAAGGTCCTATCCTTCGTCACTTCGGACATCAGGGAAAATTGGCTGAAAGGAGTGAAAAGAAAGAAATGACAGAGCATCTCCAGAAACTGGTAACATTAACTAACTACGCGGGGTCACAGAAATACCTGGATTAGAACCCAGGCATGGAGCAAACCCTCTCAGTACTGACGGACTCAGTAGATCTTCCCAGATCATCTGTCTAGGAGAAGGAAAACTCTGAAACTAAACCAAAGGGGAGGGAGGCCTCTTCAGTCTTGGATGATAACCTTCCTAGAGCTGGTGACTCAAACAAATTACCGGTTTGCAAACCTAATTTGCTTAAGGAGTAGATAGGTTTTGTCTATTGCCCAGCTTCCATACTCCTTCTTTGCCTATTAGTCAGGCGCAGAGACACTATCACAGTGATTCGACAGAAACACCCAGTGGTAGATCTTGTTTCTTGTCTAGGGCAACGAATGCCGTTTCCCAACTCCCGACACACCCCACCCCTAAAACTGGGCACTTGAGAGTGCTTGAGTACCACATATGCCTGAGCAATTAGATTTGGTTGACCTTCCTCTGATGGGTTGAGGGTACCGGATTGACAGTTACTGGCTGCTGTTTCCGACTGGTAGTACAAGAGCCCTGACTCTTTGGTAGCGCTTAGAGTGGCTGCTCCATCAACAGTTATATAATATCGGGATGTTTGTAGTGCCATGTCGCGCATGGAAAGGGACCCTGCACTCATCCCCGGTGGGCTTTCCTGAGGCCACAGTCCTAGTTGAAGAAGGGTCAGCTGATGGTCTACTTGTGATGCATGTGTGATACTCTGCATAACCTCCTGTTCAACTCCCCCTTACCTAACTAAAACTCGTAAAAAAAAATATGATGACAGTACAATCTAAAAATAAGCTTAAACCAGGCTTAGGGTCAAACAAATCCAACTTTCCTCCTCCCTTGAGGCTTGCATTCACAAATATCCGTGGGCTTAGAACTAATTTAGCTGATGTTGAAGCATTTCTCCTAACAAATACCCTGGATATCTTAGCGCTAAGTGAGACTAACCTACACTCCTCTATCCCTTCTAACTACTTTAACATGCCTGGATATCTCCCACTCTGCCGTAAGGACTCTGACAGACACATGCACGGACTTGGAGTTTACATTCGTAATACCCTTCCCTTGACTAGAGAAACAAACCTAGAATCGGATGATCAAACCTTTATGTGCAACACAACGTTAACTACTTTTACTTTCTCTACCGCTCTCCCTTGACCCAAGACTGCACCATAATAAACAAAGTCTCTGACAGCATAGACACAGCACTCTCCATCGACACTAGCGCCCAAGTACATGTATTTGGTGACTTTAATGTCCATCACAAAAACTGGCTTGGATTCTCTACTTACACAGATGCAGCAGGCAGCACAACTCATAGCTTCTCTATATCTCACCCCCTATCACAAATTGTTACTTTTCCAACCCGTTTCCCTGACCAGGAAGAATAACACGCATCACTTTTAGATCTGTTTTTGACCACAGTTCCTGATTGTATAACGAATGCCGACAACCCACTTGGGAATGCTGATCATGCAGTGATAATGGTTGAAATCGCCCTAAACTCTAGAGCCAAAACTGAAGAGCCAGTGCTCAAAACAACGAGATATTATAAAAAGGCTGACTTGGAAGCCATTAGAGATCTTATCAGAGATGCCCCATGGGGAAATATCTTTTCTCTTCCTGCTGAACAGTGTGCAAACGAGACCACTGAATGGTTCAAAACTGCAATCAAAGCGCATGTTCCCATGCGGAAATTTTATAGCAAGCCCCACTCTCCCCAACGGTTTACTTCGACCTGTGCAACTGCCACTGCTCAAAGGCAGCATGCATACCGCAAACTTAACCGACATAAGTCCAATTCAAACAGACAGAAGTACATAGAAGCTAGAAGTAACGTTAAGAAAGAAATAGTGACAGCTAAGAGAGAATTTATGGAAACCACTAAAAAACGCATAGAAGCACAAAAACTAGGAACTCGTGACTTCTGCAAAATCTACAACAGTGTAGTAAATAATGGGCAATCAACAATTCCCCCACTAACCAACAATCACGAGGTTGTTTGCTCAGCAACCAAAAAGGCTAACATGCTTGCCAGTCGATTTGCCTCAAACTCCAAACTGGACCTTTCCAACCACCCCCTACCTGAATTTCCTATGTGGACGGACGCCACGCTAGACGATCTACAAATCACCCCTGCTCAAGTACATGCTATCATAAAAAATCTTGACACTTCAAAAGCATGTGGACCCGACCTCATCCCAGCTGTGCTATTAAAAATGTGCGCAGCTGAAGTAGCTCCAGTTCTCTCCAAACTCTACAACAAATATCTTAATGAATCTTGTTTTCCGGGCTGTTAGAAAACTGCTTCTGTGGTACCAGTATTCAAGAATTCTGGCGAAAGAACTGACCCATTAAATTATCGCCCCATTAGCCTCCTCCCACTTTTTGCCAAAATATTTGAGACCTTAATCAACCATGCTCTAGTCCGTCACCTTACAGATGCTAAGCTTCTGACTGACAAACAATATGGATTTAGACAAGCCCGTTCCACAGCAGACATTCTAACTGTAATCTCTGAACAGATATACTATTCACTGGACAAAGCGGGGGAGTGCAGAGTGGTAGCTCTAGATATATCTAAGGCTTTTGACAGGGTATGGCATGAGGGTCTCCTCAGGAAGATTAGATCATACGGTATCACTGGTAGAATACTTAGCATAATTAAATCCTTCTTAGATAAGAGAAAAATCCAGATTGTCCTCAACGGTCGTACATCTAAACAATATGATATAAATGCGGGAGTGCCCCAGGAGTCTATCCTTGGACCTCTGCTGTTCCTGATATTCATAAATGACCTCCCCGACAAAATTGACTCTGACATGGGTATATATGCTGATGACACCACACTCTATAACAGACACGACAGGAAAACAAATGAACACATATCTAAAGAAATGGCAAAAACTCTAGAAGATGACCTCCAATCTGTAGTGGAATGGGGACAAAAATGGATGGTCACGTTCAATGCCGCCAAGTCTAAACTAGTTTCATTCAATAATTACAAGAAACCTTTTCTACCACCTATAGCAATGGCCAACGACTCTTTATCTGAGAGCACGTCTTTCAAGCTCCTTGGTCTAACGTTCACAGGAAACATGAGTTGGAACAATTACATCGAGGGCATTGCCAGGAAGGTGGGCTCTCTCTACCGTGCTAGAAAACTACTAACACCCAAAAGTATCCTATACCTCTATAAGGCAACCATTCACCCATGTATGGAGTATTGCTGTCATATTTGGGCTGGTGCATTGGCTACTAGTCTCGCTCCTTGACAAGGTTCAAAAGAGAGTCGCAAATCTGATAGGCTCTGAACTGGCATCTAAGCTTCAGCCTCTGTCCCATCCACGAAACGTTGCATCCCTCTACCTGTTCTACAAGTATTATAATGGTGAATGCTCTGATGAACTGCAAGCACTTGTGCCTCCACGCCGTGAACACCCTCGACAGACCCGACAGGCTGCAAAATCCCACCCCCACATTGTAGAAGTCCCCAGATGTAAAAGATCTTTCTACTCCAGTAGTTTCTTCCCCAGAACCGCTAGACTTTGGAATTCCATTCCAGGTCCCTGCTTCCCCAACTGTACTGACGTTCAGTTCAAGTGCAACGTGAACCGACATCTTGCTGCCCAAATCCCTACATAGTACCCCAGTAGTTGTTGCCCCTGTTAGTAGCCCCCTACACCAAAGTGGCAATGTGCCTTGTATGAGGTGAAAATGTAATAAAAAAAAAATACTTGCCAAGTATATACACGAGAGGAGCTTTGCGATGTGGGACATACTGTTTCCCAATAATGACAAAGCAAAACGGTTCTCATGCAGAGAGCTTAAATGTGCAAGATTCAACCTACTGCAGGAGCACCAGGGTTAGAGGAGAACCCGGGTACAAATATTTAATGCTCCTGCTGATCTACACACAAAACCACTGGGAGCCTTGCTCAGTAAGTTTGGAGAAGTAGAGCAGATGGACCTGGCATGCTCCAAAAACGATGTCCACCTGTCAAGCTATACAGTAGCAATGCAGGTGAAAAGAGAGGGCTTCCTAGGCATACCAGCAGCAATAGCCTTCAAGGAAGCCAAAATGGTGGTCGAGAGTCAACGCCCTCACAGCTCGTTTTGTTAGAAACCGGGCTACATGCCAAAGAACTGCCTCAAAAAAGCGGTTCTAAGCCAATTTGTACCACAAGTAAACACAGTTCCAGCAGCGGGGTGGCGACAGCCATTCAAACTAAGGGATCATCTTCAGCCCTTGAGTCGACAAAATGCAAGGAGACCAAGGATTAGTGGAGTAGTTGCAGGACGTAAACGGAAGAACACATCTATCTCCAAAAAAATAAGAAAAAGGCAAGCCTTTTTTCTTTCTTGATCTTTGGGACAAGATTGTGCATAAATTTTTTGTTCTCTTTTAGTTTAAGTTGTATTTTTATTAACCTGGATAAAAGATTTAATACCTTAAAGTGTAGTATCTGTTCTTACTAACTTCTTTTTTCACGCAAGGCAGTTCTATTCTGACGACACATTCTCGTGCCCAGAACACAGTGACAACGTTTTGTTCTTTTTTGGGTTAGCATTCCATCTGCAACTTCCACTTTGTCTCTCATTCTCTGATCCCCCCCCATGAGGGGGAATCTGAGCTGTTAATTACGAGGGAGGGTCGGACAAACTTTCTCTCTTCCCTTCAATTAACTCCCCACTCCCTCTCTCAGTTTTATTTCCCCTCTTGCTGCCTTTGGCATCATTTTTTTTTGGCGGCAAACTTGGCTCCCCACTATGGATGCTGTCCTCACGTCACTCGTTTTATCGACATTCGAGACAGAAATCAACCAAAAGTGTCAAATGGACACCCCCAGAGGCCACCACTATGGATACTGCCACCATGGAAACAACTGCTCCCTGAGAAGACGACTCCCCATCAGGAGGAGCAAAAACACCAATACACAACAAGGCATATTGTCCAGATCAAGGGACATTACTCTGAAGGGGAAAATGTACCAGCAGCTCCCCACGAGGGCAACCCCTCTTCAAATGGGAGAAAAACCAATGTCGGACAGAGCATCTTGCTCATACAAGAAAAAGGAAGTGGCACTAGCCCCAATGGACAATAAAGGGGACTATACACCACAGGAGGACTATTCCTCCAAAACGGAGAAAATCAGGAGAACAAGGTGGATACCGCCTGGACCTCATCAACAAGGAAGGGGCAGATGCTCCCAAGAACAACGTGGATACCGCGTGAGCCTCACCAACAAGGAAGGGGACAATGCTCCCCAATAGATGACTACCAAAAAAGGAAGCTGTTTCCAGAAGATATATCAACAAAGTAAACTCAGTCCCAAAAGAAAGCAGAAAGGGAGATAACCCCAAAAAAGCAATACTCCCACAAAAGGATCTCACATGAGCTCTGGGAAGGCAGGAGGCATTGTCAAAAAAACTGACAGGGGCGACCTCCATTAAAGAACTCTAAAAACCATCCATCGCCAACAAGAAGGTCTGTATGGAGGAAGACAGCAGAGAAGTAACTGTCCTTTCAAGAATACAGATACCTGTACTTGACCAAGTATAGGTAATGCATAGAAGGGGCAGAAATAAAGCCAGTGCCAGGCGCCTTGGAAGAGTAGAGTCCTGTCACTTGTCGCCTCCGACGTACCAGAAAACCGCCTCCTGGGGAAAAAAAGGAAGACATGGTGGGGCTCTGCCACAAATTGAACTTTCCTGCACTATACGTGTACCAGAAGAGCTTCACCAACTGAGACATCCTCCTACCCATCAAAGAGGATGCAGAGAGGCTCTTCCTCAAAGAAATCAAGCATGGGAGAGTCAAATTAATGCCTGAATACCAGGGCATAAGAAGAAATTGGATGCAGGTATTCAATGCACCAACCGAAATATCCGCAGAACTCCTTTGATCATTCTTCAGCCAGTTTGGAGGGGTAGAACAAGTGGGCCCCAGTATGGTGAAAAACCGGCATACACCTGGGCTGCTACACAGTGGTAATAAAGCTGAAGAGAGAGGTTTCTTCCTGGCAGTACCAGTGCTGACCTTCAATGGCGCGAGCATGATGGTAGTGGTAAAAGGCTATCACCTGTCCTACTGGTTCTGCCATGAGCAGGGCCACATGGCTAAGACCTGCCCCAAAAGGTCAACCACAACTCAACCGACACCAAAGGTGGTCCCAACCCCAAAGACAGCCCAGTGTCAGTCCAATCAAGCTGTAACAACTCCCACAACATTGGCACCAACCACTTTGCCAAGGAAAACCAGTATCGTACAGGTGACCAATGGAGAGGAATGGAGCTTAGTGATGAGCCGGGAACAGAAGCCCACAACCCCATCCACCACTATCCCACCGCCACAACCAGCAACAACTCACCAATCGAGGCAGCAACAACAGCATCAGCGTCCACAACAGAAGATGGGTTAACAACAACAGCTGCTGCAGACAAAGCTGAAGCCACTGAAGCAGCCACAGTAACAACAACAGCTGCTGCAGCCAAAGCTGAAGCCACTGAAGCGGCCACATTTACAACAACAGCTGCTGCAGACAAAGCTGAAGCCACTGAAGCAGCCCCAGTAACAACAACAGCTGCTGGAGCCAAAGCTGAAGCCACTGAAGAAGCCACAGTAACAACAACAGCTTCTGCAGACAAAGCTGAAGCCACTGAAGCAGCCACAGTTACAACAACACCTGCTGCAGACAAAGCTGAAGCCACTAAAGCAGCCACAGTAACAAAAACAGCTGCTGCAGTCAAAGCCAAAGCCACTGAAGCAGCCACAGTAACAACAACAACAGCTGCTGCAGCTAAAGCTAAAGCCACTGAAGCAGCCACAGTAACAACAACAGCTGCTGCAGCCAAAGCTGAAGCCACTGAAGCAGGCACAATTACAACAACAGCTGCTGCAGCCAAAGCTAAAGCCACTGAAGCAGCCACAGTAACAACAACAGCTGCTGCAGACAAAGCTGAAGCCACTGAAGCAGCCACAGTAACAACAAAAACAGCCGCAGCCAAAGCTAAAGCCACTGAAGCAGCCACAGTAAAAACAACAGCTGCTGCAGCCAAAGCTGAAGCCACTGAAGCAGCCACAGTAAAAATAACAGCTGCTGCAACCAAAGCTGAAGCCACTGAAGCAGCCACAGTAACAACAACAGCTGCTGCAGACAAAGCTGTGTACGAGCCTTTTTCAAGTCTCACACGAAACACACATTCATATTTCAAGCTGTCATATACATATGCGCACACAAACATACGCGCCCACGTCCACACATGTACACTTATTCACGTTCGCGTACATACACTCACATTCACGTATATATATACACACACACTTACGTATACACATGTAATCACACACGCGAACACGCACGTGGACGACGTCACTTCCGCTTTCTAAGGAAATACGCATGCGCAAAACACACTCTGGAAACGAGTATAAAACAAGGCGATAAGCTGTTTCTAACTCTCTTCAGGACCAACTTACAACGAGAGAGGTTGGGCTAACAAGCCGCCGCCATTTTGGCGCACGCGCACCTCACGCCCACTTCCTACTATGTATGGGGCACGAGCGAATGACTGTATGTATACATTCTCCCTCTTTCTCTCTCCATCTACGACTGGCCACTAAGAACACCTTCGCGTAGCTGACTACTAACTGATGACAACTCTAATATCCTCTTCCTTGCCTACACGCTGGATTCTCATTTCCACTACAACACTCACTTCAATTCCCACGCGCGAACAAACAATAATAACCTGAACTTGAGATGAAAACACATTTCCTATTCTTGCTACAACACCAGTTCTGTAACGAACATGGGATACATACGCGCGGACATGTTATATCAAAAACGTTCATTTCTTTCAACAGCAAATAAACAACATTTATCTTATCCATCAATTGAGTCTTTGTTTCCTTCAATTCCCATTCGTTTCATTATTCTTTTGTAACGGGATTGGGGTATTTATATATCCTAGTCCCCTACAGCTGAAGCCACTGAAGCATCCACAGTAACAACAACAGCTGCTGCAGCCAAAGCTGAGGCCACAGAAGCAGCCACAGTAACAACAACAGCTGCTGCAGACAAAACTAAAGCCACAGGAGCAGCCACAGTAAAAACAACAGCTGCTGCAGCCAAAGCTGAAGCCACAGAAGCAGCCACATTTACAACAACAACTGCTTCAGACAAAGCTGAAGCCACAGAAGAAGCCACAGTAACAACAACAGCTGCTGCAGCCAAAGCTGAAGCCACTGAAGCAGCCACAGTAATAAAAACAACAGCTGCTGCAGCCAAAGCTGAAGCCACTGAAGCAGCCACAGTAATAAAAACAACAGTTACAACAACAGCTGCTGCAGCCAAAGCTGAAGCTACTGAAGCACCCACAGTAACAGCAACAGCTGCTGAAGATAAAGCTGAGGCCACAGAAGCAGCCACAGTAAAAACTACAGCTGCTGCAGCCAAAGCTGAAGCCACTGAAGCAGCCACAGTAACAACAACAGCTGCTGAAGACAAAGCTAAAGCCACTGAAGCAGCCACAGTTAAAACAACAGCTGCTGCAGCCAAAGCTAAAGCCACTGCAGCAGCCACAGTAAAAAGAACAACAGCTGCTGCAGAAAAAGCTGAAGCCACTGAAGCAGCCAACGTTACAACAACAGCTTCTGCAGACAAAACTAAAGCTACTGAAGCAGCCACAGTAAAAAACAACAGCTGCTGCAGCCAGAGCTGAAGCCACTGAAGCAGCCACAGTTACAACAACAGCTGCTGAAGACAAAGCTGAAGCCACTGAAGCAGCCAGAGTAATAAAAACAACAGCTGCTGCAGACAAATCTGAAGCCACAGAAGCAGCCACAGTAACAAAAACAGCTGCTGCAGCAAAAGCTGAAGCCATTGAAGCAGCCACAGTTACAACAGCTGCTGCAGACAAAGCTGAAGCCACCGAAGCAGTCACAGTAACAACAAAAACACCTGCTGCAGACAAGCTGAAGCCACTGAAGCAGCCACAGTAGCAACAACAGCTGCTGCAGCAAAAGCTGAAGCCACTGAAGCAGCCACAGTTACAACAACAGCAGCTGCAGACAAAGCTGAAGCCACTGAAGCAGCCATAGTAACAACAACAGCTGCTGCAGACAAAGCTAATGCCACAGAAGCAGCCACAATAACAACAACAGCTACTGCAGCCAAAGCTGAAGCCACTGAAGCAGCCACAGTAACAACAACAGCTGCTGCAGCCAAAGCTGATGCCACTGAAGCAGCCAAAGTAACAACAACAGCTGGTGAAGACAAAGCTGGAGCCAATGAAGCAGCCACATTTACAACAATAGCTGCTGCAGACAAAACTGAAGCCACTGAAGCAGTCACAGTAACAACAACAGCTGCTGCAGACAAAGCTGAAGCTACTGAAGCACCCACAGTAACAGCAACAGCTGCTGAAGATAAGGCTGAGGCCACAGAAGCAGCCACAGTAAAAACTACAGCTGCTGCAGCCAAAGCTGAAGCCACTGAATCAGCCAAATTTACAACAACAGCTGCTGCAGCCAAAGCTGAAGCCACTGAAGCAGCCACAGTAACAACAACAGCTGCTGCAGACAAAGCTGAAGCCACTGAAGCAGCCACAGTAAAAACAACAGCTGCTGAAGACAAAGCTAAAGCCACTGAAGCAGCCACAGTTAAAACAACAGCTGCTGCAGCCAAAGCTAAAGCCACTGCAGCAGCCACAGTAAAAACAACAGCTGCTGCAGCCAAAGCTGAATCCACTGAAGCAGCCAACGTTACAACAACAGCTTCTGCAGACAAAACTAAAGCTACTGAAGCAGCCACGGTAAAAAACAACAGCTGCTGCAGCCAGAGCTGAAGCCACTGAAGCAGCCACAGTTACAACAACAGCTGCTGAAGACAAAGCTGAAGCCACTGAAGCAGCCACAGTAACAACAACAGCTGCTGCAGACGACGCTGAAGCCACTGCAGCAGCCACAGTAACAACAACAGCTGCTGCAGCCAAAGCTGAAGCGACTGAAGCAGCCAAATTAACAAGAACAGCTGCTGCAGACAAAGCTGAAGCCATTGGAGCAGCCACAGTAACAACCACAGCTGCTGCAGACAAAGCTGAAGCAGCCACAGTAACAACAGCTTAAGAAAAAGCTGAAGCCAATGAACCAGCCATAGTTACAACAACAGCTCCTGCAGGCAAAGCTGAAGCCACTGTAGCAGCCACAGTAACAACAACAGCTGCTGCAGGCAAAGCTGAAGCCACTGAAGCAGCCACAGTAACAACAACAGCTGCTGCAGGCAAAGCTGAAGCCACTGAAGCAGCCACAGTAAAAACAACAGCTGCTGCAGACAAAGCTGAAGCCACTGAAGCAGCCACAGTAACAACAACAGCTGCTGCAGGCAAAGCTGAAGCCACTGAAGCAGCCACAGTAACAACAACAGCTGCTGAAGCCAAAGATGAAGCCACTGAAGCAGCCATAGTAACAACAACAACACCTGCTGCAAACAAAGCTAAAGCAACTGAAGCAGCCACAGTAGCAACAAAAGCTGCTGCAGCCAAAGCTGAAGCCACTAAAGCAGCCACAGTTACAACAACAGCTGCTTCAGCCAAAGCTGAAGCCACTGAAGCAGCCACAGTTACAACAACAGCTGCTGCAGACAAAGCTGAAGCCACTGAAGCAGCCACAGTTACAACAACAGCTGCTGCAGCCAAAGCTGAAGCCACTGAAGCAGCCACAGTAACAACAACAGCTCCTGAAGACAAAGCTGAAGCCGCTGAAGTAGCCACAGTCACAACAACAGCTGCTGCAGACAAAGCTGAAGCCACTGAAGCAGCCACAGTAATAAAAACAGTTGCTGCAGCCAAAGCTGAAGCCACTGAAGCAGCCACAGTGACAAGAATGGCTGCTGCAGGCAAAGCTGAAGCCACTGAAGCAGCCACAGTAACAACAAAAGCTGCTGCAGCCAAAGCTGAAGCCACTGAAGCAGCCACACATACAACAACAGCTGCTGCAGACAAAGCTGAAGCCACTGAAGCAGCCATAGTAACAACAACACCTGCTGCAGACAAAGCTGAAGCCACTGAAGCAGCCACAGTTACAACAAAAGCTGCTGCAGACAAAGCTGAAGCCACCGAAGCAGCCACAGTTACAACAACAGCTGCTGCACACCAAAGCTGAAGCCACAGAAGCAGCTACAGTAACAAAACAGCTGCTGCAGCCAAAGCTGAAGCCACTGAAGCAGCCACAGTTACAAAAACAGCTGCTGCAGCCAAAGCTTAAGCCACTGCAGCAGCCACAGTAACAACAACAGCTGCTGCAGCCAAAGCTAAAGCCACTGAAGCAGCCAAAGTAACAACAACAGCTGCTGCAACCAAAGCTGAAGCCACTGAAGTCGCCACAGTTACAACAACAGCTGCTGCAGCCAATGCTGAAGCTACAGAAGCAGCCACAGAAACAACAACAGCTGCTGCAGCCAAAGCTAAAGCCACTGAAGCAGCCACAGTAACAACAGAGCTGCTGCAGCCAAAGCTGAAGACACTGAAGCAGCTACAGTAACAACAACAACAGCCGCAGCTAAAGCAAAGCCACTTAAGCAGCCACAGTAACAACAACAGCTGCTGCAGCCAAAGCTGAAGCCACTGAAGCAGCCACAGTTACAACAACAGCTGCTGCAGACAAAGCTGAAGCCAGTGCATCAGCCACAGTAACAACAAAAGCTGCTGCAGCCAAAGCTGAATCCACTGAAGCAGCCACAGTAACAACAACAGCTGCTGCAGCCAAAGCTGAAGCCACTGAAGCAGCCACAGTTACAACAACAACAGCCGCAGCCAAAGCTAAAGCCACTTTAGCAGCCACAGTAACAACAACAGCTGCTGCAGTCAAAGCTGAAGCCACTGAAGCAGCCACAGTAACAACAACAACAGCCGCAGCCAAAGCTTAAGCCACTTAAGCAGCCACAGTAACAACAACTGCTGCAGCCATAGCTGAAGCCACTGAAGCAGCCACAGTAAAAACAACAGCTGCTGCAGCCAAAACTGAAGCCACTGAAGCAGCCACATTAACAACAACAACAGCCGCAGCCAAAGCTAAAGCCACTGAAGCAGCCACAGTAAAAACAACAGCTGCTGCAGCCAAAGCTGAAGCCACAGAAGCAGCCACAGTTACAACAACAGCTGCTGCAGCCAAAGCTGAAGCCACTGAAGCAGCCACAGTAACAACAGCTGCTGCAGCCAAAGCTAAAGCCACTGAAGCAGCCACAGAAACAACAACAACAGCTGCTGCAGACAAAGCTGAAGCCACTGAAGCAGCCACAGTAACAACAGCTGCTACAGACAAAGCTGAAGCCACTGAAGCAGCCACAGTAACAACAACAGCTGCTGCAGCCAAAGCTAAAGCCAGTGAAGCAGGCACAGTTACAACAACAGCGTCTGCAGACAAAGCTGAAGCCACTGAAGCAGCTACAGTAACAACAACAGCTGCTGCAGCCAAAGCTAAAGCCACTGAAGCAGGCACAGTTACAACAACAGCTGCTGCAGACAAAGCTGAAGCCGCTGAAGCAGCCACAGTAACAACAACAATAGCCGCAGCCAAAGCTAAAGCCACTTTAGCAGCCACAGTAACAATAACAGCTGCTGCAGTCAAAGCTGAAGGCACTGAAGCAGCCACAGTAACAACAACAACAGCCGCAGCCAAAGCTAAAGCCACTTAAGCAGCCACAGTAACAACAGCAGCGGCTGCAGTCAAAGCTGAAGCCACTGAAGCAGCCACAGTAACAACAACAGCTGCTGCAGCCAAAGCTAAAGCCACTGAAGCAGCCACAGTTACAACAACAATAGCTGCTGCAGCCAAAGCTAAAGCCACTGAAGCAGCCACAGTAACAACAACAATAGCTGCTGCAGACAAAGCTGAAGCCACAGAAGCAACTGCAACAATGACCGCTTTTGCCTCTCTTTTCTTCTTATTTCTTCCTACCAGTCTTTTCTTTGTTCTCCGCACAAGCCGAGCTATCGGTCTTAGCCTCTTTCTCAGATACTGCTTCTTTCTCTGACTCATGTGGGGATTCTGGAAGCTTCAATTTGCCCCCATTGTTGGTGTGGCATTCTCCATAGTTGTGGGTTAGCTAGTGCTGGGAGCCTCTTGTTGCTGTTGCTGTTGCTGCTGAAGTTGCCGTTGCTGGTCTTGCTGCTCCTATTACTGATTATGTGTTTGCTGCTGCTGCTCCTGCTGCTAAAGTTTTTGCTTCTGCTGTTTCTGCTGCTGTTGTTGTTACTGCTGTCATTGCAGCTGCGGCTGTTGTTGTTGCCAGTGCTGTGGTTGAGTAGGTGATTAGGTTGCAGCAGAGGAGGGCATTCTTCTGTTTAATCCTTGCTACCATACTCTTCTAACTTTTTGTCACTTCACTTTGTCGACTCTTGGGGCTTGAGTCTGTGACTCTTTAACTTCTGTGGTGGTTGTTGTTTCTGGTGCTGTGTTCACTTGTGGCGCTGGTTAGCTTGGAGCCTTTTTTTTTGGGCAGTTCTTTGCCATGTGGTCCTGTTCCTGACAGAACCAACAATGAGGGTGTTGACCCTCAACAACTGCCGTCATATTGGGCCCCTAAGAAGATCATGCTTGCTGATTTGCATAGGAAGCCTCTTCTTCTCACCATTATTGCAACTCTGTAGCTGCTCAGGTGGACATCGTTCCATTTTTGGAGTGTGCGGGTCCACCTGCTCAACTTCCACGATCTGGCTAAGGAAGGACCCCAATAGTTTTGTACGTAGGTTGGATGGAGCATTGAAAATCTCTACCCAGGTTTTCCTACTCTGGTACTCTGACAGCAGCTTGACTCCTCCGCATTTAAGCTCCCTGTGTGAGAATCTCTCTCTGTCGTATTTGTTGCATTATGACAGTATCGAATTATATCTTTTTTTCTTATCTGTTTTCATAAATATATGTAACATGTTTCTAATGTGCAACTGCAACATGTTTTAACCCTAACCCATCTCCTCCTTTTTCTGGACCCTTTTTTGAACTGTTTTCCCGGAGGTCAAAAGTGACAAAAGACAGGATCTTATCCTTTATCGCCTCCCAATGTCCTGGTATCGGCTTGAGGACGTTCCCTCAATATAATCCTTGTACTCTGTAAGGTACAAGTTCTTGTAATCCTGCAGGAAGAGTCGCTTTTTAGTGGTCTTACCCCAAGCAGATCCCTTTGGGTGAGGGGGTTTTTAGTGGGTTCGTTTCGCTGTCTTGGTGTGTTTAGGGAGGTGGATTTCAATTTAGGAGCTGATTCTCCCACGCTTTCTTAGGGTGTGTCCAGGACAGCTCCTTTATTCCGAGAAGTTTTCTCCTTTTTTGGGGCAGTTGCCTTCTTGGAAAGCTTCTTCCCCGGCAATGTCTTTTGGGACTGCTGCCCCTTGGGTTGGAGGATCTGTTTGGTGTTATTCTCGTTTTTACAGTTTGCTTCCTCTTTAGGGGAGTTGCCCTCGTGGGGAACATCTCCCTGGGAAAAGTCTTTTGCAGCTGTTTCCTCTATCTCTATGTTATCTGGGCGGTACACCCCTTCGTTTTTTAGGGTTGCTCCCCCATTTTGGGAGTCGTCTTTCGGAGGAGTCGTCCCTTCTGTGCTAGAGGTTATTGCTGGCATTTCTCTTCTGCCATCTGCAATCTCCATGGTCGGTCAGAGAACGGATAGAGGTAAAATCCGAAATCACGGTTTTGACCGACGTGGAGACGACGTCCAAAGTGGGAACCAATTTTGGCGTCAAAAAAGAAGTGGTGCCAAAGGCAGCAGGAGGGGAGATAGAACTGAGAGAGGAAGTGGAGACTTAATATGAGGGAAGACAGAAAGTGTGTCCGACCCTCCTGGAAAGTTGGTTGGTTGTTTTTGTTTTACGGCATATCCACCCTTTTCAGGTTATTTAACTCCAAATCCAGTGATTTTGAAGAAAAAGTTTTTAATAGATTATATATATATTTTTTTTTCAAGTAAGTTTCTATTTAAGCCATAGTTGGGACCCTAACAGGTACTACCACTCCGGGTCAAAGTGGACCTGGGAGCAATGGCAATTTAAGGGGTGGCTCCACACTCCCCAAAGCCCGCAAGCTGGGGCCTAACCATCAGATATAGCTTAAGGTCATGGTTATCAGCTTAGATCCCCTCATTAAAGAAGGATAGACAAAGTGAGGGTTGCGGACAGAACACTAAACCGAAACAGAACAAGAGCTTGTCAGTGTGTTCCAGGCATGAGAATGTGTCATCAAAACAGCACTGCCTCGCACGAAAGAAAAAATGTAGTAAGAACAGATACTACACTTATATATATATGTTTTTATTATTCACTCTGAAAGTTTACAAACAAACCATAAATAAACAAAAAATTAGGCACAAGACCACTCAAAAATTGGGGTGGGGGGTTGTCTATGGTTATCCTCGTCATTGTATCTTTGCTAGTCTCTGCTTGATCCTATCATTCACCACAATACCTCAAGCACACCAGGGGTCGTCCTACCTGATTCACAAATCTTATGGTGTTAGTGTGTTTTTTTTTAAATTTCTTTTAAGACCAAGAAGCCTTTTTTCTATATTTTTTTTTCTATTTATTAGTATTTATTTGCTTCCCCACGAAAGCAAACTGTGACACAAGGTCGTTTTTAATGGCGGCGGGAGGGGGGGACCAGCTCCCCTCAAACAAGGGCAAAATGGGGGCATTCTGGCAGTATCTAAAAATAGTAATTGTCTCAGTATGAAGGGTTTCCCCTACATTGACCAAGGACCAACTAACTAAACTTAAGTGAAACATCAGAACAGATACTACACTTTGAGGCATCAAATCCTTTATTCAGGTTAAGATATAAACATGAACAAAAATTTAGGTACAAGGTTAACTCAAAAGGTGGAAAAAATGGTGGTCTCGTTGGTCATCCTTGTCACTCCAGAACTAAACAAAAGGTTCTCTTAACTAGTATTCTTATTCACCATAATACCACATTCACCTATTCATATTGCGGGGACATCCTACTTAGAATCCAATCGTTTAAAACATTTTTCATTAGTGTAAAAACAAAAAAGATATCAATAATGATATTAAAATAACTCATTTGTGTCGAGATCGGGGGGAGGAGGAAAAATATTATAAAAGTGGTTAGTAGGACCATCCAAATCCTGTCTAATTGATAGACCGCCTGTTTCACTTCAGTTTGTAAAGAAACCTTATATCCTGTAGGACTGTCTCTAGGTAGATGGGATAAAAGGGAGAAAAAAAAAATTGGTGTGTGAGGGGGGGGGGTGTTAGTGATTGATGGATTTCTTTCTATCCAAAAAAGGGAAAAAATAAGAGTGTTGGTAAAAATTGCAGTTAGGAAGAGGTGGGGATGTTGGAGGCTTCCTAGTCAGGGAAAGATGGGGCACTCACTCGGCTAGCTAAGAGGCTAAAAGTAGGATTGGGGTTGCCCCAATAGACCCTAGAACTGCATGCTCCACACCTTGGCGGGGAACATATATTCAAATTTGGTTCCTTTTTCATACACACAGACTTGCTACGTGTATCCATCTTCTGTCAAATTCCGT
Source organism: Euprymna scolopes (assembly GCF_053919585.1). NCBI lineage: Eukaryota > Metazoa > Mollusca > Cephalopoda > Sepiida > Sepiolidae > Euprymna > Euprymna scolopes. Next base: position 149,302,382 of record NC_136527.1, read on the forward strand.
GTGATGCAGCTTTCTTCTATCACATCTGATCTTCACCTGTAGTTGGTGTTTAAAGAAAGCGATCAGATCCTGATCAGAAAAAGGCAAAACCCTCCAGCTACCTTGCTATCTTGACATCCAAATCATTCTTGCCATGGTCAGGATTGTAATCTAGACCATTTATCTTTTCCAGTTCCATGGTGGTCTCACATTGTCAATGACATTGGATATGGTAATTGAGCAAGGATGCTCGCGATCGATGTGAACCGTCACCTCATTGACATTTGACCAGTACCGGCTGAGTTCGTGGCAATCAAAGAAATTGTGATCAGTCGTTTCTACGGCCATTGTTTCGGAATGGCATTGTATGTTGTTGAGGGGAAATGAATTGTTCAGATGACTCGAACCTGGCGCCCAATTTCAAGTGAACCAGATCTCACTCTGCTTCCAACCCAAACGCGCACATAGCGAGTCGCTGGTAGCCCTCCTCACTATATCCATGTGGAGTTCCCTACAGGTCACTGGACCTTAGTAGTTGTTTTAGGGTGGCTCAGCACTCTTTTAGGAAGGTAGATTCTTACTGTGGCCTGCAATGGCTCTCGATAGAGGAGTCGAGAATGAGGTAGGCAAAGGCTGTAATAACCGCAGGATGCCACGGTTATCTTCTTGAAGGTAGTGGCTCAGGAAAGCCAGTCTCTTGGCGTCTCAATGACACTTCAAGTCCGGCATTCCGAAGCCTCTTTCACATGGATGTTGAATACAGACCTGTCTGTGCACCCAGTTTTTTCCCTAGTCCCAAAGAAGTGAGGACAAGAGTTTTGACAAGAGCTTTTAGGTGTTGTGCAGGCAGGGAAAGTATGGCCAGTCGGTTAAAGGATGAAAGGGAAAACGTACATGTTGCACGCCTTGGCTCTGCCCATTAAGGAAAGTTTCCTAGGAAGCCACAAGTTGACCGCAGCCTACACTTTTGACCGTATCTCTTACTAATTCTTTTGGAACTGGAGACCTGGTTTGAACCACATGCTGAGTATCCAAACCAGGCCATCCATCCAGCTGAAGGGTGCTGGGAAGTTTGAGTTACCACTCCAGGCACTTAACCGCAGTATGACCGACTTGCTGCAGTTCATCTTGGCCCCTATGCATCTTTCGTAATGAGTGAGCATCTCTGACATGATCTTAATGTCTTGGAAACTCGACACAAAAACCATGACATCATCAGTGAACACAGATACTCTGGCGGCAGAGATGCCATGCAGAGCTATTCCATGCAGGGCCAAATTTACCTCCCCACATCTCAGCTTGCAGAGCAGCGGCTCCAAAGCCAGGACGTAAAGCAAGGGCAACAGCGGACAACCCTGATGAATGGACTGAGAAATGGCAAGAGGTTTCGAGCGCTTTCCGTTGATTTGTATGACAGCTATGTGCTGGAGATACATCATGGAGATCCACTTACAGAAGTCCGGTTTAAAACCAGCGGCCTCGGAGACAAATGCCAAGATTGTCTCCTACCTTGTCTATCTTGGGATCTAAGATGGCATTCCAATCCCGCATTAGCACTACTCATTTTCGACACGCTATGAACATGTTGAGCTGACCAAAGAATGAGACTCTCTTACGAGTGGTGCTGGAAGCATGAACTGCAATCACCTGAAACATTTATAGCAACATCGGCCACGACCAGTCAGCCCTCCGCATCCCTATGAACAACATTGATCATCACAGATAGGGTACGTTTCACTAGCAAGGAGACTCCCTTTTCCCGCGGGCTGTCAAGAGGTTATTCCGGATGTAAGCCACCCGGCTGATGATCTCAAGCATCTCGCATTCAGACTATCCAAGTTCAAAGCCATGGTATCTACCTTAAGGTGTATCGCACTCAGCTCTGAAATCGGCTGGCGAAAGGACGCCAATGTTGTATGCAATGCTTAAGGTGGTCAAGTTTATCATGTGCTTACCTTCTCTTGCAATGCTGCCGGCGTTCAAAGGAAAAGTCAATTTAAGGGCTCTATAGAGTGACGGATGGACCAACATTGGGATCCTTCCCTTGTATTGTTTTAACAATTCGTCCAGGGAAGGGTTGTTTTTTCTTATAAATTCAATTTCCAGAACAGTCCCTTCAGCATCTTCCAGAATTGTTTGCAAGCCTCTGGAAGCCTAACAGAAGTGGAACATCCGGAAAATTAGAGGGGACATTAATGTCTTTTCACCCTATTTGTTGGCAATCCAGTAGAGGTTTTAATTTTTTCTCTGACAGTGTGGTAAATTCGTTGTCACAGACAGGGGGTCTACAAAACCTTTTTCGTTTCAAAGTGGGAGGGTTCTTGTTGGAGTGAGTTCGTGAGCAAAAGAAGCCGAATGGTCTCTCTCCCTCCCGAGTTTATTCTTTTCTTTTTGGGGTGGTGGCTCAATTTGCATTGTGTGGGACAGGTGCTGGTGTGGTGTTTGATGTTGGTGTTGGTGTTATGACTAGTGTTGGTGCAGTGTCTGGTATTGGTGCGATGTCTGGTTTGAGGGGGTAATTGGGTTGTGTTATTGTTAGAGGTGTAGTGTGCTAACAGGGGGTGGGGTTAGGGGGGTCACCTTTTATTGGCCTTTCATCCTTTTACTTTTCTTTTTCTCAAATGAACTGGGAAATGGTACGGTTTGGTTCCTCTCCCTCTTGTTGGTGGATTCATCCTCAGGGGAGCAGTCTTTTCTATGGTTGGTTCGTCTTGGTTGGTGTAGGGACCGTTGGTTATTGCTGCTCCTCTAGTTGCTGTTCCTGTTGTTGATGCTGCTGCTGCTCTGGCTGCTGCGGCTGTTTTTGTTGCTGCTGCTGGTCTGGCTGTTGCTGTTGTTGTTGCTGCTGCTGTTATTGCTGTTGCAGTAGTTGCTGTTGTTGCAGCTACTTCCTTGGCTCAGGCTGCAGAAGCTGTTGTTGTTGCTGTGTCTTTTGGCAGCTTTGATAGCTTAGATGGCTTCTGTAGCTTTGGCTGCTACTGCAGTTGTTGGTGTTGCTACTGCACCTGCTACTGTGGAAGCTGTTTGAGTGGAGGCTGCTTTTACAGAGGCTGCTGTTGTTGTTGCTGCCTCGATTGTTGGGTTGGTGGTGGGACGGTGGAAGATGGGATTGTGGGCTTCCATTTCCAGCCCATCACCATGCTCCACTCCTCCCTCTTGGCCTCCTGCATAATGCTAGACTTCCTCCGCGTTGGGGTTAGTGTCGATGTTGTGAGAGTGGTTGCCGTAGGGGCAGTCTTGTGGCTTGTGACCGTCTTTGGTGCTGATTGAGTCGGGGTTGATTTTTTTGGGGCAGCTCTTGGCCATGTGTCCCTGCTTTTGACAGAACCAGCAGTGCGGATGATGGCTCTCCTCCACTACCATCATGCTAGCATGCTTGAAGGTCAGCAGCACTGGTATCACCAGGAAGCCCTCTCTCTTCAGCCTCATGGCCACTGTGTAACTGCCCAGGTATGTACCGGTTTTTGACCATACCGGAGTCACATTTTCCACCTCACTAAATTGAGTGAAGAGGGAGTTACCAGGAGTTCTGCTGATATTTCTGTAGGTACATTCAATGCCTGCACCCGAGTCCGTCTCTTACCCTGGTATTTGGACATTAGTTTGACTATCCCATATTCGATTTCTTGAAGGGAGAGTCTCTCTGCATCGCCCTTGGTGGGTAGGATGATGGCAAAGCTCCTCTGGTACAAGTATAGTACAGGTGGGTAGGATGATGGCAAAGCTCCTCTGGTACAAGTATAGTACAGGAATGTTCAATTTGTGGAGGAGCCCTGCCATGTCTTCCTTTTTCATCCCCAAGAGATGGTTTCCGGTGTGTTGGAGATGATGAGAGACAGGACTCTGCCTTCGATCGCCTCACAGGCTCCTGGCACTGGCTTTATGTCTGCCGCCTTTATGTATTGCCTGTACTTGGTCAAGTACAGGTCTCTGTACTCTTGCGGGGACAATTGCTTCTCTGCAGTCTTCCTCCACCCAGACCTTCTTGTTGATTCTGGTGTTAGGTCTTTGGTGGGGTTGGACAGTTTTTGCAGTCCTTTGCTGCTGTTTTTCCGCTGTCTTTTAGGACTAACTCTCCTTGCTTGATGTTTCTTCCGGGAACAGCCTCCCTTTTTGGAGAGGTAACCTCTTGAGGAGCGTTGTCTGCCCAAGAGCCGCTGCCCCATTTGTGTTGGTGAGGTCCAGGCGGTATGCCTCCTCATTCTCCTGATTTGCTCCCCCTTTAGGAGAGTAGCATTCCTGTGGAATACTGCCCCCTTTATCGTCCTTTGGGACTAGTGCCTCTTCATTTTTGTTGTCAGAGTAGGATGCTCCGTCCTACATTGGTTTTTCTCCCTTTTTGTTGAAATTGCCCTCGTGGGGAGCTGCTGGTAAATTTTCCCTCTCTAGGGAGCCCGTCCATTGTTAATTCATCATCTGGGCAGTATGCCCTGTTTTATTTTTTTTTCTCCTCCTGTTGGGGAGTTGTCCTGTTGGGGAGCAGTTGTTTCCGTTGTGGCCTCCTGGCTGTGAGTGTCCATTTTGATATTCTCTTCTCTTGGTTCCGTTTTGAATGTCGCCAAAACAAGTGATGTGAAAAAACCATCCTGAGTAGGGAGCCGAATTTGGTGCTAAAAAGAAGTGGCACTAAAAGTCTGAAGTCCTGCAGGATCTGGAACCGTGCGTGCCATGCTTAAGCGGGGAACATGAACTCTAACTTATCACCTCTACATATGCACAGACTCACTATCTTTATCCATCTTTTGTCAGATGCCTCAGAGTATAAACTTTTCCTATCACATCTGATCTTTACCTTCAGCAGGTGCTTGAAGAAGGGAACCAGATCCTGATCAGCAAAAGATTCAACCCCACGCTTCTCTTGCATTCTTGAACTCCATATCACCATTCTGGCCACGACCAGGATCACAAGAAACACTATTCATCTCTCCCTGTCCCATGGCGGCTCTACACTGTGAATAACGTAGGACACGTCTAGCAAGTGAGGTGATGCAAGCTGTCACCTCGTTGACATAAACCCAGTTCTGTTTGAGTCCGCTGCAACCAAAGAATGTGTGTTCTGCATTTCCTTGACTGGGGTCCTACAATAGTGGTATCCTGACGACCTTTTTAGTATGGCATTGAAGAGCAACGCGTTTTGGGCCAATCGCCAGATCAAGGAGTTATTGAGATGACTCAGAGCTGGTGCTCTGCTCCACCAGGAGCAGATCTGCTCCTTCAACAAACCTAGATGCTCAATGAGCGGGTCGTTGGTGGCTCCACTCATTAGTTGCTTATATAGTTCCTTTCTAGTCAGCTGTGAAAGATCGCTCGATTTTGGGAGGTTCTTTAGTGCAGTCCTACACTCTGTCCAGAACTGCGTGTTGCTCCACGGTTTTCGATATGCATCTATTTTGTGGTTGAGGATGAGGTTGGGAAAAACAGCCTCGACTGGGTTCCACGCAGACTCTTCTGTCAAGGTTCAGCTCTTGATTACACCTCGTTGGGTATTCCCGAACCTCCCTTACATGGACATTGAACACAGACCTGTCTGTGAACCGAATGTTTCCCTTTGTCCTAAAGAATCGAGGACAACTTGCACTGTAGGGATTTAAGATAATTCTCAGGCAGGGGAAGTACAGCCAGTTAGCAAAGGATGAGCAGAAAGACGTAGGTAGCACACGCTTCCGCCCTGCCCTTCAAGGAGAGTTTCCTTCGAACCAATGAGTCGAGAGCAGCTTCGACCTTTGACTTTACATCCAACCAATTCTTTTCCAGCTGGAGGTCCGGTCTGAACCACATGTTGAGGATCCAAACTGGGCCGTTCGTCCAACAGAAGGAAGTGGTAAGGGAGTCGGTGCCCCTCCAGACTCCTAACTGCAGAATGGTCGATTTGCTATGGTTGATTTTAGTCCCCATGGTTTTTTCGTACCATGTGAGCACCTCTGTCTTGGAAGCTCGACAAAAAGGAGGTGATGTCATCAGCAAATGTGAAAACTCTGGTTCCAAATCTGCCAGTTAGAGCGATCCCATGAAGGACTGGACTTGCCTCCTTCTGCCTCAGCTAGCAAAGTAGCAGCTCCGATGCAAGGATATAAAGCAGGGGAGACAGTGGACAACCCTGACGCACTGACTGGGTGATAACAAAAGATTTTAAATGCTTTCCGTTTACCTGTGCTTGAGGTATTGTGGTGAATGAGAACTTTAGCTATTATCAAGCATAGACTAGCAAAGGTACAGATGACCATAGACAACCCCTCCCCAATTTTTGAGTGGCCTTGTTCCTAATTTTTTGTTTTGTTTTCAGAGTGAATAAAAATATATTTACTTCAAAGTGTAGTATCTGTTCTGATGCTTCAATTAAGTTAATTGGTCCTCAGTCAATGTAGGGAAAACCCGTTATGCTGAGACAATTACTATTTTTTTTTGATACTGACACAGCCCTTTTTGCCCTAATTTTTGGAGAGCTGATTTTCCCCTACATTAAAAACGACCTTGTGTCACATTTGCTTTTGTGGGTAAGCAAATAAATACCTAAATAAAAAAAAAGGCTTGCTTTTTTTCCGTTGTTCTTGGCCTTCGGGACAAGCTCCCCCAAACAGGGAGCCAAATCCCAAATTGATGGGGCATACTGCATGGAGTCACAAAATAAGGGGACAGCAGCCCTAGTAGACCCGACTAAAGGAGAGATGCCCCAAAAAAGGAGGCTCCCCAAAAAAGGGAGACAAAACGAGGTCCAACCCCACAAAGGACACTGCCAACCCACGACCAGAAAAATCAGCATGGGAAACGATCTCAAACTTAAAAAGAAGAGATGACGGAGCTCCTACAAAAGCTTAACATCCCAACAACTTTCTATTGCCAAAGGAGTTTTGCCAAGTGGGATGTCCTCCTCGCCAAAAAGAGACAGCAGAGGAGCTGGCCTAAAAACAACTGAAGAGTGACAGGGTGAAGTTACTCGCTGATTACTAAGCAGAGGACCCGGGTCCACATTTACAACATGCAACCCCCCCTAAATTTTGCACTGAATACTTATGCACCTTCTACAGACAGTTCGAGAGGGGGGAGGGAACAAGTGGATGTGATGAGGTTTCAAAATGGCATCCACAACTCTGACTATGTGTTGCCATTGGAGCTAAGAAAATAGGACTTTTTGGCAATTCCAGTAGTGCTTGTGCATCATAACTGGAACATGATGGTGATTGTGGAGGACTGCTTTCTGCACTGCTAGTTTTGCCAGAAACAGCGACACTTGGCCAGAGAGTGTACCAAGAAACTTTCTGCTGCCCAGCCATCAGCAAAAGCCGCCCTAAAACCACCCTGTTATAAAATAACACGAGCGTATGGAAGCAAGGAGAACAAACGAAGTAATTTGGTTTCAACCTTTATTGAGGGTCAAAGTGAATAAGCATATATATCCCCAATCAAAGCCGGAACGGTCAGCTGGGCGTCAGGAAGGCCGGAATAAGGATTAGAGAGGTAGGGATCCTGGCCTGATCAGGTTCGGGCAGGTACAGGGGCCTAGATGCTGGTACGGTCTAGGGATGACGTCCGGGACTGGAACAAGCGGTGATATGGTGACTAGGCGCTTTGAATCAAACTGCTGTCGCTGAGGTGCCGCTGCTACTGCTGGATGGAGCTGACGGGAACGGCTGTTGGGTGCTGCCGCTGCTGCTGCTAGAAAGTTGAGGGGAACGGCTGTCGCTGAGCTGCTGCTGCTGGATGGAGCTGAAGGGGATGGCTACTGCTGCTGCTAGAAAGTTGAGGGGAACGGCTGTCGCTGAGCTGCTGCTGCTTGAAGGTTGAGGGGAACGGCTGTCGCTGAGCTGCTGCTGCTGCTGGATGGAGCTGAAGGAGATGGCTATTGCTGCTGCCGCTGCTGCTAGAAGTTGAGGGGGACGGCTGTCGCTGAGCTGCTGCTGCTGGATGGAGCTGAAGGGGATGGCTACTGCTGCTGCCGCTGCTGCTAGAAGTTGAGGGGGACGGCTGTCGCTGAGCTGCTGCTGCTGGATGGAGCTGAAGGGGATGGCTATTGCTGCTGCCGCTGCTGCTAGAAGTTGAGGGGGACGGCTGTCGCTGAGCTGCTGCTGCTGGATGGAGCTGAAGGGGATGGCTACTGCTGCTGCCGCTGCTGCTACTGCTGGAAGACTGACTTTTTCTCTGACGGCCGGCTTATTTATACGGCATGTGCGGACGTAGTAAAGGGCACATCGGCTCCGGCGTCAAAATGGCCGTCGTATTTTTTATTTGTGTTTGTTTCTCGTGCTTTAATGGATTGTAGAGAATTATCTGTTTGGTGTGTGTATGCATGTGTTATATCGATTTAAAGCTGAGAAAGTTGTGAATGTAACCTAGTCGGTGTCGTATTGTTGGGGTGTTTTGTGGAATCAGGAATCCTTCGGCGCTGGTGGATTCGGTCGACGTGACTGGTAGCGTCAGTTGTCGTTTCGGGAGCCTCCTCTTACACCCCGGCTGAGCTGCCGCCCGGCCGAAACTTCCTCCTTTGATTGGGGATATATATGCTTATTCACTTTGACCCTCAATAAAGGTTGAAACCAAATTACTTCGTTTGTTCTCCTTGCTTCCATACGCTCGTGTTATTTTATAACAACTGCTGTTGGGTTGGTAGCACGAGTGGGGTATGTTTGTGGTCTCTTATCATTAGGACCGTGGTTCCTGGTTCTAAGAAGAATTGATGTAGCTTTCTCTTGAATAACCTAGCTCGGTGGTCATCGGGGTCAATTTGTGGGCCGTCCGGGTATGATGTTTGGAGTGCGTGTATGATTCCGGCCAGGGTGTCATCCTTCTGTTGTTCGGTTGAAATATCCAGGTGTTCACAGATTTGTTCAGCAGGAATGGAGGAGTTGGTGTGGTATGCGAAAAACGCGTCGCTGATGCGTCTTTGCGTGTGGGCGTTCCGTGGTGTGTGCGTCTTGGGAATAAGTTTCAGACTGTCGATGTCATTGATGCACCATGATGGGACGTAGATGCGTAAGCTTGAGCCATCCAGTATGAATGTCCTTCCTGCTGGATTGGGCTCCAATATATGCTTATTCACTTTGACCCTCAATAAAGGTTGAAACCAAATTACTTCGTTTGTTCTCCTTGCTTCCATACGCTCGTGTTATTTTATAACAACTGGTGTCAGAAGTGGGATCATTATTTGCGTTTTTATGCTATCTGAGTTGCGTTTACGGTAGTGTCTGTGATTTTTTATTTAGGTTTTTTCTTTTGCTGTGCAACTTTCTCTGGAGGTTTTCTATGTTGAAGTAAGGTGCGAGTTATTTTAATGATGTGTGTGTTTAAAGAGATGGGATTTGAAATTGTCCTGTGTATTTATTGTGTTTGACTACGTTGTAACGGCGAACAGATTTGTCTTAGGGTCGCCATTGTTGCTGCCGTCATTGCCTTGCTGATTTCCGGTTTATTCATGGAAATGTGGAGAGATATGCGAATATAACAACCCCAAGAAGGAACCAAAGATGCCCTGCTAAAGTGGGCCCCACCACCTTCCCCAAGATTGGCTAAACCCCCAGAGGTAATGAAGGAGAGTAAGAACATGGTGGTGGGTTGCAACACCTGCTCCAAGGCAGCAGCAGCTACCACAGCCTTGGCCACAAAAGTGGCGAAGCAGCAGCAATCACAAACGTAGCCACAGCCACAAGTGCAGCTGCAGCCACAAATGCAGCAGCAGCAAGTGAAGCAGCAGCGACAACAGCAGCAGCCAGAGCAGACTCAGCAGCAGTCAGAGCAGCAGCAGGTAGTGATCATTACCCCCTCAATACCAGCACCACATACATACCACCAACGCCCACTCCCAGAACAATGACACATGCAAGCACACTACTAGCTCTGGTCTCATCACCAGCACCGGTCACCAAACCCACTCATACACTGCACCTAAACCAGACACCGGCACCCACACATCGACCCCACTTCACCCCGATTATGAAAAACCAAGGAGGAAAAGAAGCTAAGTGGCATCTCCCTCTTGGCTAAAGAAAAAAGACTCCAAAGCCCTCCCCTTTAAATCGGAGGAGAACGTATGAAAGATCGACCCCTGCTGGTCAGCTGGACCTTCCACTCCGCCAGAGGAGAAATTTAAAACCGTTGCTGGACTGCTGACAGATAGAGGGGAAAAGACACTGAATCCCCCAACAACTTCCCGGATGCCTCGCAACAGCCTTCATCAGGTCGCCTGCCGGCTGCAAAACCTTGGTTTGGCAGATGATGGAGGCCACCAGGGAGGCAATCCTGGGAACTGAATTAGTAAGAGACTGTGATCCTCCCCTGGAAAAACTTTTGACCCAATGCAAGAGAAGGGCCCCAATCCTGGTACACCCATCACTGTATCGGGCCTTAAAACTAACATACCCCTTGGACGTCGGCGGCTTTGAACAATGTTGTCAAGTTACCAAGAAACTGACCACCATGAGCATGGCGCACTACATTAGTGTCCTTTCACCAGAAAACTTTGGAATCATGGTCAACACTGAATAGGTGAGTAACCAACCATGGTTCTTAACTTGGCAAGTTTGAATGCGAGGGGCTTGAGGTCCTCAGACCAGGTGGCATGCATCTGGAGAGACTGTCCCTGGGATTGGATGTGGTCTTGCTACAGAAGACGCATTTTGTTTTGTCTGTAGATTCTCAGGTGCTGTTGAGAGATTACAATGTCTTTTCATCATATGGGAACTCATGGCGTAAGGGCGTCTCCCTGCTGGTGAAATGCACCATGTCCACAATGGTAAACATTGTCCATATAGATGATGTGGGCAGGCTGGCCGATGGTTGTGGCCAATGTTGCCATCAAAAAGTGTGTTTTGGGTCGTTGCGATTCATGTGCCTAGCACCACTCAAGAAAGGGTCTACTTCTTCTACAATCTTGACTCTTATCACAGGTCCAAAGCATGTAGTTGTAATGGGGTTTGGAATGCCATCATTGACCGCAGTATAGATAAGGTAGGAGGTGAGGTGCAAAACCAGTCTGGCTGATCTGATGGCTAGATGCAATCTGATCGACAGCTTCCATGTTGAGCACCCAGGGAGGGAGATGTGGACGTGGATCAATAGTGTAGACTTCTACACAAACACCTATCTGGATAGGATGTTAGTAAAAAGATACAACATAGATCTAGATTGTCCCACATTCCACTGGCTTGAACAGTCAGACGATAAACTAGTTATGGCCTGGTACTTGAAGTTGAATACTTTTCTACTGGAGATACAAGACTTCCGAGTAAAACTAGTGAGGCTCATCCAATAGGCTTTGGTGGAGGTGGTTATAGGGAGTAGATAGTGGGTCAGCCTAAAACCCAAAGATTGAGACTTCGCAGCAGATAAGGGTAGGACAAAGAATCAGCCAGAGGAAAAATAATCTCGGTCCATGGGTTTGTGGGACTTTCAACGCGAGGCTAGCTAGCATTATGAGGGCTAATTAGTTAGCGCTAGGGTTAGGAAAGTAGCTAACAAAGCTGTGGACTCTGATACAGACACACATAGGGAGGTCTCCATGCGTTGCTCAGACAAGTAAGTAGCTAGCATCAAGCACCCGGATGGACGCACCCTGAGGTCAACTCATGAGATATGTGAGGGATTTTTAGATCATTTCGAAGAGCATTTCATGACACAGCCTGATCTCCCTGTCCACAAATTTGATGATTATTCAGCCGACTCTCCCCACCTCAAGGTGGCTAGTTGTAAGGGCAGGGTAACTGAGCAGGAGGTCCTGACTGCAGTGAAGCAGGTCGACTGCAACAAATCGCCAGAACTCAATGGTTTGCCTTATGATTGTATTTGAGGCTGTCGCCCATGTTAATACCGATTCTGACGGATGTGTTCATCCCGAGTCAAATCACTAAGGGAGTGATCACGTTGCTGAGGAAAACAGATAGGCATGGCAGAGAAGAACTAGATGATTACAGGCTCATAACTCTGCTAAACACAGAGTTGAAGATTTTGGACAAGGTTTTATTGAATCGGCTACAGGTCGTTATTCGCAAATTGATCGACTCAAAGGAGAACTATACCATGAAGGGGAGATCGATTCAAAACAACTTGCACCTGATTCGTACGATCTTAGAGGGAGGGATAGAAGACAACACGGAAGCCACGCTGATCAATTTGGATCAGTCCAATGCTTTCAATATGGTTGACCATTACTTCCTGGCATTGGATTCTAACCGGTTTTCCACAAATAGATCTCTGTACTGTAGTGCACACCAACGGCAGTAGTACAGGTAAATGGAGAACATTCAAAATCTTTCACTATCAGTGCAGAAGGGTTGTTTGCTGTCTCCCCTGCCTTATGTCCTTACATTGGAGCCACTACTTCTCAAGCTGAGGCGAAAGGAGGCAAGTCTGGTCCTGCATGGGATTGTTCTGCTTGGTGGATTTAGAGCCAAAATTTTTGCATTTGCTGATGACATCACCGAGACATCAAAGCGGTGACAGAGGCACTCACATGGTACGAAAAGACTACAAGGGCCAAAATAAACTGCAGAAAGTGGACTGGTTTGTGGTTGGGAGCCTGGAGGGGCGCCGATTCCCTTCTCGCTCCCTTCATTTAGACCTACAGCTCAGGGGAGTAAAAAAAAGAAGAAATAGCAGAGAAACTGAATATACCTGCCAAGTATATACACCAGAGGAGTGTTATATAGTTATTATTATTATTATTATTAGACGATACCACTTGTGCGCGTATGTTACGTGAGTTCTTAGTGAGAGTTCTTGTCTTATTACATATGATGTTTTATCTTAGAGAGAGAGAGAAGTTGTATAAGTTGTTGTACGAGAGACTTTGAGAGATTGTTTATATTAGGAGAGATTCTTATATTTATTAAATGTTCTTTCTTAGATCTTGCTGATGGAAGAAGGAGAAAGCTCTTAGAGTGAAGGGATATAGTGTTCAGACAGTTCGGACATTTTGTAGACATGAATGATGTTGAGACGTGTATGTAAATACATATAACACAAATATATAATACAATTGGACTTTACCTTTGTATAAGAAACATAAGACACAAGACGAGCTTTACAAAACACATAATGGTTTATTCTTCACACGGCCGTGTTCCATCACCAAGAATTCAAAGTCTCACATTTTTCCTTGAAGTGACGACTCGCTTCCAGACGTCTGACTGTCTCTGAGTCTCTTCACTGACTGTCTAACTCTCACTAAAGTTTTTCTCTATTCTAGAACTTTCTATTTTCCGTGACGTCATACACATGTTAAAACATGTGCATTCTTTCACGTTTCCTGGACATACGTGTCCAAACTTTTCCTATTTCTACAAAAGGAATTTTAACCTATATTCAATATGTTAAAACATTATCTTATAAGCTGCATTCTTTCAATTTAAAATTTCATAATAAACTTGACAGCTCACATTCTTTTCTTGAAATATTTATCTATTTCTAAACAAATGTTTTGTTTTACATTTTTAAATTCTCACACGTAATCTATTTCTAAACTAGATTACGAGGTTCGAATTTCGCCTATGCTCTTTCATTTTCATTTTAAACTAAATTCTCCATTTTTATACTTACATGAAAAGGGGACAGCCCTTATCATGTAACAGGAGCTTTGCGATGTGGGACATACTGCTCCCCAACAAGGGTGAAGCAGAAAGGTTCTCACATAGAGAGCTTAAATGTGCAAGAGTCAAGCTGCTGCCGGAGTATCAGGGTAGGAGAAGAACCTGGGTACAAATATTTAATGCTCCTGCCGACTTACACACAGAACTGTTTGGAGCCTTCCTCAGTAAGTTTGGAGAGATGGAGTAGATAGATCCAGTGCACTCCAAAAATTTTATCCACTTGGGAAGCTATACAATAGCGATGCTGGTGAAAAGAGAGGGCTTTCAAGGCATACCAGCAATGATATCCTTCAAGGAAGCCAACATGACAGTGGTGGTCGAGGGTAGACAGTCTCACTGCTGGTTCTGTCAGAAATAGGACCACATAGCAATGAACTGCTCCAACATGAATCAAAAGTAAACACAGTTCCAGCAGTGGGGATGGTGACAGCCACGTAAACCAAGGAATTGCCAACATTAGCCCTTGAGTCAACAAAGCGAAAGGAGACCAAGAATCAGTGGAGAACGGAAAAAAACATCTATCTCGACCTCAACCTCACCACCTACTTAGCAGCAGCGGCAACAACAACAGTTGCAGCCAAAACGACAGCAGCAGCAACGGAAGCAGCAGAAGCATCAGCATCATCATCATCATCAGCAGCAGCAGCAAGAGCAGCAGCAACAGGAAGAGTAGCAACAACAGCAACTTCCAGAAAAGCATCCTTCACAACAACAGCCTCTACAGCAGCTGCAGCTACAGCCATAGCAGCAGACGCAGCAGTAGCAGACTAAGTCATCAAAAAAACCGCAGCAATACAAGAAGCTACCGCAGCCAAAGCCACAAAAGCAGCTATAAAAAAGACAACCGCTGCAGCAGAAAAAACAGCAGCAGCAACAACAACAGCAACTGCTAGAGCAGCAGCAACAACAACAGCAGTAGCAGCATCAACAACAGGAGCAGCAACTAGTGAGCAGCAACAACCAATGGTCTCCATTCCAAGTGCGACAGGGATCAAGCGAAGAAAAGACTGCTCTTCTGAGGATGAATCTGCCAGCAAGAGGAAGAGGAACTAAACCTCACCATTCCCTAGTTCATTCAAAAGAAAAAAAAAAAACAAAAGGATGAAAGGGGAAGAAAAGTATACACCACCCCTAACACAACCCACTTCTACCCCCAAACCAGACACTGCATCAACACCAGACACTGCAACAACACAAAACAACACCGCACCAACACTAGACATCTTCTTGAGCCACTACCTTCAAGAAGATCAGCTGTGGCACTCCGCGAGTACTGCCATCTTTCCTGACCTCATTCTCGACCTCTCTGTCGTGGGGAGAATCAACCTTCCTAAAAAGTGCTGAGCTGCGCTAAAATAGCTACAAAGATCCAGTGACCTTGAGATTACTACCCGTAAGGGAGTCCCCAGAGATCTAGTGAAGAGGACCGCCACCAACTTGCTATGTGCGTGTTTGGGTTGACAGCAGTGTGAGATCCGCTCTGTGTGGAGTTGGGTGCCAGGTTCGAGTCATCTGAATAATTTTGAGTTCTCTTTGACATGACGATTGACCTGTAATGCATTTTCCCTCAACAACGTACAATGCAGTTCCGGTTTTGGAATAACAGCCGTAGAAACAACTTTTTATGCGTTCTTCAATTACTAACCACTTTTTCATTTTTCTTCCCCTGCCCTCAACACAAATGAATTATTTTATTATCATTTGTATTATCTTATTTGTTTTTACACGTAATTAAAAAATGTTTTAAACGATTGAATTCTAAGTAGGGCGCCCCCTCCCCCAGTATGAAAGGGTGAATGAGATATTATGGTGAAAGAGGACACTAGCTAAGAGAATTTCTTGTTTAGTTCTAGAGTGACAAGGATGACCAACGACCCCCTTATTTTCCTCCCCTTTTGAGTTGGCCTTGTGGCTGAATCTTTTGTTCATGTTTAATTTATATTGTACTTTTTTAAGCCTGAATAAAAGATGTAATACTTCAATGTTCTGATGCTACACTTAAATTGCTGGGTCAATCTAGGGGAAACCCTCTATATTGAGAGAATTAATATTTTTGGTCCTTATCAGTGCTCTTTTGCCCTTCTTTTGGGGAGCTGGTTTTCCCCCACATTATAAACGACTTTGCGTCACATTTTTCTTTTATGGGGAAGCAAATAAATACTAACACAAAAAAATGTTTTTATTAATAATTTATAGAAGTATTATATATATATACAGGGTGTCCACAAAGTCTGACTACATTATGTAGCCAGACTTTGTGGAAGCATCCTGCAGATTATGTAGCCAGACTTTGTGGAAGCATCCTGTGTGTATATATATATACAGGGTGCCCACAAAGTCTGGCTATATAATCTACAGGATGCTTCCACAAAGTCTGGCTACATAATGTAACCAGACTTTGTGGACACTTGTATATATATATATATATATATATATATATATATGCTTCACTTTTGAGGAAATTAAGGGAATCTATCAAAATCAAGAGGCGAGCAAGACCAGCAAAGGTACCCTCCTCCTGCAGGACAACGCTCCGGTCCACAACTTGCATGTCGCCAGATCAGAAGCACGGGCGTGTGGTTATGAAATCCTCCCCTATCCTCCCTACTCCTGATCTTGCACCCTCTGACTTTCACCTGTTCCCAGCCATGAAGTTGTTTTTGAAAGGAAAGCGTTTCCCAGATGTTGCAGCCTTGATTTCTGAAGTCACGTTGTGGTTGGAGGACCAACCTGGGGTGTTCTACAAAAACAGTCTCCAGAGCTGCATCAAACGATGGGAGAAATGCATAACTCTGGGTAATTCCTATGTAGAGAAAGACTAATAACTGTGCCAAGTTTCGTTGCTCTACTGCTATGGAAAGTGGGACAGGGGCATTACTTATTGCACGCCCCTCGCTTTATATATATATATATATATATATATATATATATATATATATATATATATATTAAAAAGTTTCCACGGTAACCTACATCTAAAATTTCAAGTGTTTAGACCCAAAATTGGCAGAGGAGTTTGGTAGAGTCTATAAATATCAACTCTTTCAACTTTGACCTCTTGGCAGCGAAATTTTCACTTAAAAACTGATTAAAAAGCTTGCTGCATGTCTAAATATCCTTTATATAAAATTTCAAATGCTTAGACCTAAAATCGGCTGAATAGTTTGCTAAAGACCGCAAAGGTTAACTCTTTTGAACTTTGACCCCTTGGCAGCCAAATTTTCAGCCCAAAACTGATTAAAAAGCTTGATCTGTGTCTGCATAAACTTTATATAAAATTTCAAATGTTTAGACCAAAAATTGGCTGAGTAATTTGGTAGAGACTGCAGAGGCCAATTTTTTTTACCCCAATTCTGACTCCTTAACATTTATTCTTTTGACTTTGTGTGGTTCCCATATCCAACTTTGGACAGTAGAAAGCGGCCACATGTTTCACACGTCACAGTACTTTCAATTACGCTGTAGTTCTTTCAGCATGTGGATAACTGTAAGTGGACACCAAGTTTGCTAAGTACCTTCCACAGGGCTTCCCTGTTGACAGTGTCAAAGGCTTTAGTTAGGTCTATAAAAACTTGATACAGAGGAGAGTTTTGTTCCAAACATTTCTCCTGCAGTTGTCCCTCCAAGATCATATCGATAGTAGCTCTTCCTGAACAAAATCCAGTAAAATTGATGGATATACATGATTCAGCAGGTGCTAAGGAGAAGTCTGGCTAATACCTTTCTGACTGCTTCAAAGAAAGTAATGCCACAGTAGTTATCACACTCTGACTTGCTAACCTTGCCCTTAATAAGCACACCAAAATACCATCTAATCTTGTGGAATCAGGACAACTTCCCAACATGCGTTAATCAGACTGAATACAGCTGATTTTATGTTCTTTCCTCATTTCTGCAAGAGCTCTATTGATATACGATCCAAACTAGGTGCTTTGTCTAGGTAGCTCTGACCACCAGCAAGATCCGTTTCTTCTCTTGTTGGCAAATCATTTAATTCCCCGATTAGATCTTTTTGTGGCATGCCATCAATGACCGATGAAGGATTGAAGAATACATCTGTAAAATATTCATGCCACCGTTTTATAATACCTTGGGTACTCCTGATCAGCGCTGACCCATCTTTAGATTTAACTGAGACAATAAAAGCAGAGGACGGACCAAACATAAACCTAAGTGGGCAAAAGAATTTTTTCCAGTTGTGTTCAGTGGTTGCATCTTATATTTCAGCTGAGATACTGGACCACCATTGTTTTACATATATGTATATATATATATATATATATATATATATATATATATATATATATCCATAAATTCTTTGGCCTTGATAGTGGGGAGACTAACATTAGCTGCTATGCTTTCAAATGATCTGAAATAACAGCAAGGGGAGACTTGATTCCAAATATTTCTCATGTTATATCTCTTTTTTTTATTTTCATACATATATAGTAAATTTTACAGTCTATAAGGATTATTTGATTCTGGGGATATTCATAATCGTACCCTATTTCAAAAAGAGGGGAGATACGACATATGAGAAATATTTGAAATCAAGTCTCCCCTTGCTGTTATTTCAGATCACTTGAAACCATAGCAGCAATAATGGCGAGAGGTTTTTGGGAAATATCAAATATTTTGAAATTCACATACAATACTAGGAAAACAAATGATTATGATTGAAATATTGGTAAATGTGCAGTATCTTTCCACCCTCTAAAAGTCCTTTAAAATTATTACTATTATAAGTTTTCATGTGGGCTGAAAATGAAAATAACAGATAAAATCCCAGGAAAGGAGTAGTTTACAGCATATGAAATAATAGTTTTAGGAAGTGGAGGATCACTTTTCTATATTAATTTACTGTCAAATGATCACCCACTTGATAACCACCACTATTTGGGGGGGAGGGGTCTGTTATTATTTTAGCGGTGGTGTGTATTTAGTAATTGTGGCCTGGTATACCAACACAAAAATATCTTAAAAAACTTGTTTTCTGTAGGTTTTCGGGTGTGCTGAAAACGAATATCACATTTAAATTTCCCGCAAATAAGAATTTTTCTGGGTATTAACCAATGTAATTATTTTTGTGGTGGTCATTGTTGTATGCATATGTGCACATATTTTTGCTTAATACCTGGAAAAATACTTATTTGCAGAAAATTTAAATGCGATATTCGTTTTCAGCACACCCAAATATCTATGGAAAACAAGTTTTAAAGTAGGTTTTGTCTTGGTCTACAAGGTCACAATAATAATCACCCCCAAAAAGGTGGCCATAAAATGGGTGCTCAATTTACGTTAAATTTATAAAGAAAATTGATTCCCCATCTTTTTACACTAAAAATTTTTATATCTTGAAAACTCCTGGAATTATAAATGCTATTTTCATTTTCAGCATCCTTGAAAACGTGTAATCGTTGTAATTTAAAAAAAATTTTTGGAGGGTGTAAAAATACTAGTTTTTCTGAAACAGTTTATGGCTGTAAAAAGTGCCAAAAATAGATGATGGATGATCCGATTAACATGCAACATTGAGGGCAAATGTCATGTAGCTCACTACACAATTCAATGAGTCATTATTTGTTAAATTCTGATCAATAGCTGCTGAAATTTAGAACTTATTAACTTGACAAAAAGGTGGTATATCTACATATATACATGGATTCGGTTTTTGTGTATTTACTTTTTTTCTATTATTATTTATTTGCTTCCCCACGAGAGCAAAATGTTACAAAAGGTCGTTTTTAATGTGGGAGCATACCAGCTCCCCAAAAGAAGGGCAATAAGGGGCACTCTGGCAGTAACTAAAAATAATAATTTTCTCAGTATAGAGGGTTCCCCCTCCATTGACCAAAGACAAATTAACCTAAGTGTAGCATCAGAACAGATACTACACCTTCATCTTGGCCCGAAGGGCAATAAAAAAAAAAGGTAAGCCTTTTTTTTATTTATTTATTTTTTTTTTGTTTACTTGCCTCCCCACGAGGGTTGAGTTAGACATGAGGTCGGTTTTTAATGTGGTGAAACAAGCTCCCCAAATAGGGGAGTAACATGGTAATATGGTTAGTAACAAAAAAAAAATGTATCAGTCATGAAGGATTTCTCCTCCATTAACCGAGACAAAAAAATGAAGTGAAGCATCAGAACAGATACTACACTTTGAGGCATTAAATCTTTTATTCAGGTTAAAATACAAACATGAACAAAAAATGTCGGCGCAATGCCAACTCATTAAAGGGAGGGGGTTAAAATGGGGATCGTTGGTCATCCTTGTCACTCTAGAACTAAACAAAAGGTTTTCTTAGTTAGCATCTCTTTTCACCATAATACCGCATTCACCCTTTCGTACTGGGAGACTTCCTGCTTGGAACCAAACCGTTTGAAACATTTTTCATTGAAGTGTAAAAACAAAAAAGATAACAATAATGATATTACAATAATTCATTTGTGTCAAGGGTGGGGCAGGAAAAAATTCAAAAGGGATTAGTAGGAACCTCCCAACCCCATCTAATCGATAGACCGCCCGTTTCACTTTGGTTTGTAAAGAAACCTGAGGTCCTGTGTGACAGTCTCTAGGGTGCCCTCTAGATGCGACGAAAGGAAGAATAGAAAAATTAGTGAGTGAGGGGGGTAATGTTAGTGATTTATTTATTTCTCTCCAAGATGGGTGAAATTAAGAGGAGAGGGCAGAGGAAAAACTGAAGTTAGGAGGGGGTGTAGATCTTGGAGGCTTCCTAGTCAGGGAGGTATTGCACACTCACTTGGCTAGCTTAGAGGCTAAAAGTAGGATCGGGGTAGGTTCGTTACACCCCAGAACTGTGCGCTCCACACCTAGGCGGGGAACACATATTCAAATTTGGCTGCATGTATCCACCTTCTGTCAAATACCATGCAATAAAGCCTTCTTCTATCACATCTGATCTTCACCTGTAGTTGGTGTTTAAAGAAAGTGATCAAATCCTGATCAGAAAAAGACAACACCCACTGCCCACCTTGCAGTCGCGACGTCCAAATCGCCATAGCCAAGATCGTAATGTAGACCATTTGTCTTTCCCGGTCACATGGTGGCCCCACATTGTCAACAATGTTGGATACAGTAATTAGGCAAGGATGGTCAGGATCGATGCAAGCCGTTACTTCGCTAACATACGACCAGTACCATTGGAGTTTGTGGCAATCGAAGAAAGCGTGAGCAGTTGTTTCTACAGCTGTTTTTCCGCAATGGGGACAAGCAGACAACTCCAAAAAGTCAGAACTGCATTGTACGTTGTTGAGGGGAAGTGCATTTTTGGCCAATCGCCAGATCAGAGAGAACTTCAAATTGTTCAGATGAGTCAAACATGGCTGCCAATCCAAACGTGTGCCTAGCGAGTTGGCGGCAGCCACCCTCACTGGTTCCCTGAGTAGCAGTCTCAAGGTCGCTGGATCTTGGTAGTCGTTTTAGCATGGCCTGCGATAACTTGCAACAGAGGGGTCAAGAATGATGTCGGGAGAGGTGGCAGTAACCATGGGGTGCCACAGTTGATCTTGTAGGTAATGGCTCAGGAAGGCCAGCTTCTCGGCATCTCAGTAACACTTCAAGTCCAATATTCCCAAGCTTCTCTCACATGGGCGTTGAATACAAACCTGTCTGCACACCCAGTGTTTTCCCTCGTCCCAAAGAAGCAAGGACAAGAGTTTGACAAGCTTTTATGTGTTGTGCAGGCAGGGGGAGTATGGCGAGTTTGTAAAGGATGAGGATGAGAGGGAAGATGTACGTGGCGCACACCTCGGCTCTATCCTTTAAGGAAAGTTTCCTAGGAAGCCACAAGTTGACTGCAGCCTACACCTTTGACCATACCTCTGACCAATTCTTTTTGAGCTGGAGACCTGGTCTGAACCACATGCCGAGGATCCGAACAGGGCCATCCGTCAAATTGAAGGGTGCCGGGAGGTTTGCATTATCTTTCCAGACACTCAACTGCAGTACGACTGACATGCAGGGGTTTATCTTGTGATTCTTTTACACTGAGTCAGCGCCTCTCAGAAACTCAACACAAAGACTATGATGTCATCAGCGAACGCAGATACTTTTGCGGCCAAGCCGCCAGGCAGAGATATTCTGTGCAGGGCCAAATTTGCCTCCCCACATCTCAGCTTGTGAAGCAGTGGTTCCAACGCCAAGATGTAAAGCAGGGGTGACAGCGGACAATCCTGACAAATCGACCAAGAGATAACAAAGGTTTTGAGCACTTTTCGTCGACTTGTACGACAACACATTATGGAGAACCACTTGCAGAAGTTTGGTTTAAAATCGGCAGCTTTACACACTTTGATCTTGGCCCAAAAGAAAATACAACTTTGTTATGTATTGATCGCAGAATCACATTCACTAGCAAAAGATCAAGATAATTTGCATGTTCTCTTAAACATTCATTTTAATTAATTCCGTATTAGTTTTTTTCGATTTTCTTAAGGGATGATCATCTTAACTATTACGTGTAATTATATTCATGCAGATATTCTACATGATTTTTACATGCGTAATATTTGCGTAAAAAGATTATAGTAGAGACAAAACTCTTTCCACATATATTTATATATGCGTACATATTTTTGTTTAAGCAATTTTGCCATACCACACTCCTCCGTCAGTTTTTGGTGTACAGACATGAAACTTCATATATAAGATATTTGAAACCATGCAAAACTTTATATTTGAGTTTTAGCCTGGGAAAATCGATACAAAAGTGTGAAAAAAAAAAAAAAATGAAATTTGCCAGGTGAAGGTTGAATGACAGCCTTACGAATATGCATGAATGACGTAGTAGCTATTGGTTCATGTTTTAATTTTAAGCCTTGCAGCAAGCATGTCTTCATAGCTGATTGATGCAAAAAATAAATCCTAAGCTAAACGGTTTTGCTTTGATTTTCAATAGTGGTGCACGAGTCATTTTTTTTTTTTTTTCAGTTTTTTAAATCATTGCTATATATTGAGTCCAATATAATATAATATAATAATAAACAGTGATAATTTTAAAGAATTGTTTGTGGGTGGAAAGATACTGCATCTTCACCAATATTTCAATCATAGTCATTTGTTTTCCTAGTTTTGTATATGAATTACAAAATATCTGATATTTCCCCAAAACATCAGGCCTTGCCGGAGGGGAGACTAAAACTAGCTGCTATAGTTTCAAATGATTTGAAATAACAACAAGAGAAGACGTGATTCCAAATATTTCTCATATGTTATATCTCCCCTCTTAGGTGTTCATACATAAAGTAAATTTCACAGTGTATGAAGATTATTATTTGATACTGGGGATAATTATAATCATACCTATTTCCAAAGATGGTAGATATAGCATATGAGAAAGATTTGGATTCAAGTCTCCCCTTGTTATTTGGGATCATTGTAAACTATAGCAGCAACTTTTAGTCTCTTTGATTTTCATACATAAAGTAAATTTCACAGTGTATAAGGATTATTTGATACTGGAGATATTCATAATCATACTCTAAATTTAAAAAAGACGGGAGATATAACATATGAGAAATATTTAGAATCAAATCTCCCCTTGGTGTTATTTCAGATCATTTGAAACCATATCAGAAATTTTAGTCTCTCCTTCATAGAGACCAGATTTTTAAGGGAAATATCAGATATTTTGTATTCATATCCAAAGCTAGGATATATAACACTTTACCAAATATCAAAATATGTGTAAAAAGAATAATTTTTCATGAAATAGCATATGCTTATGCAACAATCTGATATATTTCCCCAAAACTTCTGGCCTTGATGGAGGTGAGACTGCAACTAGCTGCTATGGTTTCAAATGATCTGAAATAACAGTAAAGGAAGACTTGATTCAAAATATTTCTCATATGTTATATCTCCACTGTTTGCTTTTCATACATAAAGTAAATTTCAGTGTATAATAATTAATTAATACTGCGGATATTCATGACCATATCCTATTTCCAAAAGAGGGGAGATATAACATATGAGAAATATTTGGAATCAAGTCTCCCCTTGATGGTATTTCAGATCATTTGAAACCATAGAAGAAATTTTATTCTCTCCTTCATCAAGGCCAGATGTTTTAGGGAAATATCAGATATTTTCTAATTCATATGCAAAGCTAGAAAAACAAATGACTATAATTGAAATATTGGAAAGGTGCAGTATTTTTCCACCCATGAGAAATCCTTTTAAATTACCACTATTGCAAGTTTTCGAGTGTACTGAAAACAAATATAAGAAATAAAATCCAACGAAACGAATATTTTCCAAGATATGAAGAAATAATAGCTTTAAAATGTGGGGGGATCAATTTTCTATGATAAAATGAACACCCAATTTATAGCCACCATGTTTTTGGGGTGGTGAGCATGTTTTTTTGTTTTTTAGGGATTGTGTTTATTTGGTATTGTGGCTTAGTAGACCACCACTAAACCTACCTTAAAAACTTTTCGGGTGTGCTGAAAATTAATATCACATTTTAGGTGTGCTGAAAACAAATATCGCTTTTAAATTTTCCACAAATAAATGTTATTGCTTACATTATAAGTAGTGGCTATTGTTGTATGTGCACACGCGTACAAATTTTAGCTTTCTACCTGGAAAAATGCTTATTTGTGGAAGGTTATTCGTTTTCCGCACACCCGAAAACCTATAGAAAATAAGTTTTTTAAGGTAGGTTTTGTGTTTGCCTACCACGCCACAATAGACACCACCAATAAAACAAAATAATACAAACCCCAAAAAGGAGGCCGTAAAGTGGGTGCTCGTTTTACATTTAATTAACAGAGTAAAGTGATTCATCACTTTTTCAAACAATAATGTGTTATCTTAAGGTCAAATGTCCCATAGCCCACTACACGATTCAAGTCATTAGCTGTTCAACGAGCCCTCATTTGTTAAATTCCGATCAATAATTGCTGAGATTTTGAACTTATAAAATTGCCAAAAAAGGTGGTATATAACTACTTCATTTACTCACATAAAATTAATATACGAAAGTATACATTTATGCGTAAACTTTAAGTATTTACTTCAAAAGTGCTCAATACGTAGGTAGAGCTAGTTAGTAATTTATAAAATATATATGGCGATTAAGCACTGAATATATATATTGTCATCCACATATATATATATATATATATATATATATATATATATATATATATATATGGATATATCTATACTCGTAGCCAACTTTCGTTCTATGGGACAAAACTACATGAAAATTTGCAGGTTTTTTGAATAATATAATAATTTCCTGTGGTTAAAATTTTATGACAATTTGTAAAAAAAGAACCTATATTTTCAAACTAATAAAATATGTCAAAATTTGCCTATATTTATTTATATATATATATATATATATATATATATATAATGTCCTGGCAGGCAGCTTCAGTTTTGCTGCTTTGGTTGTTTTTCCTGTGCCCTTGTCAGGCCAGTAATGTATACACACACACACACATATATATATATATATATATATGTGTGTGTATATATATATATATATATTTCTGTAGAAATATATTTTCTTATACTATATATCAATCCTTATTTAAGAAGCTCAATGTAATTACAGGGTAATATAGAGAATAAATGACAAAGTTATGGTCAACATCATGAATTTTGGAATATAACTTTTTGTCATTTATTCTCTCTCTCTCATATATATATGTATATATATATATATATATATATATATATATATACTGTATATTTCAGCGTATAAGATGACCCGTAAAGTTAAAAAATCATCGTTAAAAAACAATATTTCATAAGATACTGGGTATTGCAATCTCTAGCCAAGGCTAAACGAACATGATTTTGTGATTTAGTAATTGTCTTAAACAACAGATATGATAAATTTATGAAAATTTGCTCCAATTTTGTACCTCATCTTGTTTAACGGTCGCCTTATATGCCGAAATATATGGTATATATATATATATATATATATATATATATATATATATATATATATTACTTAGAAAACTGCGAGCATGAAAAGTAATATGGTTAAGATTAAACTTAGAAATATAAATAGACTAGTTGTTAAAACAGGAAAAGTAGACAAGATATTTTCGTAAAAAATATAAATTTATAACTTAATACATTGTAGCATTAAGAAATTTAAAAAAAAAATTCAATTTAATATTCTTAATGCTGCAATATTTTTCGTTATAAATTTATTATATTTTTTACAAGAATATTTTGAACTTTTACTTTTCCAGTTTTAACTAGTCCTTTTACTTTTTTAAGTGTAATCCTAACCGTTATATTATCATGCTTGCATTTTTCTGTGTAATCCACGATTTTTTAAAGTTTTCCTTTGAAATAATATTTTCTTTTTGTGTTCAATATCATACGCATTGTCAACAATCCATAAAAAAATTATTATCAACTTCTTAAATTGAGTAGATAAAAAAATCAAATGAAACATGTAATTAAGTAAATAAATAGAAAGGAGGGACAAAAAAGAGAGAAACAGAATTAACGGGTAGTGTCGTAAGCAAAAGATTATCAACCCTAGCACAGCAAAAAAGAGAAACAGAATTAACGAGTGATGTTGTAAGAAAAAGATTATCAGCCCTAGCACAGCAAAGAGCATCACTTTTGTTAACTCAATATAACCGAAATAGGATGGCATGCGAGCAACATTTCCATTAAGATTTATGAAGTTATTGACAAAAAAGTTGCTAACAGCCAATCAGAAGAAATCATCTCTAAAATGACAATGTTGAAAAAGTTGCTATGTTAACCAACACCCAATCAAAAGAAATCATCTCTCATGTTCCTTACTTATTCTGAAAACTTTTGAACATCAGTAATTTTATTATAACTTTTGTTTTAATGAACAAAAATTGAAAGTTTTTATTTCAAAATATATCTGTGACCTATGAACTGTAAAAATTGGTTAAAATTTAGTCTCGAAAAAAATGATCAGTGAAGCTTTAAAGTAGTTCTAAATGGTGTAAAACTAACACTTAACCATATATTCAAAAATGGTAGTGTTTGAATGATATATATATTTCCCCAAAACTCTGGCCGTGATGGAGAAGCAACTAAAACTAGCTGCTATTGTTTCAAATGATCTTAAATAACAGCAGGGGGAGATATCTCCCTTCTTTGGTTTTCATACATAAAGTAAATTTCACAGTGTATAATGATTATTTGATACGGGGAATATTCATAATAGTACCCTATTTCCAGAAGAGGGCAGATATAATATATGAAAAATATTTGGAATCAAGTCTCCTCTTCCTGTTATTTCAGATCATTTGAAACCATAGAAGCAATTTTTAGTCTTTCCTCCATAAAGGTCAGATGTTTTAGGGAAATATCAGATATTTTCTAATTCATATGCAAAACTAGGAAAACAAATGACTATGATTGAAATATTGGTAAAAGTATAGTATCTTTTTACCCACAAAAATTCTTTAAGATTACCACGATTTTAGGTTTTCGAGGGTGCTGAAAAAGAAAATACCAGGTAAAATCTTAGGAAAGAAATCATAGTTTTAAACAGTGGGGGATCACTTTTTTATATTAATTTATGGTGAAATCAACAGCAATTTAGCAGCCCTTTTTTAGTGGAGGAGCGTCTGTTATTTTTTTTAGGGCTGGTGTTTATTTGGTAATTGTGGCCTGGTAGACCAACACAAAACTTACCTTACACTTGTTTCTATAGGTTTTTTGATGTGCTGAATATGAATATCGCATTTACATTTTCTGCAAATATGTATTTTGCCATTATTAAACAATGTAATTCTTTATGTTATAAGTAGTGGCCATTGTTCCATGTGCATGCGTGTGCATATTTTTGCTTAATACCTAGAAAAATATTTATTTGCAGAAAATTAAAATGCAATATTCGTAGATAAAAAATTTGTTGAGTATATAGGTTGAGAATTGTTCTCTCTCTCTCACACACACACACACACACACACATTTTCACTTTTATAGATATAATAGATAGATTATGCTAGATATATTTCAATATGTCTGAATACCCTATATACAAATTTTCAAATCTGTAGATAAAAAATTTGTTGAGTATATAGGTTGAGAATTGTTCTCTCTCTCTCTCTCTCACACAGACACACACATTTTCACTTTTGTAGATATAATAGATAGATTATGCTAGATATATTTCCATATGTCTGAATACCCTTTATAACAAATTTAAAATCTGTAGATAAAAAATTTGTTGAATATATAGGTTAAGAATTGTTCTCTCTGTCTCTCTCTCTCTCTCGCTACCTCACACACACACACACACACACAAATATTCTGACTTTTATAGATATAATAGATAGATTATGCGAGATATATTCCATATGTCTAAATACCCTATATACAAATTTTCTAATCTGTAGATAAAAAATTTGTTGAATATTTTCAATCCTTATCCTCGAGTGGCGTCTGTTCCTTGATAAGTGGTAATGCGTATTTAACAAAATATAAATATATATATAACAAATGTACTGAATTTCCATTACTAACGATTACTGTATTGTCCAATTGACTACTGCACTTTTCAACCCTTATCCTCGAGTGGCCTCTGGGCCTTGAGAAGTAGTAATTACTAACGATTACTATATTGTCCAATTGACTACTGCACTTTTTAACCCTTATCCTCTGGTGGCCTCTGGGCCTTATTGTCCAATTGACGACTGTGGACTTTTTAACTCTTATCCTCGAGGTGCCTCTGGGCCTTGATAAGTGGAAATGACTAAGTAACAGAAAAATAGGTATATAAGAAATTTCCCGAATTTCCATTACTAACGATTACTATATTGTCCAATTGACTACTGTGCACTTTTCAATCCTTATCCTCGAGTGGCCTCTGGGCCTTGATAAGTGGTAATGCGTACTTAACAAAATATAAATATATATATAACAAATTTCCCGCATTTCCATTACTAACGATTACTATATTGTCCAATTGACTACTGCACTTTTCAACCCTTATCCTCGAGTGGCCTCTGGGCCTTGATAAGTGGTAATATCCTTGAGTGGCCTCTTGGCCTTGATAAGTGGTAATGCCTAAGTAACTAAAAAATAGTTATATAACAAATTTCCCGAATTTCCATTACTAACGATTACTACCGTGCACTTTTCAATCCTTATCCTCGAGGGGCCTGTGGGCCTTGATAAATGGTAATGCGTATGTAACAAATTTACTGAATTTCCATTACTAACGATTACTATATTGTCCAATTGACTACTGCACTTTTAAGCGCTCATCCTCGAGTGGCCTCTGGGCCTTGATAAGTGGTAATACCATCGAGTGGCCTCTGGGCCTTGATAAGTGGAAATGCCTAAGTAACAAAAAAAAATAGGTATATTACACATATCCCGCATTTCCATTACAACCGATTACTACTGTGCACATTTAAATCCTTATCCTCGAGTGGCCTGTGGGCTTTGATAAGTGGTAATTTGTATTTAACAAAATATTGATATATATATAACAAATTTACTGAATTTCGATTACTAACGATTATTATATTGTGTCCAATTCACTACTGCACTTTTCAACCCTTATCCTCTAGTGGGCTCTGGGCCTTGATAAGTGGTAATGCCTATATAACAAAATATAAATATATATATAACAAATTTCCCGACTTTACATTACTAACGATTACTATATTGTCCAATTGACTACTGTAGTTTTCAACCCTTATACTCGGGTGGCCTCTGGGCCTCATTGTCCAATTCACTACTGTGCACATTTTAACTCTTATCCTCGAGTTGCATCTGGGCCTTCATAAGTGGAAATGCCTAAGTAACAAAAAAATAGGTATATAACAAATTTCCCGAATTTGACTACTGTGCACTTTTCAACTCTTATCCTCGAGTGGCCTCTGAGCCTTGATAAGTGGTAATATATGTTTTTTACAAAATATATATATATATATATATATATAACAAAGTAGGTTAGAGTCGCTGAATAACTCATCCTCCCGTTAAAGCGGTTCCATCCTCTTTCCCGAATTTGACTACTGTGCACTTTTCAACTCTCATCGTCGAGTGGCCTATGGGCCTTGATAAGTGGTAATATATATTTTTTAATAAATATAGATATATATATATATGAAAAAACAGGTGTGAGTCGCTGAATAATTCATCCTCCAGTTAAAGCGGTTCAATCCTCTTTCCCAAATTTGACTACTGTGCACTTTTAAACTCTCATCCTCGAGTGGCCTAGTGGCCTATAAGTGGTAATATAGAGTTTGTACAAAATATATATATATATATATATATATATATATATATATATATATATATAACAAAATAGGTTGGAGTGGCTGAATAACTCATCCTCCCATTAAAGCGGTTCCATCCTCTTTCCCGAATTTGACTACTGTGCACTTTTACATTCTAATCCTCGAGTGGCCTATGGGCCTTGATAAGTGGTAATATATATTTTTAAATAAATATATATATATATAACAAAATAGGTTGGAGTCGCTGAATAACTCATCCTCCCTTTAAAGCGGTTCCATCCTCTTTCCCGAATTTGACTACTGTGCACTTTTAAACTCTCATCCTCGAGTGTCCTATGGGCCTTGATAAGTGGAAATATATATTTTACAAAATATATACATACATATATATAACAAAATAGGTTGGAGTCGCTGAATAACTCATCCTCCCGTTAAAGCGGTTCCATACTCTTTCCCGAATTTGACTACTGTGCATTTTTCAACTCTCATCCTCGAGTGGCCTATGGGCCTTGATAAGTGGTAATATATAGTTTTTACAAAATATATATATATATATATATATATATATATATATATATAACAAAATAGGTTGGAGTCGCTGAATAACTCATCCTCCCGTTAAAGCGGTTCCATACTCTTTCCCGAATTTGACTACTGTGCACTTTTAAACTCTCATCCTCGAGTGTCCTATGGGCCTTGATAAGTGGTAATATATATAGTTTCTACAAAATATATACATATATATATATATAACAAAATAGGTTGGAGTCGCTGAATAACTCATCCTCCAGTTAAAGTTGTTCCATCATCTTTCCCAAATTTGACTACTGTGCACTTTTCTACTCTCATCCTCGAGTTGCCTATTGGCCTTGATAAGTGGTAATATAGAGAGAAGAGAAAGAGGGTGAGAGAGAGAGAGAAGATAAAGCGGGTGAGAGAGGAGAGAAAGAGGGTGAGAGAGAGAAGTGAAAGAGAGTGAGAGAGAAAGAGAAAGACGTTGAGAGAGAGAGAGAAAGAGGGTGAGAGAGTGAGAGTGAGAGAAGAGGGTAAATGTGCATCTTTTTTTTATAGTAGGTAATGCTTGGGAAACTGCACGCGGCCCCTCCCCCCTACAAAAGCGGTTCCATTCATAACAAAACAAACTCGTATAAAAGTAATTTTCGTGTATTCAAACGGCCTCATACTGCTCCCCCCACTCTGCCTTCCAGTTTAACAGAGTTAGGAGGTAAAAACAAAATGGCTAAAGCCTTGTTTACATGTTAAACTATAGCAAAGAGCAAACTCATCTTCGCCGGTAAAAAACTTCAAGCAAAAATAATAACATTTTCCCTACGTCAATTTTTGTGTAAATTTGGGATTCTGCTTTTTGGAGTGCGATAATTCCGTTGGTAATAACGGTTCGAGTCGAAAACTAATATTTAACTGTGTTATAGTATCAATTACTCCTCGAAGGCAGCTTTAATGTACCTCAGCGCAGCCGACATTAAACTGAGCTGACGTCACGTCACGTGACACGTAATGAATAACGTTAAAATGACAGGTTTTTTTGGGGCCCCCCCTGGGAGAAAAATGATCAGTTCACCCCCTTCTAGTTGTCCGTTTGACGTGAAATTTCGATATTTGTCATCCGGGTGATCAAGGTTCAATCTGATACCAAATTTGTCAACTTTGGTTGTGTCTGTCAAAAGTTTTAGCGTTACAAACAAACATACATACACACAGACGTTTGAAATTTATATATATAATAATAAAGGAGACTAGCAGGGCTACCCGGCGTTGCTTGGGACCGTATAAATAATGAAAAAACAAAAGCAGATATTGAACATATGTTTTATTCTTAGGGGAGAGGAATCTTTCATCTCTATGTATTATTTGTTTTATCTACCCTAGGACTGGTATTGTTCATGTTTTATCCCTAGCATAGGTAATTTACAGCATGTATATGAAATTGTTTTACCTTAGGGAGAAGAGAACAGGTAATATACAACATAATGTGTCTATATTACATCCCTGGCAACGCCTAGAAACCAGCTAGAATATGTATTTCAGTCAATCTTTATTACATCCTGGGCTATGCCGGGAAACCAGCTAATCTCTATTTAGTGACTTGACCACCAAAGTACCTCCCTAAGTGTGTCCTTTCTTTTGAACTTATTAGATATAGGTATCTAGAAATGTGTGTGAAATTTTGTTGAATGCATTGTTCACTATGATTTTCTTATTGTTCTACACAATATCAACTGTAGCGAAATAAAACAGTAAACTTAGTGTAGTGTTAGAATAAAGAGCAAAGGAAAAAATTAGAATCATATTCTGTAATTGCAAATCTAAATTTGCTAGCGTGTACCAGTATTTGCCAGGTTGTGGAAATTTGGAACTTATAACATATGTAGTGGCCTTTTCCTAGATACCTATTGCTAAAAATTATACTTTCATTTTGTTAGAAAAATCTCTCTTCGGATGTCCTGCATCATCCAAAATAAAAACAAATATTTTTATAATTGTTTCAGTACATTGCTACACAATGTGAAATTTTTTAACGTTTGTAAAAAAAAAATCATGAATGTGTTTATATTCCAAAAAAGAAAATATCAGTGCACAGTATTGAAAGTGTTTGAGATTCAAAAGTCTGTAACATTTCTACTGACTTCATAAGATGTCATGTGAGAAACTGAATTGAATATCAAGACATTATCTGAAGCGTTTTTATTTTGGTGTAACATATGTGTTTACAGTGAACCTTAACTTTTAATAAACAGATTGGTATGCAATGACATAGGCTAAGAATCTTAGACAAAATATATATAAATTGGAAAAATGTGTGAACAAAAAAAAAAAAAAAAATGATCCGCTCCACTTGATGATATCAAGCACAGTAATATTTTAGTGAAGAAAATATGAAATTGATGTTCAGTGATTAGTTTGGATGAATGAGAAAATGTAATTGTTTGATGCATAAAAAATAACTCATTTGCTGTATTTGATATTAAGCAGCAAAATATAGTGATTTGAATATTTAGGAAAACATCAAAACAGATTATGTAAAAAAAAAAAAGATGAAATTAGAAAATATATATTTTATGTTTATGAGTTTTGCCAATCAAAATTTTGTGGCAGAAATTGGGTGATTACCATGCAATTTTATTTTGGTAAAATTCTTAAATTATTTGAATGTTTATTATAATTTCTAATTAGTGACTTGTTATCATCAAAATCCGCCCCAAAGAGTGTCCTTTCTTTTATTAGGTATCAAAATAGGTATCCAGATTTCTACTTCTATACAAATATGATATTGTAGTACAGTAAATGTCAAATTGTTTTTCAAGTATTAGTTTGTAACGTTTGTACTGACTTCATCAGATGTCATGTAAGAAACTGAATTCTATTTAAGAAGACTTTATCTGAAGTGTTTTTATTTTGGTATATCATGTGTGATTACACTGTAGTAATTGCGCTGAAAGCATGTTAATTACAAATGACAAAAGTTAAATCAATTTCTTATTCAGCTACACAATATAAACTAAAGGAAATCAAATTTTCAAAATAAAAGAAATATGTAGTTATGGGTTAGTTTGGAGTTAGAATAAAAAGCCAACAAAACAGTTAGTTTGTATTGTGTAGATTGTTCATTTCTGATAGTATTGAGAGTCGTCAATGAAAATCTTAATTTCTGACAAAATACTGAATGTTTCTCGGATACCCATTCGTAAAAAGTACCTTTTTTGGAAAAAAAAAAAAAAACACTCCCCGGATCACCTTCACCACCTTAAAAAAAAAAAAAAATAACTTTATTCTTCAAAAAATGTGCACATTGTTAGTGTAAAAAACAGATTCGCACCACTTGATGAAATCAAGCATAGTAATATTTTAGTAAAGAAAATATGAAATTGATTTTCAGTAATTAGTTTGAATGAATATCAGAAAATGTAATTGTTTGATGCATAAGAAAGAACTCATCTGCTGAATTTGATATTAAGCAGCAAAATATTTCAAAACATAAAAATGTGAAACATAACATGAATACTCTCCGTTGTCACTTGAAAACATTGATCTTGGTAGGAAGTTTATTAGATACTGAAATTGTGGTCTTGGTATGGTGTGCTTAATATTATTGTATGCAAAATTTAAAAACACAAAAGAGGGTACAATCAATATTGAAAAAGTAACATCTGTCACAGAAAATAGTAATTTATAAATATCAAAAGAAATATTATTCTGTACTTAAAATGTTAAACTTACTGTTAACAATAATTTAAAATGGTGATCAGGATGAGTCCAACAACTTAGTCCTTGAGCTTTCTTATTGGTCATAGTAAAAAGAAATTGTAGTCTTTCAAGTTTGTTGGTCGCATTGGGATTCTTGGAATGTATCAACAGATTCCTGCATATGAATTTTTGTTAATTCCACACAATACAAAATATATATACAAAACAAAGTAAAGCAAAGTATAGGGTTAGTTGTGTCCTCTAATTATCAACCAAGTATATGTATTGATAAAAAGATAAAAGCAATGGAAATGTTTATTACAATGTATCAATATTAAATTTTTATCATGAACAACAAATCGAAATAATGATAGATATTTTGTGCTTATACGAAACTGGAATCAAGGATTGTCACCTGTGATTTTATATATGTCAATAGTGCATGCCACTACAAATGATGTTAGCCAAATTAAGTTTTGTTTATTTCACCCAATATAAAATATATACACAAAATGCAGTAAACAAAGTTTAGGTTTAGTTAATGATAAGTTTAGGTTCGAGAAATAAGCAAAGAAAAGAAAAAAAGATACATTTGTTTATAGTGTGTAAATTGTAAGTTTGTAAATATTTAAAACTATCCACACTGGTATGTGGAAATTCTAGATACCTATTGTTATAAAGTTCCAATTCATGTTTGATATATCACTCTACATGTTCCCTGTTGCACCCCAAAGATGTAAATGATTATCGAGAAAGTGAAATGAAACAGTATTTGAAATAAAATAAAATAGAAACAAATGCTGATGTTTACTATATAAAACACTGTGTTAAATGGACTTGAGCCTTATACAATATTGGTGGAATAAAAAAATTCATTTTTTTAATTCAATTTAAGAAATGAGCAAAAATTTGATATTTAAAATATTTGGCATGAAGAAAAAGAAATATAAGATAAAAGGTGATAAAGCAGTAACAATCATGTGCTGAATTCAATTAAAAACAAATATGATTGTCAAAGAAATATCATGAAAATTTTGTAAGTGAAAAAAATTTTTTTTGATATATTTGGTTTCGAAGTATTAAGAAACATGTACAACTTCATTTTAAAGACAAAACGAAAACTGTGCTAATGATAATGACAATGGTGAAAGGAAATTGGAAAAAATATATCAGAGGTAAAATGTTGGTCACATATACGTTTGTGTGGTATGCATGAAACACGTGTAGAAAATTATATTTTCTGATGCTGAAAGTAAGAGAAACATTGTTAAAAAATGATCTAAAAGGCAATAGTAAAATCCTCATTTTTAGTGAGGGATATGTTGTTTGTTTCAATTGAGAAAGGAAACTTTAATTTATACAATTCGATGTTATAGATCACAAGTTTTATTACAATAAACATTGTGTTCTTTAATTATCAACCAAGTATATTTATTGATAAAAAGAGAAAAGTAATGGACATGTTTATTATAATTTATCAATATTAAATTGTTATAATGAAAAACCAATGGAAAGCGTGAATGTTATTTGGTGTTTTTGAAAAACAGCTACCAATGATTGTAACCAGTGATTTTTGTGTATGCTAACAGTGCAAATGTGGTGGTGAAATGAATTTTTGTTTATTCTTCACAATATAAAATATATACACAAAACTAAAACATAATTTACGGTTAGTTAATAAGTTTAGGTTAGAGAATTAAGCAAAATTATAGATACCTATTGTTATAAAGCACCAATTCATGTTTGGTATATCAATCTACATGTTCCTTGTAGCACCCCAGAGAGGTAAATGAGTGTCAACAAAATGAAATAAAACATAGTATTTGAAATAAAATGAAAAAGTGCTTGAAAAGTGAAATATGCTGATGTTTACTATCTAAAACATTGCGTTCAATGCAATTGAAACTTATACTATATTGGTGGACTAAGAATTAAAGAAATAAAATTTAAGAAATTAGCAAAAAATTGATATATAAAATATTTGGCATGAAGAAAAACAAATATAAGACAAAAGGGGAAAAAGCAGTAACAATCATGTGCTGAAGTTCATTGAAAACAAATCGTTTGTCAAAGAAATATAATGAAAATTCTCAGAGTGAAAAAAAAATGGGATTTTTACAAATCTGGTTTCCAAGTAATAGGAAACATGTACAGCTTCATTTTAAAGATAAAATGTAAACTGTACTAATGGTAATGAGAATTTTGAAGGAAATTGGCAAAAAATTGTTAGTCAAATGTTGATCAAATATTATAAATTTGTGTGATATGCATGAAACGTGTAGAATATGATCTGCTCTCATGCTGAAAGCAAGTAGAAAAACATTGTGAAAAAATGATGTAAAGCTAAGCTAAGCAAACGACCAGTGAATGGAAATGTTTATTATAATGTATCAAGATGAACATATTATAATGAAAAAGCAAATCGAAATAGTGATAGTTATTTGGTGCTTATACGAAACAGGTATCAAGTATTGTCACCAGTGATTTTATTGATGTTAACAGTGCATGTCACTACAAATAATGATGGTAGCGAAATTAAGTTTTGTTAATTCTACCCAATATAAAATATATACGCAAAACAAAGTAAACAAAGTTACGGGTTAGTTAATGATAAGTTTAGGTTCGAGAAATAAGCAAAGGAAAAGAAAAAAAAAAGGTACATGTGTTTATATTGTGTAAAATGTTAGTCTGTAAATATTTCAAACTATCAACACTGGTATGTGTAAATCCTAGATACCTATTGTCATAAAGTACCACTTCTTGTTTGATATATCACTCTACATGTTCCCTGCAGCATCCCAGAGAGGTAAATGAGTGTCCACAAAATGAAATAAAACATAGTACTGGAAATAAAATAAAATAAGAATATGTCTGAAAAGAAATAAATGCTGTTTACTATATAAAAAGTTGTGTTCAAGTGTCAAATGGAATTGAATCTTATACAATGTTGGTGGATTATAAAATTGCATGAATGAAATAACATTGGAGAAATAAGAAAAAAGTTTATATATACAATATTTACAAATATAAGATAAAAGGTGAAGAAGGGCCAAATCCGAGATCTATAAATTGTAAATTTTCAAAGTGAAAACATTTATTTTTTTTTTTTTAGATCTGCTTTCCAAGTAATAGTAACCATGTACAGCTTCATTTTAAATGAAAACTGTACTAATGATAATGACAATGGTGAAAGGAAATTGGAAAAAAAATAAAAATGTCAGAGGTAAAATGTTTGTGTGGTATGCATGAAACACGTGTAGAAAATGATCTCATGACGAAAGTAAGAGAAACATAGCTAAAAAATGATGTAAACGCAATAGTAAAATCCTCATTTTTAGGAACATAGTGTGGAGTATGTTGTTTGTTTCAATTGAGAAAGGAAAGTTTAATTTTTAGAATTGGATGTTATAGATCACAAGTTTGATTACAATAAACATTGTGTTCTCTAATTATCAACCAAGTATATTTATTGATAAAAAAAGAAAAGTAATGGACATGTTTATTATAATTTATAAATATTAAATTGTTATCATGAAAAACCAATGGAAAGCGTATTGGTTATTTGGTGTTCATAAGAAAAAACATCATGGGTTGTCACCAGTGATTTTATGTATGCTAACATTTCGCTGCAAATGTGGTAGCGAAATGTCTTTTTGGTTATTCTACACAAAATAAAATATATAAACAAAACAAAGTAAAAGAAATGTCAGGGTTAGTTAATGATAAGCTTAGTACCAAGAAATAAGCACAGAAAAAGGAAAAGAAAGATACATTTGTTGATAGTGTCGATTGGTGAATTTGTTGGTTCATTTTGTTTTATGACATATCAACACTATATCAGGTTATTTCATGCCAAATCTAGTGACATTTTTTTTCCTAGAATATATTTGTTTATTTAATGTTGGTTTCTATTTAACTCATAATTGGGACCCTAACAGGTACTACCACTCCAGATCAGAGTGGACCTGGTAGCAATAGCAATTAAATGGTGGCTTCACACTTCACAAAGCCCCACGTTTGGATACAGTTTATGGTCATATCCAGGACCTGGTGAATTTGTAAATAATTGAAACGATCAACACTGGCGAGTTAGAATTCTGCATACCTATTGTTATAAAGTACCAATTTATGTTTTACATATCACTCCACAACGTTGCTGCAGAATCCAGACAGTTGAAAGAGTCTCAAGAAACTGAAAAGCTATTTAGTACTCTTAAATAAAATAACATGCATAAAGAAATCCTAATATAAGACAATAGATGAAAAAGCAATAAAAATTTTGTGTGAAATCAAGTGAAAACAGTTTCTTTGTCAAAGAAATTGCATGAAGATTCTCAGAGACTTTTCCTTCCTCGTTCCCTTCCCTTTTGGTGGAAGGAAACTTTCACAGTGGCTCAGAAGGTGGGCTGAGCACACTTCCCACAAAGGTGGGATGGGTAAATTTCTTTTTCATTTGGTTGCCTGGAGGACAGGCTTAGCCCCCCCCCCCAAAAAAAAGGTTGGAGCCGGGGAACTTTTCCTCCCAGAAGGGGGAGGGGGGCTCGGGAAGGCTTCTCTTCCCATATTTTTTGTTTTGTGTAAGGTTGATCTCTTTCCGAAGGGAGTAAGAGGATATCCCTCTCTTAGGAGGAGAGCGAAGGCTCCCTGGGCCTCCCATCCTCCTTCTGAGAGAAGTTCCCCGGCTTCCACATTCATTGCTCAGCCCGCCCTCCAGGCAATCAGAGTCTGATTGTCTGCCGTATATAAAAAGGCGATTTTAGCTTGTCAGGCGGTATGCTCTGCGTTGACCATTTTTCTTCCACCTGTGTACCTTTTTTGTGAAAAAAAAAAACACTCCCCGGATCACCTTCACCACCTAAAACACAAAAACAACAATATCTTTATTCTTCAAATATTGTGCACATTGTTAATGTAAAAAACAGATCCGCACCACTTGGTGAAATCAAGAACAGTAATATTTTAGTAAAGAAAATATATAATTGATTTTCAGTAATTAGTTTGAATGAATATCAGAAAATGTAATTGTTTGATGCATAAGAAAGAACTCATCTGCTGAATTTGATATTAAGCAGCAAAATATATCAAAACATAAAATTGTGAAACATAACATGAATACTCTCACTTGTCACTTGTAAACATTGATCTTGGTAGGCAGTTTATTAGATGCTGAAATAGTGGGCTTGGTATGGTGTGCTTAATATTATTTGTATTTATAAAAAGAGAAAAGCAACGGAAATGTTTCTTATAATCTATCAATATTGAATTGATATCATGAAAAACAAATCGAAATAGTGATAGTTATTTGGTGCTTATAAGAAACAGCTATCAATGATTGTAACCAGTGATTTCTGTGTATGCTAACATTGTAAATGTGGTGGTGAAATGAATTTTTGTTTAGTCTTCAACATAAAATTTATATATAAAACTAAAACAAAGTTTATGGTTAGTTAATGATAAGTTTAGGTTAGAGAAATAAGCAAAGGAAAAGAAAAAAAAGATACATTTCTTTATATTATGAGATTATAAGTGTATACATGTTTAAAACTATCAACATTGCTATCTGAAAATTCTAGATACCTATTGTTATAAAGTACCAATTTAGTTTGTGGGTACGATTCCTGACTGTTTCTAATTTCGTTTCCTTTTAATTTCATTTTTGTCCAATCCAATCTGAAGGAGGCAGGTGGTATACCCTGCGTTGTACAGTTATTTTTAAGACTCTCTCCAACATGTATGTAACACAAAGGGTTTTTCCATGGCGCATTTCGCATTCTTTTCCTTCTGGGAAAAGTTTCGTAATCATGTCTGAATGATAAGTCAGAATTGTTAATGTTGGCTCAGTGTTTTATTCTTATAATCTGTTGAACAAAGAATCAATCAGACTGTGTGTGTCGGTGTATATGAGAAGTTTATTTTAGATCCCCAGGGGTTAGACCGTGTGTGGACCATGTATTTTTAAGAATTTTCCTTTCTTGTTCCCTTCCCATCTGGGGGAAGGAAACTTTTTTTTTATGGTGGCTCAGAAGGTTTGCTGAGCACTCTTCCCACAAAGGTGGGATGGGTAAATTTTTTTTTTATTTGGTTGACTGGAGGGCGGGCTGAGCACTCCCAAAAAGGTAGGAGCCGGGGAACTTCTCCTCCCAGAAAGGGGGCCCGGGAAGGCTTCCCTCTCCTCATATTTTTTTTTTTTTTGTGTAAGGTTGATCTCTTTCCGAATGGAGTAAGCGGAACCGACAGGGGGGGGGGTCAATCAACCATACAAAAGGATATCTATCTCTTAGTTGAAAGAGGGAAGGTCTCCCTGTCCTCCCATACCCCTTCTGAGAGAAGTTTCCCCAGCTCTCAGCTTTGGGGGGGGGGGGTGTAGGAGGGCTTAGCCCGCCCTCAAGGCAAATAGTCTGACTGTCTGCCTTATATAAGAAGGCGATTTTAGCTGGTCAGGCGGTATGACCTGCGTTGACTATTTTTCCTCCACCTGTTGACCTTCCCTCCCTGTAAGAGGGAGCTGTGCTACGCAGATTAGGGAAGGGCTGAAGGGGTGATTTGTTTTTTTTTTACCCCTCGCTATAGGGAGGTGGCAGTCATCCAACCAAAGGAGGGGATCAAGCAGGGAGCATTCTCTCTCCTGCATTAGGGAGGGGGTTCTTTTCTTTTTAAGTGTGCCCGTTTTAATAATAAACACATTTTATTATTTTAAATATTAATATTTATTTTTAATAATAAACACATTTTATTTTAATATTAATATTTATTTTTAATAATAAACACATTTTATTATTTTAAATATTAATATTTATTTTTAATAATAAACACATTTTATTTTAAATATTAATATTTATTTATAATAATAAACACATTTTATTCTACTTTAAATGTTAATATTTATTTTTAATAATAAAAACCTTTTTATTTGAATATTAATATGTATTTTTAATAATAAACACATTTTTATTTTAATATTAATATTTATTTTTAATAATGAACACATTTTATTAATTTAAATATTATTATTTATTTTTAATAATAAACACATTTTATTTTATTTTTAATATTAATATTTATTTTTAATAATAAACACCTTTTATTATTTTAAATGTTAATATTTATTTTTAATAATAAACACTTATTATTTTATTTTAAATATTAATATTTATTTTTAATAATAAACACAGGTTATTTTATTTTAAATATTAATATTTATTTTTAATAATAAACACATTTTATTATTTTAAATATTAATATATATTTTTAATAATAAACACATTTTATTATTTTAAATATTAATATTTATTTTTAATAATAATCACATTTTATAATTTTAACTAGTAATATTTATATTCATTAATAAACACATTTTATTATTTTAAATATTAATATTTATTTTTATTAATGAACACATATTATTATTTTAAATATTAATAATTATTTTTAATAATAAACACATTTTATTATTTGAAATGTTAATATTTATTTTTAATAATAAACACATTTTATAATTTTAACTAGTAATATTTATATTCATTAATAAACACATTTTATTTTATATTAAATATTAATATTTATTTTTATTAATGAACACATATTATTATTTTAAATATTAATAATTATTTTTAATAATAAACACATTTTATTATTTGAAATGTTAATATTTATTTTTAATAATAAACACATTTTATTATTTTAAATAAATATTAATATTTATTTTTAATAATAAACACATTTTATTATTTTAAATATTAATATTTATTTTTAATAATAAACACATTTTATATTATTTTAAGCAATATACAGGAAATTTTAAAAGTAAAACAATATTTGTTTAATAGTAATAATTTGGAGTATGCTGAAAACGAATATCCCATTGAAATTTGTCACAAAAAGGTAGTTTTCGGGATATTAATCCATGTACTTCTTTATGTTATAAGTGGTGGGGCGTGGGCCTGGTGGGCATTCCTATACGCGCAAACACGAGCATGTTTCCAAAATAGATTTTATTGGATTATTCCTCGAATCACAAAAATTAATAAATATGTGATTATATTGTTATAATGCTGTATTATAAAAATCCAGTATATTGTAGGCTACAATAAATGTTTGAAGCCAAATCTTTCAGCATAAAATGCCAAATTCAAAGACAAAACAACATGTTTTAGATTTAAAAAGGCCAAAAAAGTCAAATTTTAACTTGTTCTTTAATAATTACTATTAAACAAATATTGTTTTACTTTTAAAGTGTCCTGTATTTTTTTTAGAATAATAAAATTTGTTTATTAATAAAAAATCGAATCAGCACAAAAATTAACTGTTCCCATAGTAACCAAAAGCGGTGTATAGGGAAGTTAGTTCCTTTTGTTGTGAAAGGTGGTTAGAGATTATTGTATCGATTTTTAGATTTAAAAAGGCCAAAAAAGTCAAATTTTAACTTGTTCTTTAATAATTACTATTAAACAAATATTGTTTTACTTTTAAAGTGTCCTGTATTTTTTTTAGAATAATAAAATTTGTTTATTAATAAAAAATCGAATCAGCACAAAAATTAACTGTTCCCATAGTAACCAAAAGCGGTGTATAGGGAAGTTAGTTCCTTTTGTTGTGAAAGGTGTTTAGAGATTATTGTATCGAATGCGATAAATCGGTTCTTAATAACTTACATTTATTAATAACTTTATTACTGTATGTTATTTTTACTGTTTATGTGTCAATTTTATCGACTTTTTCTTTTATTAAATTGAAATATTATATATATGAAATATTGAAATTATTCTTGGTACTAGTGCATGAGCTGGCCTGGGCGTGGCTTATCACTCGCTTGGATTTCTCCGTAAAATGACGTCACATGCTGCCATCTGACGGAGAAAATGGACGAGGGGTGGGGGTGGGGGGCTTACAGAGAGAGAAAACGCGAAAAAATAAATGGCCGACAGGGGGGGGGGGTAGCAGCGCCAAATACAAGTTTCCAGAATATTTCAACACGAAACTGCTTGAAAAATTAATTCTAGCATTTTCTTTAATTACTATAAGATTAATATAGTGGTAAAATTATTTAAAAAAAAAAAAAAGAAAACAAGCCAAACTATTTCAAAAAAGGTCAAATTCACGAAATTAGCCATTAAAAGAATAATAAATGGTAACATTATTAATAAAAGTTACTTTCCAACTTATCTGCATCATTCGTTGGTATTTTTAAGTAGTTTTAAATGCTTTTTATTTCATATCGAATGTTAGAGCGGTTTCCGTTAACCTTGCCAAGTTCTAAAATGCCGTAAAACATACCCTGTTTTTTTTGTTTTTTTTTAATAATTACTACTTTTTTAAATAGAAAAATGAATGATGCAGGTAAGTTGCAAAGTAATTTTTATTGTCAAATAATAACAGAAAAACTTACCGTAATTATTTTTCACATGCATGGGAGTCAAATAGAAGAAAACTTGTAATGTTTTCAAGGAAAAAAGCTAAACAAAAAAAAAATGGACGACTGGGGGGGGGCGACTAGCAGCAGCAGCGCCAAATACAAGTATCCAGTGCTTGAAAAATTAATTAACGAATAACACCGACCACGCTAATTTGTTTTTTTTTATAGGTAATTGAGGTCGCTGACAACGAATCTGATAGTCAAACTTGGGGCAAATTTACCGTTTGCATGGTATTTACCCCTGAACCCACGAACTACTTTTGACCATTTTGCAGCTTCCGTTTACAAAAAAATAGTAGCATTGAGTTAAATAAATAACTGTTGCCAGAATTTATCGAATTTTTCTTTTTTAATAGCATTTTCTTAAAATGAATAGAAAAATAATTTCCCAACTTTTTTCATTTCTATGTGTTTTAGTTTTGTGTGTTGAATGAAAATATTATGTTCATCACAACAATAGTTATCGACCCCGGTTATTTTGCTGAGAGTCGATAAAACTTATTAAAAGAGAGATATTATTAAAACATGTGTAGTAATGTATTTTATTTCAATATACATAAACAATAACGTTGTAATTTAAAAAGAAAATGCTATTATAAAGTATTAAAAAAAGGTATAAAAAGAAAATTCCGAAAACATGGAAACAAAATATTTTTACCAAAAAAGTATTAGCGTA
Source organism: Euprymna scolopes (assembly GCF_053919585.1). Classification (NCBI taxonomy): domain Eukaryota; kingdom Metazoa; phylum Mollusca; class Cephalopoda; order Sepiida; family Sepiolidae; genus Euprymna; species Euprymna scolopes. The sequence continues at coordinate 149,346,468 of NC_136527.1, forward strand.
TGAGTTAAATAAATAACTGTTGCCAGAAGTATTTGTAATAAAGTGTATTGTATAATCTGAAAAATATTAGCATATGAAATAAATAAATAAATAAATTTTAATAAGTTCTATAAATGAAAAGAAAGCAGTCAATATCTAAATTATATAAATATAATTTCTATTACTGACATAAAAATACATACGTATTACTTACGTGAAAAATCAAATCGCTGCTGATAAAAATGGCGTGAATGAGATTCATTCAAATATAAAATGAATTTGAATGTTTACATCGCTAACCAATGTATGGTTTTTGATAGAAAAGTAACTTATTTTGCCTTTGATAACAATTATCTGTCATATTTTTGTTTTTTGATAACTTCTCCGATTAAGTGTATACGAATTTGAAAGCCTTTAAACTGTCGAATAATATTTTTAAATTTGTTTATAGTTTAAGAATATTTAATAAATCCGAAAAATATTAGCATAAATAAAATTTAATTATACTTACGTGAAAATCAAATCAAAATCAAATCAAAAACACACCGACTGGTCTTCGATAGAAAGAGGGTGATAGAGATGTTCCCATAGTAACCAAAAGCGGTGTATAGGGAAGTTAGCACCTTTTGTTGTGTAAGGTATTTTTTTGTACTGTTTATGTGTCAATTTTATCGACTTTTTCTTTTATTATAATGAAATAATATATACATGAAAAAAAAGAAAAGAAAATGCTATTAAAAAGTATAAAAAAAATGTAAAAAAAAAAAAAATTCTGAAAACATGGAAAAAATAAATATTTTTACCAAAAAAGTATTAGCATATGAGTTAAATAAATAACTGTTGCCAGAAGTATTTGCAATAAAGTGTATTGTATAATCCGAAAAATATAAGCATATGAAATAAATAAATAAATTTTATTAAGTTCTATAAATAAAAAGAAAGCAGTCAATATCTAAAATATATAAATATAATAAAAATTACTGACATAAAAATACATACGTATTACTTACGTGAAAAAGCAAATCAAAATAAAATCAAACACACACCGACTGGTTTTCGATAGAAAGAGGGTGATAGAGAGAGAGAGAAGAGAAAGTGAGAGAGAGAGAGAGAGAAGAGAAAGGGGGATGGGGATGGAGAGAGAGAGAGAAGAGAAAGATGTAAGTGGTCACGTGGTAATGATACAATATAGGTAATGGCTGTTTGGTTTTTAGCTTAAATATAACGATGTTTATTTTTTTATCGATGAATATATTTAAGTTGAAATTTTTTTATCGCTTATCATTTTTTCTTAACATTTTTCGTTAAAACTGTCGTATAAATACTATTTTTAACCAGTTAATCACGATGGAAACATTGTCATAAAGTTTAACAATATATATAACGAAGGAGAAGAGAAATTGCAAAGCTATCGGTGAAAAAAGTTGTTATTTACATTTGTTCGCCATTACTGGATGTTGACGTCACGTCACGTGACATGACTAAGCGTTTTTTTTTTTTTTTTTACGTATAAATAACATTGGATCATTCAAGAATTACGTAATGAAAACCATTACAATGACAGGTTTTTTTGGGCCCCCCTTGAAGATAACTGATACGTTGACCCACTTCTAGTGGTCCGTTTGACGTGAAATTTCGATATTTGTCATCCGGGTGATCAATGTCCAATCTGATACCAAATTTGTCAACTTTGGTTGTGTCTGTCAAAAGTTTTAGCGTTACATACAAACATACAAACACACAGATTTTTGCCTTTTATATATTACTAGCAGGGCTACCCGGCGTTGCTCGGGACCGTATAAACAATGAAAAAACAAAAGCAGATATTGAACATATGTTTTATTCTTAGGGGAGAGGAATCTTTCATCTCAAGTTTTAGCGTTACAAACAAACATTTGTCTTTTATATATATAGATAATGACAGGTTTTTTTGGGGCCCCCCTCGAAGATAACTGATCAGTTGACCAACTTCTAGTGGTCCGTTTGACGTGATGGGGCTTCGATATGATACCAAATTTGTCAAGTTTGGTTCCGTCTTTCAAAAGTTTTAGCGTTACAAACAAACATACATACATACACACAGACGTTTGGCTTTTATATATATAGATGATGATTACGCAAGTATAAATCATGTAGCATATCCGCATGATTACACATAATAGTTTACTAAAGATGATCATTCCGTACAAAAATGGAAAAACTAATGAGGAATTAATGAAAATCAATGTTTAAAAGAATATGCAAATTAGCTAGATCTATTGCTAGTGAAGTAAAGCATTGACCCCATACTTTGAGAGTTAAGTCTACGGACTAATTATTCAAGTACCGGAAATTCGGTGAGTCTCCTCGCTCCAAATCAGCGGGTTCCTGCTGACGGGTTGGAGCATCATGGAAAGGGGTTCCGAGTCCTTTTTTAGAGAGGGTTGTGTCTTCTGTCATGGTGGTTGCCACACCCAGTGGCATCCCAGTTAGGTCGATTGTGTCCATTGCAGGGGTTACCACACCTGGTGGTGCCCCAGTCTCTGTTGGGTATAATGCGTCTGTATTGAGGGCTGTCGCTTTGCCCTCACTTTTTGTTGGGGGATTTGCCACACCTGATGGCACCCCATGGACCATACTGTATGTTACCCGGCAAGACCTCAAAGTCTGTTGTGGGGGTTGCCACACTCAGTGGTGCCCCAAAGTCTGTATTGAAGGTCCCCGGTATGCCCTCAAAAACCATTACGGGAGTTGCTACACCAAATGGTGCCCTATTATCTGTATTGAGGTTCCCCGGCATGCCCTCAAAATTTGTTGCAAAAGTTGCCACACCCTGTGGCACCACAAAGTCTGTTGCAAAGGCCGCCACAAACTCTATTGCAGGTATTTCGCCCATTGGCTCCCCACTGTCCACATCTTGGGCCCCAAGTATGCCCTCAAAAGTCGCAAATCCAACTGGTCTGAACTCCAGAAACATGCTTAGCTCTGGTTCTAATGTTTATATCAAAGATATTGACATTGGAGCAAACCAAACAGAAGAAGAAATGCTGACTGTGAGCATTGTCCCTGATACTCTAGCACTAGAGTGCCTCACCTTGTGGACACTATGCCCATTGGCACTGCTGTCCCCAGAAGTGTCAAAGACGATAGGCCTGTTGATAGAGGTGATCCAGATTGATGGAATCACTCACCTACTAGTCGAAGGGCTTCAACCGTCAGCCCTCCTGCTCATTGGAAAAGCAGCTTGCTGCTTGCAAGATTAAGACCAGACAAGTCAGCAGAACTCTCCAGACTTGAGGCCACCTATCCAGATCAGATACCCTGTGACCGGGAATCTACTAAAGACCACATGAGACTCTTTAACTGGGAAGAGACACCATCAAGATAGGAGCGATGACAGTGATGGTGAATCCAAACCATTAAAACCAGTTCAGGCATATGCGAAGCCTTCTATTAAAACAAAGGGGGCTGCAATAAAGGCAGGCGGTGCAACATTGGTTGAAGCACCTGCAAGCCTGATGGCAGCACTAGCTGAATGGCCATATTTGTCATCTGTGCCATCGGGAACACCTACTCCACCTGGCCAAAAGACACTGATTAGGACAAGTGATAAGGGCAGCAAGGCAGACAATAAAAGTCATAAATGGCACCTAAGGATTACCGTCGGCTCTTTGATTATGTTTACAAAGAGCTTATCGATGGCAATATAATTAAAGCCACCCTGGGTACAGCAAAATGACAAGCGAGAAGAATAGTATTGCTAGTCACCACCAACACTAAGAAGAAAGCATTGACTGGGGTCAATAAGGAAACCATGGCGCAGCTTCTTAGCGAGTTAAAGATACCTGTCACCTTTATTTGCCAGTGAAGCTATGCTATGTGGAGCCTCCTGCTGCCCACAGAAAATAACGCTGAGTCTTTGTCCAGATCCAACTTGATGTGGAAGAATTTGCATCTCCAGCCGAAGTACCTGAGCTGTAGAAAAACTAACATCTCCGTGTTTGGCATCCCAGGCTACATCGACTCTAAACAGCTCAGTTCTGTTATGAGCCAGTATGGGGACATCGAAGCCGTAATCCCGGTCCGTGGTCCCTGTAATCTGATGGTAGGGGACTACAATATAAGATGACACTGGACCGGGATGGCTTCCAAAACATTCCAGCTCTCCTCAGGTGTGACACCTGGATGATAAGTGTCATCATTGAAGGCAGAAAGCCTACATGTTGGCAATGTCAGCAGCAGGGGTATATGGCCAAAGAGTGCCCCAAAAGAAATCCGCTGAGGAACCCTGCTGCTCTGGGAGTGGAAACCTGAGTCTGCTAAGAAGACAGGAGGGGGCACAACAACATCGACACCACCACCAACATCTGCAGAGGGAGGAAGTCAGGTGGTGAAGAAGAAGGCCCCTGCCAAGGAGGTACAGCCCCTTATGGAAAAAAGGGTGTAGATTCCCACGGGGTCACTCAGTACCAGAGACACTTCCACTAAGGAGCTGCAAAAGAGCGTCTTGAAGAGAAAGGCCCCCTTAATATCTTCATCTGAATCGAAAAGGGAGAAAGCGGAATTAGTTGAGAGGATGGACGATGGTCTGAGCCTGGCAGAAGTAACGACAGAGAGCCAGACATTAACAACACCAAAGAAGACACCGAGAGACAAGAAGAAGGCACAAAGGGGCTAAGAAGGTTCGGTCCCCTTCCCCACCCCGAGAGCAGAAAGAGATGACCACCTCTTTGGTTCAGTCCCCCAAAAACTGCCAATCCTGCTCATTGGGCAGGAGATGTGGACGTGGCTCTCTAGCAGGCCTTCCGGTTAAAGTACTTACTTGGATCGATTCTTAGTTAGAAGAGGCAACATAGAGTACATATCGTGTCCTACGTTTCACTGGTTAGGCCATTCTGACCACAAAATGCTGGTGGTCAGGATTGATTTAGATAGGAACACTAAGCTAGCAGGTTACTGGAAGTTGAACATCTCATTACTCGAGATGTCTGATTTCCGGGAGAAATTAGAAGAGCATTTTAAAAAGGGATTAGTGGGGGGTGGTAACCGGGAGTAAATAATGTGTTATCACTAAATATAGCATTAGGAACTTTTCTATGAAATACAGACAGCGTTTCGCCTTATCTAGGTCTAACACAAAAAGCACTTAGAGAATAGGTTAGTCTGGGCGGTGGCTGAGGGGAATCCCCTAGAGATAGGTCTAGCTAAAGAGGACCTAAAATGTTCGACTAGCAAGCAGTATGAGGGTCAGGTAGTTAGATCCAAGTTAGAAAGAGTATCTAACGAAGCCGTGAATGTCGATGCACGTGAGTGTAATTCTTCACTCGGTCACAAATCAGATAATTACATGCGTAAGATTCAATGCCCAGAAGGACACACAATAGTGTTGAATTGGGGGATTTGCGAGCAGTTTTGGTTGCATTTCACAGAACGCTTTAGCCATTTGTCTAGATTCTGTGTACAGGAGCTTAGAAGCTATTTTGCTGGCTTGCTCCGCCTGGAGACGACCAGAGCAGCTAGCTGTGATGGTCGGGTTACGGAGTGTGAGGTAGTTGCTACTCTGGAGCAGGTTGGCTACACCAGATCACCGAGGCTCGATAGTCTGCCCTTCAAGCTATACTTGAGGATGTCACACATATTCGTTCCGATTCTAACCAGTGTGTTTAACCACTAGTTTGACATGGGATCCATCCTGGCTTAGGTTACCAAAAGAGTGGTCACACACTTCTGAAGAAGAGGGGTTAGAAGGTGACACTGAGGCTGCGCTGATCGATTTAGATCAGTCCAAGGCATTCAGTAGGGTTGACCATTGTTTCTTGGGGTTTGTTGTAGAGGCCACCGATTTTGGTCTGGACTTCATCAGATGGATCTCCATTCAGGCGACGGAAGTGGTGCAAGTAAATGGGATGCAGTTGGTGCCATTTGCTGTCCCTTGGTCAGTATGTCAATCATGTCCATTGGCGCCCTTGCTCTACGTCCTCACATTAGAACCTTTTCTACACAAATTGAGAACAGGAACAGTATTTCTCTTCCTGGTGGAGCACAAGCCAGGGTTACTGCATATGCCGATGATGTCAATGTGTGTGTGTCCAGCGTTCATGACATAAAAACGGTGACTAAGGCACACATACAGTACAAAAAGTTACAGTAGCCATGGTCAATCTAAGTAAATCCATTGGCCTGAGGTTGGCCACCTTGGCAGTGAGCTTCAGCCTTGCCAGACAGCTTTGGTTGAACCGACGACTTGGTTCATATACTTGATGTATAGTTCGAACCATGCCTCCAGCTAGAAAAGAATTGATCAGCGATAAAGCCAAAGATAGGAGCATCAATCAGGATTTGTCTCAGAAGAGGACTTTCCCTTGACTCGTTTAAAGATAGGGCATGGGGGAGAGCCACTTTCTCACCATCATCTAATTTTGTATTTCAAACATCAACTTAAAATCAAAATTAAATGTGATAGAAGGAGGTTACCTCATCCAGTTTTTAGTCGTAACTGGATACACACAGCTAGTTTATGTGCATTCACATGGAACAAGCTTGAATATGTGTTCCCTGCTTAGGCATAGCACACATCGACCTTAGGTCACAAGATCTAAATAGTCTATCCCAGAGAGGATCAGTTTATTAGCTAGTAGGAGAGAACGAGTTCCATGCCCTGTTTTTTTTATATATTAGCATACCTCCAAAGATGCCTTCCCCCAGTATAATTTTATTTAGGTACCCAGATCCACTGTCCAAACGAAATATTATCTTAGAGGTTACCGACCGTCCCTTTTGTCCCCATTTCCTGATATTTGTTTTGTCCCTTAGAACCGCACACTTCCGTACTTAGGAAATGATTCTCTTGCTTGCAGCAATTCTGTCAGAAGACAGCATGCGATTCAGTTTACTAATTAGGTTGGGAGGGTCCCTCATTAGTTACTAACATAGTTTCTCTAGCATTTAGTTTAGTTTATTTATTTTTGGGTGTTTTTAAGTCTGTTAGGTTATTCCCCACTCCCCATCATCGTATCATTGTATTGATTTTGTGTTTGTCACAATTGTATTGTTTGCATGTATTGTATTTTTTGTAAGTGTGGAACAATATATATATATATTATATATATATATATATATATATATATATATATATATACTCGCAGAAGTACCCGTCGTTGACTGGGTTCAAAAACAGCTTACAGAAAATGGACTGTGATTGATGAAAGTATGATAGGTTATGAAAAGGAGGGTGTTGTAAAGAGATAGGTTTTGATACTCAAAAATTTTACTCTAAGCAAATTATGATGAAAGTAAAGATAATTTTCACGAAAATATATTTTTTATATCAACTTTGTTTCTATTCGTAGTAAAGATGTTTAGTTACAAAGAGAAAATGTTATATATTATAATAATAATATGTATATATATATATATATACATATATATACTAGCAGAAGTACCCGTCGTTGACTGGGTTCACAAACAGCGTACAGAAAATGGACTGTGATTGATGAAAGTATGATAGGTTATGAAAAGGAGGGGGTTGTAAAGAGATAGGTTTTGATACTCACAAATTTTACCCATAGCAAAATATGATGAAAGTAAAGATAAATTTTGCGAAAATATATTTTTTTATATCAACTTTGTTTCCATTCGTAGCCAAGAGTGACCAACAAAATGATGTTTCCTTACAAAGAGAAAATGTTATATATAATAATATAAATATACAAGAAATAAATGTTACCATAGTCAATAAAAGTTACTTTTATGGTAGAAAAGTTCATTGGTTTGTATTTTTAAGTAGTTTGTAAAAAAAATTTTTTTTTTTAATTCACAAACCGGTTTACAAAAAAATCAAAATGGCAGCGACTTTGAAATGGAGAGCCCCATTTTCGATTTGAAGGAGGGGCACCTGAGCATTCTGTGTTAACAATTTAAGAGAGTTCCGTCAATGTAAGGAATATTTATAAACATATTTTAATGTTTTCCGTTATTTTGTGCTTGAGGAATATTCGATTATGGCATGTGTAGTTTATATAAAAATTCATTTAAGCCTCAAATTTTGTTTTAATTTCGGTTTGCTGAAATTATTTCAAGTAAAGAGCATTAAAAACTATTTCAAAACAAAAAAAAACATGAACTGAACTTTTATTGACTATGGTAACATTTATTTCTCGTATATTTATTTTTTCGGATAGTCGTTTGTTGGCTTTTCTGCTAAACACTCTTACTGAATAATATCGACGAAATATCGAAAAACAAAGAAACAAAAACAGTTTTGAAAAATAATGAAGCTTTACTTACTTTGGTAAAATAATCCGAAACAGCAAAATGGGATATTAAAAAAGTAAACACGTAATTACTTTAGTTTTTTAAAGCAAAGAATCAATATAAATATGAATAAGAAGAAAATGGCGCCCTTTTCAAGCAGAACAGCTTTGTTTCAGTTTTACAGTATTGAACAGTGTAGTATTGCGCTGTCCGATTCAGGGTTGTAATATTGTAATGTAAAGAACACGCAGAAAGTAATCAACTGAATTCCTTCTAATACACTGACAAAAAAAGCTTAAACAGATATATAAATAAAAATAAAAAGTTTATGTAAATGTTTTTAAAAAGACACGTAATCACGTGAGCAGGATTTTTTCCTTCTTTTGACACGATAACAAGTAACGTTTTTATTTTTTATTATTTATCTATTTATCTATTTTCGAAAGAGTGCCACGTGCAAGTGGAGAAGGAAAAAAACAGAGTTATGCAAAATTTGTGTTGAGAATTGTCTAATGTTCTGACTTTTTTTTTTGGCTTTCACTTTAATAAGAACGCAAATTTATGAGGTGAATTTATTCGACACAATATGATTCAACTCAAAAAAATAAATAAAAGCTAACGTGAATTAAGATTAAAGTTAAGATGTTATTGTGGACCCTCACCCCTTTTAAAAAACCTTGTTAAACTTTGTAATATATTTAAATTTTATGGAGGTCAAGCATGAACGAACACCCAATAATTTTATTATACCATATTTCTTCAAACTGAAACATAATTATCAAAGTATACTTGACGCAAATAGATATGAAAAGTCTTTGTTAAAGTTTGTGCCATATTTCCATGGAGTATAGGCGCGAACGCAGACCCCACAATTTTATTATACTATCGCTTTTTAAGTTGAAACATACTTATCAAAGTATTCTTATGTACATCCATATCAAAAACACTTGTAAACGTTTTTTATTTTATTTTTTATTTCCATACTTTTTATGAACCACCGTTCTGCCAGATCAAACATCCCCATTCCCGTGTCTTGATACATCTTCTATCATTATATGTAATCAGTTTTTTAAAATAGTCAAGCCTATTCGTGACCACACGCACACACACACATTCAGCTTTATATATATATATATATATATATATATATATATATATCCACACATTTTTTTTTATAATCTAATCTTTCTCCCTTAATAAATATTTGCTGTATTCATTTCAATAAAAAAAGTAGGGAAACGGGAACTTTAAGTATTTGTGAGTGAAGGAATAAATAGGAAAAAGGGGTTTATAATATCAACAAAAAAAAAAAAAACAGATTTATAAGAGGATAGATTCTTTGATTAAAATTTTATGACAATTAGTTAAAGAAGAACCTATATTTTTAAACCAATAAATTATGCCCAAGTTTACCTACATTTGTGTATATAGTGTCCTGGCAGGTAGCTTCAGTTTTGCTGCTAAGGTTCTCTCCCCTGTGACCTTGCCAGGACAAGAATATATATATATATATATATATATATATATAAACTACTTCATTTACTCACATAAATTTAATATAAGAAAGTATAGATTTATGCGTGAACTTTAAGTATTTACTTCAAAAGTGCTCAGTACGTAGGTAGAGCTAGTTAGTGATTTATAAAATATATATGGCGATTAAGCTACACTGAATATTCTGCGTTTCATCCACTATAGGATTCGTCAGACTTATGCGCGAATTCTGTGGTTGCTTCTTGTTTTTATATATGTTGAGGATTTCTAGTTAGCCAATCAGCTTTCTAGTATCCACCGCGCCCCCTCTTATCAGCCAATGGGCATGCATTTTATCGAAAAAAGGATCTGTTTTAGAACTAGGTTAGTGGTTTAAGGTAGATCTTTTCCTTCTTTTTTTTTTATTTTTTATTTTATATATAAATATACCTATGTGTACACACATACATGCACACATATATACATATATTTATTTTCTCTCTCTCTCTCTCTCTCTCTCTCTCTATATATATATATATATATATATATATATATGTGTGTGATCGTTTATGTATATTCATGTTTATTTAATTTATTTATTTGTTTGTTTTATAAATCACTATATATATATATATATATATATATATATATATATATATATATATATATATATATGTATATATATATATATATTAGTGGCCTGTCAAGGCCACAGGAGAGATAACCAAGCAAAAATATCTGAAGCAAAATTCACCCCAAAGCAAAGCTGGCTTGCTAAGACACTATATAAATGTATGCTAATTTGTGTATTTTTTGTATTTTATAGGTTTAAAAATATAGATTCTTTTTAACCAATTGCCATAAAATTTTAATCATACGTATATTATTAGTAGTATTAAAATCTACCACTTTTGGGGCAATTTTATAAATATATAATTAGTAGTATTAAAATCTACCACTTTTGGGACAATTTTATAAATATATAATTAGTAGTATTAAAATCTACCAGTTTTGGGGCAATTTTATAAATATATAATTAGTAGTATTAAAATGTACCACTTTTGGGGCAATTTTATAAGTTCGAAATCTTGGCAACTACTGATCAGAATTTAACAAATGATAGCTGGTTGGAAAGCTAATGACTTGAATTGTGACATTTGCCCTAAAAATCACACATTGCTGTTTCAAGAAGTTGGGGTTCACTTTTCTTTATTAATTTAATGTAAAATGACAACCTACTTTGGCTATAAATTGGATTTCATTTTACATAGAATTAACATAGAAAATGGATCCCCCGCTTTATGATTTTTCCATATCTTGGGAACTACTCGTTTCCTGGTATTTTTACCGTTATTTTTGCTTTCAGCACCTTCAAAAACCTTCCCAGTTCTCATGGGTTATATCTTCCATCTTTAGTTTTCATACATAAAGTAAATTTCACAGTGCATAAAGATTATTTGATACTGAAAATAGTCATAATTGTATCCTATTTCCAAAAGAGGAGAGACACAAAACATGAGAAATATTTGGAATCACGTCTACCCTGGCTGTTATTTCAGATCATTTGAAATGAAAGCAGCAAGTTTTAGTCTCTCCTCCATCAAGGTGAGAGGTTTTGGGGAAAAATCAGATATTTTGTAATTCATATGCAAAACTAGGAAAACAAATGTCTATGATTGAAATATTGGTAAAAGTGTAGTATCTTTCCACCCACAAAAAATCCTTTAACATTACCACTATATGTTTTCAATGGTGCTGAAAACGAAATTAACAGTTAAAATCCCAGGAAACGAGTAGTTTCAAAGATCTAAAGAAATTATAATTTTTAAAATGATCACCCACTTTATAGCCAACTTTTTTGGGGGTGGGGGCGTCTGTGGTGTTTAGTTGGTAATTGTGGCCTGGTAGACCAACACAAAACCTTCCTTAAAAAATTTATTTTTAATAGGGTTTTGGGTGTGCTGCAAACAAATATTGCATTTTAATTTTCCGCAAATAAGTATTTTTCAGGAATTAAGCAATGTAATTATTTATGTTATAAGTGGTGGCCATTGTTGTATGAGCATGTGCACACATATTTTTGCTTAATACCCGGAAAAATACTTATTTGCGGAATATTTAAATGTAATACTCTTTTTCATCACACAAAAACTTATAAAAAACAAGTTTTAAAGGTTGGTTTTGTGTTGGTCTACCAGGTCACAATAAACACCACCCCCAAAAGAGTGGCCATAAATTAGGTACTCAATTTACATTAAATTAATACAGAAAAGTGATCCTTCACATTTGAAACTATATCTTGGAAGCTACTTATTTTCTCAAATTTTAAACGTTGTTTCGTTGTCAGCCCTCTTGAAAACCTATAAAAAACAAGGTGGCTATAAAGAGGGTATTCATTTTACATTAAATTAATATAGAAAAGTTATCCCACACTTTTTGAAACTATAATTTATTAATATTTAGGAAATACTCGTTTCCAGGAATTTTACACGTTATTTTCATTTTCAGCACCCTTGACAACTTATTATAGTTGTAAAGTTAAAAGAATTTTTAGAGGGTGGAAGGATACTGCACCATTACCAAAACAGTTTATAGCTGTAAAAAAGTGCCAAAAATAGTCTATGGATGATGGATTATCCCCTTAATATGCGACCTTAAGGCAAATGTCACATAGCCCACTACACAATTAAGGTAATTACCTTTCCAACGAACTGTTATTTGTTAAATTCTGATCAATAATCGCTGACATTTGGAACTTCTAAAATTGCCAAAAAATGTGGTATATCTATATTTGGATATATCTATACTCGTAACCAAACTGAATATTGAAATGCTCATATCTTTGTTTCTATGGGACAAAATTACATAAAAATTTGTTGGCTTTTTGAAGATTATAATACTATTCTATGGTCAAAATTTTATGACAATTGGTAAAATAACCCATATTTTCAAACCAATTAAATTCACAAATTTGCCTACATTTGTATATATAGTGTTCATGCAGGCAGCTTTAGTTTTGCTGCTTTGGTTATCTCCCCTGTAGCCTACAACGGCCTATGGCGGCCTTCAACGTAGGGGTCATGTTTGAGGTTGGAATATGCTTCCAACCGCAGGGACCCACAGAACGTCTTTGAGAGGTTGACTTTCTCAAAGTCTGAGAGGTTGACTTTCTCGGGTCATTTACGAGAGTAAATGACCCGAGAAAGTCAACCTCTCAGACTTTGAGTACAGACTTCCCTGCAAAGATAGTGCTTTCTTTTCTCCCCCAAAAGTGAGGAAAGGAGCTCCGTGAAAGGTGTTTTGCAGGAAGGGGCAGAACAAACAACCGGTAAAGGATGAACGTGAGGACGTAAGTGCTGCATGCCTCTGCTCGACTATTCAAAGACAATTTCCTCTGAATCAAAGTCTCCACTGATGATTCGACCTTTGTCTGTATTTCCGACCAGTTTTTATCCAGCTGTAGACCTGGGCCAAACCAGACATCGAGAAAACAGACTGATACATCAGTCCAGCTGAATATGCCCAGATGTACGGATTCACCACGCCAGGCACCTACTACATGCCAACAAACTTTCTATAGACGGCTCCTGTTACTTCTTCGTAGTGAATAAGCACCTTGGTCACCATTCTGATGTCTGTGTGGCTCAACACGCACATGGTGACGTCATCGGCGAATGCGGAAACCCTAGCTCTCATACTGCCAGGTAAAGCTATTCAGCACAGGACTGGTGTAGCCACTTCGTTCCTTAACTTGTGAACGAAGGTTTCCAATGCCAGGACGTACAACAGAAGCGACAATGGGCAGATCAGATGCATCGACTAAGAGATGGTGAATGACTCCACAAACCTACTGTCGACCTGTAGCATAGAATGGAGACCCACTTGCAGAAGTCCAGATTAAAACCATCGGTCTCTTGAACATATCCCAAAAACCAATGGTCGACCCTATTGAAAGCCTTGGATTGGTCTAAATTGATCAGCGCGGTTTCAGTATCATCTTCTATTCTCTCTATGATCGTGCATATCAAATGCAGATTATCTTGAATCGATCTCCTCTTCACAACATAGCTCTGGTTTGGTTCAATCAAGTCAGTGATGATGACCTGTAGATTCGCAAGAACTTTTGCCAAAATCTTCAACTCTATGATTCAAAGAGTCACAGGCCTAAAATCATGTAGATTTTCCTTTCTACCATGCCGTTGACCTTTAATCTGCAATGTGATCACATCCTTGTTCACCGCCTGGGGATGGAGCCCTGAGCAAACAAATGGTTGAACACATCCTTCAAAATAGGGACCAACATGGACGACAGCCTCAAGTAGAATTCGCAGATCCTGGAGACTTGTAGCTGACCTGCTTCAACAATGATCTCAGGCTCCATGACCAGACCATCACAAGCTGCTCAAGCCACCGTGAAGCGGGGTGAGTCAACCAAATAGCTACCAAACTCCTCGACCCTGAGTCTGGGTTGTTGGGTGGAGCGCTCCGATAAATGTTCCCGAAATCTGTCACAGATCTCCCGTGGTGATATGAGGACGTGTCCTACGTCATTCATTTTCTGAATGTGCTTGTTTGAACCATGACATAGAGCAGCCTTACACTCAATAGTGTCAATTTTCACAGCCTCCTTAGAAAGTTTCATTAACCTAGTCCTAACTACTTGACCTTCATACCACTCGCTAGCCAAGCGGTTGAGATCATCCTTAGCTAGTGCTATCTTTAGGAGATCCCCCCAAACAAGTTCTCTGATCAGCCTATCATCTACATGCCTCTTTGCCTTAGCCCTATCTTGAGCAAGGCATTGGCTGCATTGGGCACTGAAGCATCTAATCTTAGCCTTAATGCTAACTCACCGCTTACTTTCCGTTGCCGCCTCTTCTACTACTACTGATGATTAGCTCTATAACCTTCTGCCGGAAGTCTTCTAGCTCCAGTAAGGAGCTATTAAACTTCCAATATCCTGCTAGTTTAGGCCTGGCATTTAAGTCTAGATGGGCCATAACTAATCTATGGTCCAACTGTCCAAAAATGTGGAACGTGGCGTAGCGTAGTGTAGGGCAAGACAGGAAGTCTACATCGCCTCTTCTGACTAACATCTGATCTAAGCAAGTGCTTCGATGGGAAGGCACGCTAGCATGCCATGTCCACATCTCCCACCCCTGGTGATCTTAACGAAATTTGTTGACAATATCGCATGAAGCAATCACATCTGACAGACTGCTGTCGCACCACACCGGCCTGCTATTTCCCTGACCAAGGATGACATTCCAATCACTTATTGACACTAACCTCTCCATATCCTCAGGAAACACCTCCAACCGCAGAAAAAAGGAAACTCTCTCTACCTCAGAATTGGACACATAAACTATGACAATCCGAAAAACACTGCTATGAACAAAAACATTGGCAAAGACTGCCTGCCCATACCCGTCCACATGAACAACTTTCATCGACGCTGACAGGGTGGGTCTCACTAGTAAGGGGATTCCATGACTATAGGTATTGCCTTATGCTAAGTAAACATCAAAGTCATTTACCAGCACCTGTCAATCCCTGTCTGAAATAAAATGGGTCTCCTGAATAGCGGTGATATCTACCTTGAGGGATACCAGATCTCTCAGCACGCGTGTGGCTTTGCTTTGACATTTCATGCCCCTCACATTAAATGTAGCCAAGTTCAAAGACATGATCAACAGATTTAAACAGTGTCACAAATGGGACTGAAGTCCTCTGGAATGAGGATGTGGCAAGCCTGTCCAAGACTTCCTGAAAGCAGTTTGAATGTAATCCGTCTGTGTCATACTGTGCCTCCCCCATCCAAATGAAACCTTATCTTGAGTGTCCTGTAAAATGAAGGGTGAGCATAAAGTGGAACCCTACCTTCACATCTCACTGCTAGCTGCTTCAGCGACAAGTGCTCTTTGTCAACCAGCTTCTGGTTTGGGAATGCCTTCTTGCCTTCCTCTACCATGCTCCATAGGGCTCTGGTTCAGTTGTCCTTCCGTCCTCTCACAAAAGTAGTCAGCATCGATGCGTCCTTGAACTTTGTTGGGTGTATAACGCTGTCCCGCTTGACATAAACAAAGTTCCTTAGTTTGTTGTAAGATACCTTCTGCTTACCTTTAAAGTCTTACACTTGTCTCCCAGCAGGAACGGAAGTTTCTTTGTCCATTCCGTATGGACTAAAGGGTTGAGTTTAGTTTTCTTCAGCTCTGGATTTTTGTCTGGAGGCTTTTCCTCAGAAGGATTGTGTGTGAAGAATCTGGGGGGGAGGGTATATTTCCCAAAAGCTTTTGGCCTTGATGAAAGGGAGACTAACACTAGCTGTTGTGGTTTCAAAACCATCAAGAGGGGACTTAATTCAAAATATTTCTCATACGTTATATCTCCTTTTGATGAAAACCGAACCTATATTTTCAACCTAATTAAATATTCCCAAGTTTGCCTACATTTTTATATATAGTATCCTGCCAGGCCACTAATATATATATATATATATATATATATATATATATATATATATATATATATATATATATATATTTCCCTAAAACTTCTGCCCTGGATAGAGAGGAGACTAACACTAGCTGCTATGGCTTCAAATCATCTTAAATAACAGCAAGGGGAGACTTGATTCAAAATATTTCTCATATCTTATAGCTTCCATCTTTGGTTTTCATACATAAAGTAAATTTCACAGTGTATAATGATTATTTTTCTCTGGGATATTCATAATCATACCCTATTTCAAAAAGATTGAAGATATGACATGTGAGAAGTATTTAGAATCAAGTGTTCCCTTTGCTGTTTTTTTTTTTTTTTTTTTTTTTTTTTTTCCACAGTGATCACCACTTATCACGGCCCGGAAGCAACTCAGGGATAAGGGTTATTGCAAGTACATTACGTTAGTGTTGAGATTTGATGAAGTGTTTACTTAAGGGGGCGGTTCATTAGGAATTTGTTAACATTGGACTTGAAGACATCCAAGTTGTAGTCCGGTGGGAAGCAGGCAGACGGAACAGAGTTCCACAGGCGTGCAGTTCTAAGAAAGAAGCTTTGTTCATGGAATCCGCGTTTTGATTTAGGCACAGATATAGAGTGGGGGAAATTTTTCACAGTGGATTCAGCTAGGCGGGTGTTTTTTGTGAAAGATTGGCAAGGGGGGACCAGAGATTGGAGTTCAGACGAGCACCTGCCATGGAAATAACGATAAAACAAGGAAAGGCTCGCAACGTCTCTTCTGTGGGAGAGAGGTTGCAGGGTAGAGAAAAGGGCATCCCCCACTAAGCCACGAAGTCTATTTTGTACTCTGTCAAGGCAGGATAGGCTGTTTTTAGTAGCTCCTGCCCAGATATGGCAACAGTATTCCATCCTTGGACGTACTTGGCTTTTATATACATACAGAATTGCATCAGTAGTGAGATATCTTCTGGAGCGGTAGAAGGATCCCACCATCTTTCCAGCGACCTTGGCAACAGACTTGATGTATGTGTTCCATTTCAGATCAGGAGTAAAGGTCAAACCCAGAAGCTTGTCAAAACACGGGGCCTCACCCAGACGAGAGCCATCCATCACATTATTTCAAATCATTTGGTACCACAGCAGCAAGTTTTAGTCACCCCTTAATCAAGGTATGAGGTTTTGAGGAAATATCAGATATTTTTTAATTTATATGCAAAACTAGGAAAACAAATGACTATGATTGAAATATTGGCAAAGATGCAGTATCTTTCCACCCACAAAAACTTCTTTAAAATTACTACTATGATAAGTTTTAGGGTTTTGGATGTACTAAAAGCGAATATCGCATTTACATTTTCTGCAACATTGTATTTTGCCAAGTATTAAGCAATGTAATTACTTATGTTATAAGTAGTGGCCATTGTTGTATGTGCACGCGTGTGCATATTTTTGCTTTATACCTGGAAAATACTTATTTTCAGAAAATTAAAATGCAATTTTCGTTTTCAGCACACCTGAAAACCTATGGAAATCAAGTTTTTCAATGTAGGGTTTTTGTTGGTCTACCAGGCCGCAATAAACACCATCTGGAAAAAAAATAGCTGGCACCATTAAAGTCATAAAGTGGGTGCTCATAACCTGATAGTATAGGGACTACAAAATTAAGATGCGACTGGACTGGGATGATTTCCAAAAAATCTCAGCTCTGCTCAGGTCTGACACTTGGATGATGAGTGTCATCATCGAAAGCAGAAAGCCTATATGTTGGCAATATCAGCAGCAGGGGCATATGGCTAAAGCGTGCCCTCAAAAAAATCCACTGAAGACCTCTGCTGCTCCGGATGAGAAACCTGAGTCTGCTAAGAAGACAGGAGGGTGCTCAACAACATCAACACCAACATCAACATCAACATCAACACTACCACTGCCAACACCATCTACAGAGACACAACAGTGAGCTATAGATTAACAATGCCAAAGAAGACCCCGAGTGACAAGAAGAAGGTCAAAAAGGCTAAGGAGGCTGAGTCCCATTCCCCACCCCTAGAGCAGAAAGAGATGCCCATCTCTTCAGTTCAGTCCCCCAAAAAACCCCAACCCACTGCTGAACTGAAAACCCCATCCCTCTTTGATTCCGTCCCAAGTGGCACACTCTCTGTGTCCAGAGAAAAGCTGGAGCCCGAGAGCAGCAGATGAGCAGTCTCAGCTTCACCTATTAGAAGGGTAAAAACTGGAAAGCTTCCCTTCTTTCCAGGGGACCAGATTTGTGAGGTCGACGTTCACCTTGTGGTTGGCAGCATCACACCAAGGCAGCATGGGCTGTTGCATCTGTTGCATTTCCTTACTAAGGTCACAGGCAAAAAAGTGGAAAATACCCCAAATAAACTGGACGTCCCCTTACTGAGAACATATGTCCACCACACCAAAGTTGGGTGCACCAAGTTTCTCTGGATATGATCAAGGCAACGAAGGGGCAATACCAGGACTCATATTAGTAGAGGAGGGGCACAACGCCATTAACCAAGTGGCAGGCCACTTTGAATCGAGGGACCGTATTTAAATCCACCTCTCATTTTATAAGGCCCTTTAACTTACTTTCCTGCTGGATGTCAGTGGACTGACTCGAGACAGACAGGTTGCGAACGAATTGCTCACGGGCAGTCTTAGCCAGTCCTGTGGTGTCCTATCCCCTGTAGATTTCAGACACAGACTACAAGAAGGCTTAGAGGGCAACACAGAGGCAGTGCTGATAAATTTAGATCAGTCGAAGGCGTTCGATAGGGTTGACTGGCATTTCTTTGAGTCTGTTGTAGAGACTGCCAGTTTTGGACCGGACTTCATGAGATGGATCTCCATTCTGTACATACAGTCGATGGCAGTGGTGAAAATAAACGGGATAGGGGCGGTGCCGTTTGCTGTCTCTCAGTCGGTATGTTAAGGGTGTTCGTTATTGCCCTTGCTCTAAGTCATCACATTAGAACCTTTCCTACCCAAATTGAGGATGGAGATGGTTGGACTGGCCCTGCACAGTATTACTCTTCCTCGTGGAGCATGAGCCAGGGTTTCCGCCTATGCCAATAATGTCAACAGTACAAAAAATTTACAGGGGCCGTGGTCAATCTCAACAAATCTGTTGGCCTGAGGTTGTCCACCTTGCAGAGCACTTTAGCCTTGCCAGGAGGCTTTGGTTGGACCGACAGCCTGGTTCATATACTTGGTGTATGGTTTGGACCTGGCCTCCAGCTAGAAAAGAATTGATCGGAGGTACAGGCAAAGGTAATAGTGCCAGTCAAGATTTCGCTCTGAAGAGGACTTTTCCTTAAAGGCAGGGCATAGGCGTGTGCTACTTACATTTTTCCGCTGATTCTTTACTGACTGTCTCTACTTCCCCTGCTTGTGGACTGCCTTGTGGTATTGACATGTCTGCTCTTATCATTTCTTTGGAACGGGCAGAAGCTGCTAATTCATAGACAGGTCTATACTCTGTACTGTCTTGTTGATGGGGAGCCGAACTTGGCAAGTCACAGACATGCCAAGCAATTAGCATTCCTGAGCATAATTTTGATGGAGGAGTCTGTGTGAGGCCCTGTGGTTAAACATGCCTTTCCTGACTTCATCCCCAACCCCTTGGTCAAATGCCATCGTAGACCGAGAGGCCAATCGCAATTCTTTTATGAATACCAATATACTCTCTGAGTGTTACCTGAGTCCAGAGACCTTGCACGTTCTATATCGGGAGATGCTGAAGGGAACCACTTCGGATCCTCTTCGGGAGTGGCTACAGTTGTTGGAGGAGGTATGCTCTTAATGGAATTGGGTACCAGGTTAGGGTTACCTCAAGAATACCAAGTGTTCTTTGACCTGGTGATTGGTTTAGAACACGATATACCTTAATGTGATGTGATTCAATATTGGCAGAGACAACAACGTTTTTTTTCCGTGATGCGAGAAGTATCCAAGCTTCGTGAGTTTTTGGCATATGTCAGGCCACTTATATATTTTTAGTTGCCTGGCAAGACCACACTTTTTGAAGCTATAATTTCTTCATATTTTGGCAACTACTTGTTCTCTAGAATTTTCAGCTCCCTCAACAACCTATAATGGTTGTAATTTTAAAAGAATTTTTGAGTGTGGAAATATATTGCACTGTTACCAAAACAGTTTATGGCTGTAAAAAAATGCCAAAAATAGGCTCTGGGGAAATGTCACTACACAATTCGGATTATTACCTTTCCAACAAGCTGTTATTTGTTAGATTTCGATCAATAATCGGTGATATTTGGAATTCATAAAAGTTGCCAAAAAAGGTGGAATATCTATACTTGAATATATCTATACTCGTAACCAAACTGAATATTGAAATGCTCATATCTTTAGTTCTATGGGACGAAACTACACAAAAATTTGCAGGCTTTGTGAAGATTATAATACTATTCTATGGTTAAAATTTTCTGACAATTGATAAATCAACCTATATTTTCAAACCAATTAAATACACCCAAATTTGCCTACATTTGAATATATATAGTCTCCTGGCAGACATCTTCAGTTTTACTGCTTTGGTTATCTCCTCTGTCTATGATGAGCTTAGACTGATTGAGGGTGGGAAGGCGCTTCAACCGGAGTCACCCACAGAACATCCTCTAGCGAACAGCCCCGGAAAGCCAACCTCTTGGCATGTCTATGACATTTGAGATCGGGCAGTCCCAGGCCTCCCTCACTCAGACTTTAACACAGACCTCCCTGCAAATATAATGCTTTCCCTTCTCGCATAAAAGCAAGGAGAGAAGCTCTGTGAAAGCTTGGAGGCATTATGCGGGAAGGAGCACCTGGTAAAGGATGAGTGGAAAGACATAAGTCACGCATGCCTCTGCTCAACTATTCAAAGACAATTTCCTCCGAATCCAAGTCTCCACCGACGATTCAACCTTTGTCTGGACTTCCAACCACTTTATCTTGCTGTAGACTCGGTCCAAACCAGACACTGAGAAAACAGACCGGGCTATCGGTCCAGCTGAATATACCCAGAAGCACAGATTCAACGCTCCAGGCGCCCAACCGCAGTCCGACAGACTTACTGCAGTTGAAAATGGCCCCTATTACTTCTTTGTAGTGAACGAGCACCTTGGTCACCATTCTGATGTCTGTGTGGCTTGACACACACATGGTGACGTCATCGGCAAATGTGGAAACCCTGGTTATATAGCCACTATTGTTGTCTTTTTTAGAGGTAGTGTTTATTTGGTAATTGTAGACCTGGTGGACTAACATAGACTTACCTTAAAAAACTTTTTTCAAAAGGTTGTCATGTGTGCTGAAAACGAATGTCACATTTAAATTTTCTGCAAATAAGTATTTTTCCGAGTATTAAGCAGTGTAATTTTTTTATATTATAAGTGGTGGCCATTTTTGTATGTGCATGCACGCACATATTATTGCTAAATACCCAGAAAAAATATTTATTTGCGGAAAATCTAAATACAATATTCATTTTCAGCACACCCAAAAATATATGGATAACAATTTTTAAAAAATAGATTTTGTCTTGGTCTACAAAGTAACAACAATAATCACTACAAATAGGTGGCCATAAAGTGGGTGCTCAATTTACGTTAAATTAATATAGAAAAGTGATCTCTCACCTTTTTAAATTAAAATTTCTTCAGATCTTGAAAACTACTTTTTTCCTAGAATTTTAAACAGTATTTTCGCTCAAAACCCTATTTAAACAGTGGTATAAAGTGGGTTTTCATTTTACGTTTAATCAATACAGAAAAGTGATCTCCCAACTTTTTGAAACTATAATTTCTTCACATCTTGGAAACTAGTTGTTTTCTGGAATTTTACACATTTATTTTTAAATGCCATAACGCACGTTGAGTCATCAACT
Organism: Euprymna scolopes; assembly: GCF_053919585.1. NCBI lineage: Eukaryota > Metazoa > Mollusca > Cephalopoda > Sepiida > Sepiolidae > Euprymna > Euprymna scolopes. Next base: position 149,368,504 of record NC_136527.1, read on the forward strand.
TTAAAGTGCTCAACAATAAGAACCGAGTTCTTTAAGAGACTGACATAATTATTACTATAATTTTTTTTTTTTAAATACTTGCAGAGACCAGTTTTTCATCCTTTCAAGAATCATCAGTGCAGGGTGACATGATTACTGCTGGTCAGGAAATTCGAACCCAGCCATAGAGCCATCTTTGACTCCATTACCAGGGTACACACCTCACGGCCAATCTCAACCATGAGAAATATCATTACCCAAAACCTCTGGCCTTGATGGAAGGGAGCCTAAAACTAGCTGCATTGGTTTCAAATCATCTTAAATAACAGCAAGGGGAGACTTGATTCTAAATATTTCTTATATATTATGTCTCCCCTCTTTGTTTTTCATACATAAAGTAAATACTACAGTGCGTAAGAATTATTTCATACTAGGGATATTCATAATTGTTCCTTATTTCCAAAAGAGGGAAGATATAACATATGAAAAATATTTGGAATCAAGTCTCTCCTTGCTTTTATTTCAAATCATATGAATACATAGCAAAAAGTTTTAGTCCCTCTCTCCTTATTGAGAGAGGGACTAAAACAGATGTTTTAAGGAAATATCAAATATTTTGTAATTCATATGCAAATCCAGGAAAACTAATTACTATAATTGAAATATTGGTAAAGGTGCAGTATCTTTCCACCCACAAAATATCCTTTAAAATTACCACGATTTTAGGTTTTCGAAGGTGCTGAAAAAGAAAATAACAGGTAAAATCTCAGGAAAGAAATTATAGTTTTAAAAAGTGGGGGATCCCTTTTGTATATTAATTTATGGTAACATGAACACAAATTTAGCAACCTTTCTTGGAGGGGGGGCACAGCATCTATTATTTCTTTTATAGGTGGTGTTTATTTGGTAATTGTGGCCTGGTAGATCAACACAAAGCTTACCCTACATTGTTTCTATAGATTCTTAGATGTGCTAAAAAAAATACCGCATTTACATTTTCTGCAAATAAGTATTTTTCCTGGTATTAAGCAATGTAATTCATTATGTTTTAAGTAGTGGCCATTGTTGTATGTGCATGCGTGTGCACATTTTTGATTAATGTCTGGAAACATACTTATTTGCGGAAAATTTAAATGCAATATTCGTTAGCACACCCGAAACCTATGAAAGACAAGTTTTTTGAGGTAGTGTTTTTGTTGGTCTATCAGTCCACAATAAACACCATCCCTAAAAAAAAAATAGCTGACACCCCTAAAAGGTTGCCATATAGTGGGTGCTCAATTAATGCAAAATTAATATTTAAAAGTTATCCTCCACTCTTTGAAACAATAATGTGCAGTCTTAAGGGCAAATGTCGCATAGCCCACTACAAAATTCAGGTCATTAGCTTTCAAATGAGCTTTTATTTGTTAAATTCTGATCAATAGTCCCCCAAAATTTAGAACTTAAAAAAAAATTTAGACACAATATATACTAATGATTTAAAAGCTTAAAAGAAAATGACTCTTGTGCCACCACCGAGAATTGAAACCAAAATGTTTAGCTTCCGATTTATTTTTTTCCTCTGCCTTTACTGACTGAGCTATGAAGTCATGTTTGCTGAAAGGCTAAAAATAAAAACATGAACTAATAGCTATTATGTTATGCATAAATATTCATAATGCGGTTGTTCAACCATCACCTAACAAATTTCATTTTTTAAAATTTTCAGATTTTGTATCACTTTTCAGGGCAAAAACCTAAATATGGTTTTGCATGGGTTCAAATACCTTATATATGAAGTTTCATGTATGGAGACCAAAAACTGTAGAAATTCGGTACGAAAAATTTTTTAAACAAAAATATATACGCATATATAAATATATATGGAAAGATTTTTGTGCTTACTATAAACTTTTTACGCAAATATTATGCAAGTATAAATCATTTAGAATATTCGCATGAATATAATTACACGTAATAGTTAACTAAATATGATCATCCCATAAAAAAACTGAAAAAATTATTAGGGAATTAATGAAAATGAATTTTTAAAAGAATATGCAAATTAGCTTGATCTTTTGTTAGTGAAGTAAAGCATTTCCCTTTGATGGGTTCCTGTCCGGGGGGGGGGCATTATGGAAAGTGCTTCAGAGTCTTTTTCAGAGAGGTATGTGCCTTCTGTTTCAGTGGTTGCCACAGTTATTGGCAACCCAGTTGGGTCGATTGTGCTTGTTGCAGGAGTTGTTACACCTGGTATCGCCCCAGTCTCTATTTGGTCTGATGCATCCAAATCGAGGACTGCCATCTCGCCTGCAGCTTCTGTTTGGGTGCCACACCTGATGGTACCCCATGGGCCGTATTAAGATTCCCTGGCAAGACCTCAAAGTCTGTCTCGGGGGTTGCCACACCCGGTGGTGCCTCAAAGTCCATATCAAAGGTCCCCAGCATGCCCTCAAAGACCATTGCAGGCGTTGCTACACCCAGTGGCGGCCAATTGTCCTTATTGAGTTTTCCTGGCATGCCCTCAAAATTTGTTGTGAAGGTTGCCACACCCCATGGCACCCCAAAATCTGCAAGGGCCACTGTAAAATCTGTTGCAGGTAAAATACCTGCAACAGAATTTCGCATCTGGGGCCCCTGGTATACCTTCAAAAGAGCTCCAGAAACATGCTTAGCTCAAGTTCTTATGTCTATATTGTAGTTATGGACATCAAAGCAAGCCAAGCAGAAGCAGAAGTACTGACCATGAGCATTGTCCAAGATATTCCAGCACTAGAGTGCCTCGCTTTAAGTGGACACTTTATGACCCCTGGTATTGCCATGCCCAACAGTATCGAAGACGATAGGCCAATTGATAGAGGTGATTTGGAGCAGTGGATTTGCTCGCCTACTGATCAAAAGGCTTCAACCATCAACTTTCCTGCTTATTAGAAAAGCAGCTTCCTGCTTGCAGGATTTAGACCAGCAAAGTTGGCGGAACTCTCCAGACCTGAGGCCACCAATCTAGATAAGATACCCTGTGACTAAGAATCTACTAAAGACCACATTAGGCTCCTCCACTGGTAAGTTAGGCACCACCAAGATAGGAGCGATAGCAGTGACAGTATTGGTAGATCCAAGCTGCTAGTACCAGTTCGGCAGTTGCTAGGCTTTCTAAGTCTAGAAAAACAAAGGAGGCTGCTACAAAGGCAGGTGGTGCAATATTGGTTTAGGCACCTGCAACCCCGGCGGTGGCAGCAGTGCCAGCTGAATGGCCATCTTTGTCACCCATGGCATCTGCTGCTCCGCGTGGGAAACTTAAGCCTGCTAAGAAGACAGGAGGTGCAGATTCCCACAGGGTCGCCAGTTCTAGATACACCTCTACTAAGGAGCTGCAAAAGGACACCCTGAATAGAAAGCCCCCCCCCCTCAGCATTTTCAGCTAAATTGAAAGGGGAGAGAGCAGAATCAGTCGAGAGGATGGACGACGGTCCAGGCCTGGCAGAAGTAGTGACAGAGAGCCAGACATAAACAATGCCAAAGAAGACACTGAGAGATAAGAGGCATGGGATGTTGCATCTGTTGCAGCTTCTTACTAAGATCCAGGGCAAAGAAGTGGAAAAATTGCCAAAATTACCCGGATGCCCCCTTACTGACAACATTCGTCTGCCACACCAGAGTCCGGTGCACCAACACACTCTGGTATATGATCGAGGTGGCCAAGAGGGTAATACCAGGAATTAAATTAGGGGAGAAGGGGCATGACTCCCTCAACCAACTGGCAGGATGCTGTGAATGGAGGGTCCCTATTTATGTCAACCCCTCATTTTATAGGGCCCTTAAACCAACTTTCCCACTGGACGTTGGTGGACTAGCTCGAGACGGACATGTTGCATCTGAATTGCTCATAGGCAATTTCAACCAGTCCTGCAGCGTCCTATCCATCATAGACCTCAGGCTAGTGGTTGACACTGACTATTTGCAATGGCTGCATATTTAATCTTAGGAAGTTTAAATGCCAGAGATATGAGGTACCAAAGTAAACAGCTTGTATCCTGAGGGACCATATGGCCCTGAACCTAGATATGGTCATGGTACAAGAGACTCACTATGTTCCAATTGATGATCATCAGCTGCTGTCTGGACATCTCGAGGTCTTCTCATTTTCAGTAACTGTGCTAGTAGGGTATTTTTTCGTTAGTTTAATGCAGTCTGTCAGCAGGGGTAAATATTGAATACACAGACGCTGATGGCAGACTAGTCATGGCCAATGTTGCCATAAAAAATAGTTTTCTGGGTTGTTGCAGTTTATGCACCAATTGAGTTTGGGAGCACGTCTCCTTTTTTGGCAATTGGAGGTGTTTCTCAGTGGTTCAGAGTGGTTAGTTTTAGTAGGGAACTGGAATGCCATTCTTGATACCCGGATAGATAAGGTCGGGGGTGATAGAGAGTCGGAATGGTGTGAGATAAACCTGTCTTGACTCGATGCAATTTTTTCTGTGGAATATAGCGAGTGTCTCACCTTATCTAGGCCTAACGCAGAAATGTGCTTAAAGAATAGGTTGGGCCTGGTGGTGGCTGGGGGGGGGATCTCCTAGATATAGGTCTAATAGGTCTAACTAAAGAGGACCTGAAACGTTTGGCTCGTGGGCAGTATGAGGGTTAGATCTAGGTTAGAAAGAGTGTCTAATGAAGCCGTGAACTGCAACAGATTCAATGCCCAGAAAGACAGAGAATACTGTTGACTCAGGAGATTTGTGTGTCGTTTCGGTTGCATTTTGTGGAATGCTTTAACCACTTGTTCAGGCTCTGCATCCAGGAGTTTGGCAGCTATTTTGCTGGCTCACCCCACCTGGAGGTGACCTGAATGGTTAACTGTGATAATCAGCTTACAGAGTGTGACGTAGTTGCTGCTCTGAACCAGTTCGGCTAAAACAGATCAATGGGGCTTGATGGTCTGTGCTATGAGCTATACTTAAGGATGTTGTATATATTCGTTCCGATTCTCATGGGTGTGTTTAACCACTGGTTTGATATGGGATCCAATCTGGGACATATTACAAAAGGAGTGGTCACAGTTCTGAAGAAGAAGGATGAGCGTATTGGGGGCTAGATGATTACGGGCCCATAACAATGTTAAACACAGATTTAAAGATATTGGCCAGAGTTCTTGTAAATAGTTTGCTGGTTGTTATCACTGATCAAACCGGATCAGAATTACGCTGTAAAGGGGAGGTTGATTCAAAACAATCTGCACTTGATTTGCATGATCATAGAGGGGTAAGAAGGTGACAGTCATAAGTATTCGATAGGGTTGACCATGGTTTCTTGGGGTCTGTTGTAGAGGTCGCATGTTTTAGTCCCGACTTCATCAGATGGATCTCCATTCTGTACATTTGGCCAATGGCAGTGCAAGTAAACAGGATGCATTCGGCGCCATTTGCTTTCTCTCGGTTGGTACATAAAGGTGCCTGTTATCGCCTTTGTTCTACATCCTCGCATTAGAGCCTTTCCTATGCAAATTGAGGATGGGGACGGCTGGACCGGCCCTGCATAGTATTGCTCTTCCTGGTGGAGTGTGGACCAGGATTACTGAGTATGCCAATGATGTCACCATGTGTGTGTCCAGCTTTTATGACATAATAGCGGTGAGTAAGGCACTCAAACAGTATGAAAAAGTTACAGGGAATGTGGTCAATCTCAGCCAATCTGTTGGCCTGAAGTTAGCCGTCTGGCAGGGAGCCTTAGCCTTGCTGGGTAGCTTTGGTTGGACCAACGGCCCAGTTTGTATACTTGGTGTATGGTTTGGACCGGGCATCCAGCTAGAAAAGAACTGGTTGGAGGTAAAGGCAAAGGTAGGAACATCAGACAGGGCAGAGACCTGTGCCATATACATCTTTCTGTTGATCCTTTACCGACTGTCTATACTTCCCCTGCCTAACACATCTGCTCTTCTCACTTCTTTGGAACCGGCAGAAGCCGCTAGTCCATAGGCAGGTCTATACTCAACGTCTGGTTGATGGGGGGGGGGGCTGAATTTGGCAAGTTACAGATGTGCCGAGTGATTAGCATTCCTGAACAGAACTTTGATGGAGGAGTTTGTGTGGAGCCCTGCAGTCGAGTGTGCCTTTCTCGACCTCATCCCCGACCTCTTGGTTGAATGCCATCGTAGACCGAAGGGCCAATTGCAGTTCTTTGATGAATGTCAAGATGCTCTCCGAGTGTTACCTGGATCCAGAGACTTTGTCCACGATGCGAAAAGAATGAGATAGAAAACATAGAACATGCTCTTTCCAACTGCACCAAGCTTTGTGAGTTCTGGGCGTATGTCAGTGAGATAACTGATCACATCATCAGTGAATGGATGATGTGCCTGGATTTGGCTGCCATCATCTACAATGTTGATCCGTTGTTGTCTAGGGAGGAACGAATGGTGTTCCTAGCAATTTTACACGTTCTTAGACTTGTAGTGTATTCTACTTATTTAAAGATAGAGCATGGAGGAGAGCCGCCTTCTCACCATCACCTAATTTTGTATTTCAATCAACAGCTTAAAATTAGATGTGATAGGAGGAGGTTACCTAATCCAGTTTTTAGTCGTAGCTAAATATACACAGCTAGTTTATGTGCATTCATGCGGCCACAGCTTGAATAAGTGTTCCCTGCCTAGGCATGGCACACATCGATCTAAATAGTCCATCCCAGAGAGGATCAATAGTAGGAGAGAATGAGTTCAATGTCGCCGGTTGTATTTTAGGTGTTAGCATACCTCCAAAGATGCCCTCTCCAGTATAATTTTATTTTGGTACCTGGATCCACTGCCCTGATGCAATATTATCTTGGAGGTCACCGACTGTCCCTTTAGTACCCACTCCCTGATATTTTTTTTGTTCTTTAGAACCACCTGCTCCTGTACCTAGGAAATGACTCTTGCTTTCGGTATTTCTGTTGGAAGACAACGAGCGTTTCAGTTTACTAGTTAGGTTGGGAGGGTTCCGCATTCATTACTAACATAGTATCTCCAGCATTTTGTTTAGTTTATGTATTTTCTAATTTAGTTTGTCTTCGTCACAATTGTATTGGTTGCATGTATTGTATTTTTTGTAAGTGTGGAACAAATATATATATATATATGTATATATATATATATATATATATATATGTATAGCTTAGTGCGTTGGAAGAAAAGAGTGAGCTCAATTCTATAAGAGGAGACTTATTTGGACAATATAAAGCTCAACAAGTATCCTTGGAGCTTCTATAGGAGAACAATAGGAATGGGAAATGAAGTCATAAATGAAGTTACTATATATTGGTAAATATAGATTGTTCATTTATTCAATAAGTGAATACCAACCATTACTTGGGGGATAGAAGGGACTTTATTCCAAGGCATTTTGAAACCTAATGCTTCTCACCAGAAGAGTAGAGAAGATGCTAGGTAACATAGGTGGGATGCGGCATGTAGCGTGGGATTGATTAGGAAAGAAATAGATCAATTAAAATTATATATGATGTTGGGGGAATTTTATTGAATTCTAAATAAAGGAGGAACTAATAATATAGAGTGTAATGTAGAAAGGTGTATAGGGTCTTTATCATAGTCTTAAATCATAGGGTCTTTATCATAGTCTTAAATCATAGGGTCTTTATCATAGTCTTAAGTGTATGTTTTAGGGCTAAAGTGGAGGTATAGTGTGGATGGGTGGTAATTCTATTTTATCGGTGTGTAAGATGTCTATTATCTATGTATGCTAATTTGGGTATATTTTATTGGTTTGAAAATATAGATTCTTTTTAACCAGTTATCATAAAATGTTAACCATAGACTTATTATTCTAAGTATTATAATCTACTATAACCTGCAAATTTTCATGTGGTTTCGGCCCATAGAATCAAAGATATAAGAATTTCAATAGTCAATTTGCGACGAGTATAGAAATATCCATATATAGATATACCACATTTTTGGGCAATTTTATAAGTTCGAAATCTCAGCAACTACTGATCAGAATTTAAAAAATGATAGCTGGTTGGAAAGCTAATGGCCTGAATTGTGTAGTAGACTATGTGACATTTGCCCTGAAGGTCACACATTATTGTTTCAAGAAGTTGGTGATCACTTTTCTTTAACGATTTCATGTAAAGTTAGCACCCACTTTATGGCCACATTGGCTATAAAGCGGATTTCATTTTACTCGTTTCCTTAGATTCTTACTGTTATCTTTGTTTTCAACACCCTCAAAAACCTTCTCGGTTCTCATATTCTGAAAAGAGTAGGGATACGACATGAGAAATCTTTAGAATCATGTCTACCCTTGCTGTTATTTCAGATCATTTGAAACCATAGAAGCAAGTTTTAGTCTCTCCGCCATCAAGGAGAGAGGTTTGGGTAAATATCAGATATTTTGTAAATAATATGCTATAAAAACAAATGACTATAATTGAAATATTAATAAAGGTGCAGAAAAATCCTTTAAAATTACAACTATTATAAGTTTTCAATGGTGCTGAAAATGAAATTAAGTTAAAATCCAAGGATAGGAGTAACTACAAGATATGAAAAAATAATAGTTTTAAAAAGTTAAGGATAACTATATTAATAAAATAGGTAAAAATGATCAACCACTATATAGCCAACTTTTTTTATGTGGTGTTATTACTTTTAGAGGTGGTGTTTATTGCGTAATTGTGGCCTGGTAGACCAACACAACAGCTACCTTAAAAAGCTTATTTTTAATAGGCTTTTCGGTGTGTTACAAATGAATATTGCATTTTAATTTTCTGCAAATAAGTATTTTTCCAGGTATTAAGTAATGTATATCTTTATGTTATAAGTGGTGGCCATTGTTGTATGCGCAAGTGCGCATATATTTTTGCTTAATGCTTGGAAAAAATACTTATTTGCAGAATTTTAAATACAATATTCATTTTTACCACACAAATAAAACCATGGAAAACAAAGTTTTTAAAGTTGGTTTTGTGTTAGTCTACCAGCCCCCCCCCCAAAAAAAAAGGCGGCCATAATGTAGGTGCTCAATTTACATTAAATTTATATAAAAAAGTGATCTTTTACCTTTTTAAACTATAATTTCTTCATATCTTGCAAGCTACTCATTTGCTGAAATTTTAAACATTCGTTTCATTTTCAGCACTCTCGCAAACCTATAAAAAAGAGGTGGCTATAATGTGGGTGTTCATTTTACCTAAAATTAATAAAGAAAAGTGATTCAACACCTTTGAAAACTATAATTTCTTCATATTTTGGAAACTATTCGTTTCCTGGAATTTTACATGTTAGTTTCGTTTTCAGCACTGTCGACAACCTATAATAATAAGAATTTATGGAGGGTGGAAATATACTGTTACCTGTAAAAAACGTGCCGAAAATAGGCTTTGGATGACGGAGTATTCTCTTAACATGCGACCTTAAGGGCAAATGTCACATTGCCCACTACACAATTCAGGTCATTACCGTTCTAACGAGCCATTATTTGTTAGATTCTATACTTGTAACCAAACTGAATATTAAAATGCTCATATCTTTGGTTCTATAGAACGAAACTACATAAAAATTGGCTGACTTTTGGAAGATTATAATACTATTCTATGGTTAAAATTTTATGACAATTTGGTAAAATAACCTATATTTTCAAACCATTTAAATACACCCAAATTTGCCTACATTTGTCTATATATAGTGTCCTGGCAGGCAGCTTCAGTTTTGCTGCTTTAGTTATCTCCCCTGTAGGTCAGGTTTGAGTTTGGGATTGCAGGGACCCACTGAACATCCTCCTCTAGCGAATGACCCAGGAAAGCCAACCTCTCAGTATGTCTATGACATTTGAGATCGGGCAGTCCCAGGCCTTCCTCGTTCAGACTTTGATTACAGACTGCAGACATAATGATTTCTCTTTTCAAACAAAAGTGTGGAGAGGAGCTCTGTGAAAGCTTGGAGGCGTTTTGCATGGAAAGGGGCTATACAGACCAGCGGTAAAGGATGAGCTGGAAGACGTAAGTCGCACACGCCTCTGCTCGACCATTCAAAGACAATTTCCTTCGAATCCAAGTCTCCACCGACGATTCAACCTTTGTCAGTACTTTCAACCAGTTTTTATCCAGCTGTAGACTCGGTCCAAACCAGACACCAAGAAAAGAGACTGGGCCATAGGTTCAGCTGAATATGCCCAGAAGCACAAATTCACCGCTCCAGGTGCCCAACCGCAGACTGATAGAGTTACTGCAATTGAAGATGGCTGCTGTTTTTTCTTTGTAGTGAGCAAGTGTCTTGGTCACCATTCTGATGTCTGTGCAGCACGGCATGCACATAGTGAAGTCATCGGCGAATGCAGAAACCCTGGCTCACATACTGCCAGGTAAAGCTATTCGGCACAGAATTGGTGTAGCCACTCTGTCCCTTAACTTGCGAAGAAGGGGTTCCAATGCCAGGATGTACAACAGAGACGACTGCGGGCAGCCCTGACACACCAACTGAGAGACAGTAAATGACTCCAAAAGCCAACCATTGATCTGCACTGTTACCATCGGCCTGTGGCACAGAACGAAGACCCACTTTTGGAAGTCTGGATTAAAACCGTCAGCCTCTAGAACAGATCTCAGGAACCGATGGTCGACCCTATCGAAAGCCTTAAATTGATCTAAATTGATCAGTGCAGCTTCGGTGTCATCTTCTATTCCCGCTATGATTATGCAAATCAAATGCAGATTATTTTGAATCGATCTCCCCTTCACAGCATAGCTCTGGTCCAGTTCGATCAAGTCGGTGATGATGACCTGCAGATTCGCAAGAACTTTTGTTAAAATATTCAACTTTCTGATTAGAAGAGTCAAAGGTCCAAACTCACCTAGAGTTTCCTCTCCACCATGCCATTGACCTTTCCTCAGTAATGTGATCACAACATTAGTCACCTACCTGGGAATGGAGCTCTGAGCAAACGAATGGTTGAAAACATCCTTCAGAATAGGGACCAACATGGGCGACAAGCTCAAGTAGAATTCATAGAGAAGACCAACAAGTTTCAGAGACTTGTGTAGCCAACCTGCTTCAATGCAGTTGTGATCTCAAACTCCATGACTGAACCATCACAGCTAATCGCTTAAGCGGCTGGGAGCCAAATAGCTGCCAAACTCCTTGACTCACCCAACCTCATGGCCGTTTGAGTGACTAGTAGTCGGGGTAGTTGGTTGAAGGTCTCCGATAAATGCTTCCGAAATCCCTCACAGATTCCCCTGCATCGATACAAGGGCTTGTCCTTCCAGGTCATTCACTTTCCGAATGTACCCGTCTGAACTATGACATAGAGCAGCCTTATGCTCAACAGCATCAACGTTCACAGCCTCATTAGAAACTGATTAACCTAGCCCTAACTACTTGATCTTCATACAACTCACTAGCTAAGCAGTTGAGGGCGACCTTAGCTAGTGCTATCTCCAGCCCCCCCCCCCCCAGCCACTGCTTTGCCTATCATGAGCGAGGAGTTGGCTGTATTGGACACTGAAACATCTAATCTTAGCCTTAGTGCTGACCCACCACTTACTTTCCGTTACCGCCTCTACTAGTACCTGGTGAATTAGCTCTATAACCTTCTGCCAGAAGTTTTCAGCTCCAGGAAGGAGCTATTAGACTTCCAGTACCCGGCTAATTTAGGCCTAGCACTTAAGTTCAGATGAGCCATTACCAATTTATGGTCCAAATGTCATAAAGAGTGGAACATAGGGCAAGATAGAAAGTCTACATCACCTCTTCTGGCTAACATCCGATCCAAGTATGGGCTTGGATGGGAAAGCATGTTAGCATGGTGCATCCACATCTCCCATCCCGAGTGATCCAGACAAAATCTGTTGACAAGGTTACACAAAGCCATTAGATCAGACAGACTGGTGTCGCACCACACTGACCTGCTACTCCCCCGACATTCCAATCACCTATTGAGATAAAGGATGGCATTCAAATCACCCATTAACACTAACCTCTTCAGATCCTGCAGAAACACCTCCAACTGCTGAAAAAAAGCAAACCCTCTCTACCGCAGAATTGGGCACATAAACTGCAACACTCTGAAACACACTGCTATTAATGGTAACATCGGCAATGACTGCTCACCCATCCCCATCCACATGAACAACATTCACCAACGCTGAAAAGGAGATTCCACGACTATAGGTATTGCCATATGCTGAATAAACATCAAAGTCGTTTACCAACACCTGAGAATTCTTGTCTGAAATAAAGTGGGTCTCCTGAATAGTGGCGATATCTACCTTGAGAGACACTAAATCTCTTCGCACGCATGCCGTTTTGCTTTGATATTTCATGCCATTCACATTAAATGTAACCAGGTTTAAAGACATGATCAACAGATTAAAACAGTGTCATACACGGGACTGAAGTCCTCAGGAATGAGGATGTGGCAGGCTTCTCCAAGACTGCCTGAAAGCAGTTTGAATGTAATATGTCTGTCTCGTGCTGCACCTCTCTCATCCAAGGGAAACGTTATCATGAATGCCTTGTAAAACAAAGGGTAAACTTAAAGAGGGACCCTACCTTCACATCTCACTGCTAGCTGCTTTGGCGACGGGTGCTCTTCATCCACCAGCTTCTGGTTCGAGAACACCTTCTTGCTCTCCTCCACCATGCTCTATAGGGCTCTGGTTCAGTTGTCCCTCCATCCTCTCACAAAAGTGGCCAGCATTGGTACATCCTTGTAACTGTCTGTCCTCATCATCAATAATGAATTCGTTTCTTCATGTTTAAAAGAACTATTTCACATCTCGTCACATTCATATGTCCCCTATTAATAATATAAAATGTCCAAGAAACGTCATCATCTTTGTCGTCACCATATATGCCGTTATATAAATGTCTCATCCTCTGTTATAAATGTCATCTTCGGTATGTATATCCCACTATTCAACACCAGGAGACGAGTAGTTTCTGAGATATTAAGAAATTATAGTTTTAAAAAGTGGGTGATCATCTTTATATATTAATTTAAGGTAAAATAAACAACCCACTATATAGCCACGTTTTTTTTTTTTTTTTTTTGTGGGTGCATGTCATTTTTTTAAGGGGTTGTGTTTATTTGGTAATTGTGGCCTGGTAAACACGAAACGTACAAAAAAAAACTTAATACCTCGAAAAATACTTATTTGCGGAAAGTTTAAATGCAATATTCCTTTCAACACCCCCCCCCCAAAAAAAAACAACAGAAAAAGAGTTTTTAAGCAAGGTTTTGTGTTGGTCACAATAAACAAAACCCCTAATAAAATGACACCCCAAAAAAGGTGGCCATAATGTGGGTGCTCAATTTATGTTAAATTAATACAGAAAAGTTATCGCCCTTTTTAAAGTAAACTTTCTTTATATCTTGAAAACTACTTGTTTCTTGGAATTTTGAATACACCCTTGAAAACCCATTAAAAGGGTGATTATTTTACATTAAATTAATATAGAAAAGTGATCCCACACTTTCTGAAACTATAATAATATAATATTATAAACTATATTTATATATCTATAAAAGTTTGTGTGTGTGTGTACATTTCCCTACCAAAGTATTCTGTCAATTTTCGGTCTACAGACTCGAGATTTAATATACCGGGTAGTGAGATTTGGGAAAATCTTTTTAATTCGTTTTTGGCCAGAAATTTTGTTGTTAAGGGGGTCAAAGTTCAATGGTTTTACCTTTGAAACTCTACCAAATTCCTCCGCCAATTTTGGGTCTAAACACTTGAAATTTTAAATGTAGGTTACTTGGATATGAAAGTTAAGGAGTCAAAATTGTGGTCAATGTTAAAAGAAATGTGACCTCTGCGGTCTCTACCAAATTACTCAGCCAATTTTTGGTTCAAACATTTGAAATTTTAAATAAAGTGTATTCAGAGATAGGGCAAGTTTTTTTAATTGGTTTGAGTCTAAAATTTGAGCTGCCAAGGGGTCCAAGTTTAAAAGATTTTATTTTTGCGGTCTCTAGCAAACTACTAAGCCAATTTCTGGTCTAAGGTTTTGAAATTTTACATAACGGCTATTCAGAAATGTGGCAAGCATTTTAATCAGTTTTGTTAAGAATATTTGGCTGCGAAAAGGTCAAAATTGAAAGACTTAACCTTTGCAGATTCTCCCAAACTCTTCTGCTAATTTTGGGTCTAAACACTTGAAATTTTTGATGTAGGTAATTTGGACATGGGTCAAACATTTTATTTTGATTTAGGACCAAAACAGTAAATGTTAAGGGGTAAAAATTGGGGTCAAAGTTTAAAAAAAAATTACCTTTCTGGTCTTTACCAAATTACTCGACAAATATTTGGTTTGAAATTTTACATAAAGGGTATTCATATGAAGGGCAAATTATGAACATAGGGCCCGAGCAAAGCCAGGCTGAACTGCTAGTAATATTATAAATTATAATAACATAATAATTGAAATATATATACTGTGTTTGAATGATATATATATTTCCACAAAACCCCTGGCCTTGATGAGGGGGGGGGGAATTAAAACTTGCTGCTTATGGTTTCAAATGATCTGAAATAACAGCAAGGGGAGATTTGATTCTAAATATTTCTCATATGTTAGATCTCCCCTGTTTTGTTTTCATACATAAATTAAATTTGACAGTGTATAAAGATCATTTGATACTGGGAATTTTCATAATCATACCTTATTTCCAAAAGAGGCGAGATACGAAATATGAGAAATATTTGGAATCAAGTCTCTCCTTGCTGTTATTTCAAATCATTTCAAACCATAGCAGTAAGTTTTTTTTTTTTTTTTTTTGGGGGGGGGGGTCTGTTTTTCTTTCTTTAGAGGTGGTGTTAATTTAATAATTGTAGCCTGGTAGACCAAAACAAAACTTATCTTACGCTTGTTCCTATAGGTTCTCGGATATGCTGAAAATGAATATCGCATTTACATTTTCTGTAAATAAGTATTTTTCCGGGTATTAAGCAATGTAATTCATTATGTTTTAAGTAGTGGCCATTGTTGTATGTGCACACATGGGCATATTTTTGCTTCATACCTGGAAACATACTTATATACGGAAAATTAAAATGCAATATTCGTTTTCAACAAACCCAAAACTTATGGAAAACAAATTTTTTAAGGCAGGGTTTTTGTTGGTCTTTCAAGCCACAATAAATGCCATCCTTAAAAAAAAAAGAGCCGACACCTCTTTAGGGGGCCATAAAGTGGGTGCTCAATTTATGTAAAATTAATATAGAAAAGTTATCCCCCACTTTTTTAAACAATAATTTGTGACCTTAAGGACAAATATCACATAGCTCTCTATACAATTCAGGTCATTAACTTTCAAACGAACCTTCATTTGTTAAATTCTGATAAATAGTTGGCAAAATTTAGACCTTACAAAAATAATACTAGCATGGGTGCCCGGCGTTGCCCGGGAATTTGGAGATGTATGTTGAGCAAAAAAAAAAAAAAAGTGGTCAATTTTTTAAAATTCGACCCCTATTATGGCCCCTTAAAATTTATTGTTTTGAGCTCAAATTAAGTTATTAAGTTAGGTCCATGTCCAATGAACCTATATCTAAAATTTCAAGTGTTTAGACAGAAAATTGTCGGAGGAGTTTGGTAGAGTTCTCAAAGGCTAATTTTTCAATATTTGTCGTATGAAAGATCGAACTTTAAAACGATACTGATCTTGGTAAAATCCGTCGCCTCTATTGAAAGTTTAAGGCAGACATGCAAACAGACATACATAAATACATTTATATATTGGTAACTAAAAATTTTCGACCCAAACTGATGAAAAAGCTTGCCCTATCTCTGAATACCCTTTATGTAAAATTTCAAATATTTAGACCAGAAATTGTCTGAGTAATTTGGAAGAGACCGCAGAGGTCAATTTTTTTTAACTTTGACCCCTTTTTTGACCTCTTAACATTTATTGTTTTGGGCTCAAATCAAGTTATTAAGTTAGATCCATGTCCAAGGAACCTATATCTAAAATTCCAAGTGTTTATACCCAAAATTGTCGGAGGAGTTTGGTAGAGTTCTCAAAGGTCAAATCGTTGAACTTTGACCCTTTAATAGCCAAATTTCTGGCCAAAAACCGATAAAATCGATTTTCCCAAATCTCAGTACTTTGTATATTAAATTTCGAGTCTGTAGACTAAAAATGGCAGAATTATTGCGTATGGAAATGTACACACACAGACACACACACAGACACTTTCACTTTTATAGATATACTAGCATTTCAGCCCAGCGTTGCCCGGGTATTTGGAGGTGTATGTTGAGCAAAAAAAAAAAAAAGGGGTCAATTTTTTAAACATTGACCCCTATTATGACCCTTAAAAATTTATTGTTTTGGGCTCAAATTAAGTTATTAAGTTAGATTCATGTCCAATGAACCTATATCTAAAATTTGAAGTGTTTAGACCGAAAATTGTTGGAGGAGTTTGGTAGAGTTCTCAAAAGTCAAATTGTTGAACTTTGACCCCTTAATCGCCAAATTTCTGGCTGAAAACCGATCAAATCGATTTTCCTACATCTCAGTACCTTGTATATCAAATTTTGAGTCTGTAGACTAAAAATGGCAGAGTTATTGTATATACACACACGCTAACGTACACACAAGTACTCACACGCGCACACGTACGCACGACGTCACTTCCTTTCAATGGAAATCCACACATGCGCAAAAGACCACCGGAAACACCTATAAAAGAAAGAGCAACAAGCGGCTTCTTCCTTTTTCCGACCTGCCTTTCTGAGGTGGTTGGTCGGCGCACCAGGAAGGGGAGTATTGCGCGAGCCTTTCCTAGTCTCACACAAAAACACGTTCACATTTCAAGCTATATTACTTATCGCATACATACGCGCCCACGTCCACACACGTACATATATTCACGTTCGCGTACATACACTCACATTCACGTGTATATACACACACGCTAACGTACACACATGTACTCACACATGTGCACACGTACGCACACAAGGACAACGTCACTTTCCCTTTCAAAGGAAATCCACACGTGCGCAAAAGACACACTGGAAACAACTATAAAAATAAGAGACAAGCTGTTTCCAACCCTTTTCAAAAGGCCAACAGACAGTACTTTCTCTCTCTATCTACTACTTGTGCCAGAGAACACCACCGCGTAGCTGACGGCTAACATGGTGCACAGTTTAAGTGATGTCAACCCTCTATCCTTTGTCTTTGTCTACACGCTGGACTATCATTCTCATTTCTACTATATTACTCACTTCTTTTCCCACGCGCGAACAAACGATAGTGACCCAAATGTGAGATGAAAACACATTTCCTTTTTCCTTCTACAATACCAGTCCTCTACAAATGATGGTTACACCTGCGCGGACATGAACACATGTTATATCTAAAACATTGATTCTTTCAACAGTAAATAAACGACGTTTATCTTATCCATCAATTGAGTTTTTGTTTCCTTCAATTCCATTCATTTCATTATTTTCTTGTGGCGAGTAAGGGTATTTATACTCTGGTCCGCAACATTATTGCGTATGGAAATGTACACACACAGACACACACACAGACACTTTCACTTTTATAGATATACTAGCATTTCAGCCCGGCGTTGCCCGGGTATTTGGAGGTGTATGTTGAGCAAAAAAAAAAGGGGGTCAATTTTTTAAATATTGACCCCTATTATGATCCTTTAAAAATTATTGTTTTGGGCTCAAATTAAGTTATTAAGTTAGATTCATGTCCAATGAATTTATATCTAAAATTTGAAGTGTTTAGACCGAAAATTGTTGGAGGAGTTTGGTAGAGTTCTCAAAAGTCAAATCGTTGAACTTTGACCCCTTAATTGCCAAATTTCTGGCTGAAAACCAATCACATCGATTTTTCCAAATCTCAGTACCCTGTATATCAAATTTCGAGTCTGTAGTCTGACAATTAACAGAGTTATTGCGTATGGAAATGTACATATACAGACACACACACAGACAGACACTTTCACTTTTATATATATATATATATATATATATATATATATATATAGTGGCGCAGCCTCAGATTTAACCGCCCAAGGCGGTCGTAAAATTCCCCCCACCGCACCCGACATATAATTGTCTGTTTTGCGCCCCCCCCAGAATATAATAATGCCGCTCATAAATATGGACACATTTTTCCGATTTCAATACCTCAAAACTACCGATTTTTAAAAAAAAACTTTTCAGTATAAAATTTAAGATACTTTGTTAGCTTTTGTTTATTTCTATTTATTTTTTTCTGTTTTCTATTTTTCATCTCTCAAAATGCCGCCCCCTGACATGGGCACTTAGGGGCCAAACAACTGGGTGCCATACTCAGCCAGTACGGTGACGTGGAGGCTGTAACCCCGATCAAGGGCCAACGCACCGTGTTGACTGGGGACTACAAAATACAGATGGTCTTGAGCAGAGCAGAATTTGACAAAATTCCGGCGATGTTCAAGTTCGACAAGTGGACAATGTCAGTGATTGTGGAGGGAAGAAAACCACAGTGCTGGCATTGTCAGAAACAAGGCCACATGGCCAAGGACTGCCCAAAAAGAGCCCCGCCCAAAGCCCCGGAAAAAACATCAAACAAAGCGACGACTGAGGCAGTCCCAACCAGAGTGCCATCAACGGTTCTGACTCCCCCAGCAGCAGAGGCTGGATGGTCGATGGTCACCAGGAAGGGTAAACCCTCCAAAAACTTACCCAAGCAAGTGGTGATCAAAGACCATCCCAAAAAAGCCACTAGTGTTTCGACCATGGAAGTGGAGGCACCCTCTTCCTCTGGCAAGAGCAAGCTACAAGAGTCCAAGGAGGAGGAGGGGGCATCCGAAGAAGAGGTCGGCCAACCCAAAACAACCAGCAACAATGTTACAGGGACCACAAAGGAGGAGAGAAAGACGAGGAGGAAGAAAAGCCGGAGAACCAAAGCTACTTCCCCGGACATTACCACCAGTGAAACCTCCTTACCCCCAACCCCCATTCAGCCAGAGCCAAAAACCCCCTCCCCTCCAAAATCCCCCAAGAAGTTATCCCGGCACCCCTCTGGAGACACTGTTAAAGGGACTGAAAATCTCCCAAACCCCCCTACTCAGGACACTCCTCCAAGTCCGGTCACTACTCCCACCCCTTTTCTTCCCCCTCCTCCCTCTCCTACCACCAAAGAAGACCAGGTCATTGCGACGAAAGTCCGTACAGAACGGACTAAGAAGTTTCCCTTCCTGCCAGGAGACAGGATATGCGAAACGGGCTCTCTGCTACAAATTCCGGAGTTGAAAGTGAGGCAGAAAGCACAATACGAGAAGCTTCGGAACTTTGTGTTCATTGGGGCGGAAAACATTACCAACCCCAGTAACTTTAAAGACAGGCCAATGCTGACAACCTTTGTTCGGGAGAACAAAGACTCCAGAACTCAAGCCCTCTGGAATATGCTAGAGGCAGCGAGGGATGCCATAAAGGGCCAGCAGCTGGTGGACATGGAGCATCCCTCGCTCAGAAAAATAAACTTTCAGTGTGAAGGCAGAATCCCCATCTACTGTCATCCTTCCTTCTACAGAGCGTTAAAATTAACCTTTCCCCTGGACGTGGGAGGCGTGGCTAAGGATGGACAGCCTTCTACGGATTTACTTACCGGCAGCCTTGGCCAGACTTTCTACGTCCTCACGGCCGAGGATTTCAGACCTGTCTGTGACACTGCTTGAGGTAAGTGAACATGTCTTTGAACTTGGCCACTTTTAATGTGAGGGGCATCAGGTGGCGCATTGTGAGAGACTTGGTGTCCCTAAAGGTAGATATTGCCGCTATCCAGGAGACCCACTTTATTTGTGACGGAGATTGTCAGGTGCTGGTGAACGACTACGATATGGCAATACTTATAGTCGTGGAATCTCCTTGCTAGTGAATCGCACCCTGTCAGCGTCGGTGAATATTGTTCACGCAGGCGAGGATGGGCGGCTAGTTGTTGTTGATGTTGACATTAATAGTAGTTTTTCGGATTGTCGCTTTTTATGCACCCAATTCTGCTGTAGAGAGGGCATCCTTTTTTCGACGGTTGGAGGGCTTCTTAGTGAATCCGGAACGGTTAGTTTTAATGGGTGATTGGAATGCAATCCTTGATCCCAATATAGATAAGGTCGGGGGGGGGGCTAGTGGGCCGGTGCGGTGTGACAGCACTCTGTTCGACCTGATGGCCTCGTGCAATCTTGTCGACAGATTCCCTCTGGATCATCCGGTGCGGGAGATGTGGACGTGGCATCCTGTAGTGCCTTCCCATCCGAGTACTTACTTGGATCGGATGTTAGTTAGAAGAGGCGACGTAGACTTTCTATCGTGCCCCACGTTCCACTTGTTAGGACACTCGGACCATAAACTCGTTATGGCTCGTTTGAACTTAAGTGCTAGGCCTAAACTAGCCGGATACTGGAAGTTCAACAGCACCTTGTTGGAGTTGGAGGACTACCGGTTGAAGGTTACCGAATTAATTCAGCGGGCTTTAGTGGGGACGGTTACAGGGAGTAAGTGGTGGGTTAGTCTTTAAGGCCAAAATTAGGCGCTTCTCTGTCCAATACAGCCAACGCCTCGCGTTAGATAAGGCTAAGGCAAAGAAGCGCTTAGAGGATAAGCTGACCCGGGCAGTGGAGGGGGGGCCCTCTAGAGGTAGCACTAGCTAAGCAAGACCTCAGCCGCATGGCTAGTGAGCGGTATGAAGGTCAAGTAGTTAGGGCTAGATTAATGAAAGTTTCTAATGAGGCTGTGAATGTTGACCCTGTTGAGCGTAAGGCTGTTTTAAGGCGCGGTTCGGACGGGTACATAACCTGGAAGGACACGCCCTAGTTTCGACTCGGGAGATCTGCGAGGGGTTTCGGGAGCATCTATTGGAGCGCTTCATCCAACTACCCGGACTCAGGGTCGAGCAGTTTGGCAGCTATTTGGCTGACTCGCCCCGCCTCACGGCAGCTCGGGCGGCTAGCTGTGATGGTCTTGTTACTGAACATGAGGTCATTACTGCGTTGAAGCAGGTCGGCTACAACAAATCCCCGGGGCTTGATGATTTACCCTACGAGTTCTACTTGAGGCTGTCGCCCATGTTGGTCCCTATTCTGAAGGATATGTTCAACCATTGGTTTGCTCAGGGTTCCATCCCTGGACAGGTGACCAAGGGAGTGATCACATTGCTGAGGAAAGGTCAACGGCATGGTGAGGTGGAAAATTTTGACGATTTTAGGCTCTTGACTCTGCTAAACACAAAGTTAAAGATTTTGGTAAAGATTCTTGCGAATCGTTTGCAGGCTGTCATCACTGACTTGATCGAACTGGACCAGACTTATGCTGTGAAGGCGAGATCGATTCAAAACAATTTGCATTTGATATGCTCGATCATAGAGGGGACAGAAGACGACGCCGAAGCCGCGCTGATCAGTTTAGATCAGTCCAAGGCATTCGATAGGGTCGACCATCGGTTCCTAGGAGCTGTGCGAGAGGCCGCTGGATTTAATCCGGACTTCCGCAAGTGGATCTTTGTCCTGTATGATAGGCCGATGGTAGCGGTGCAGATCAACGGTAAGCTGTCGGAGTCATTCGCTGTCTCTCGGTCGGTGCATCAGGGTTGCCCGCTGTCGCCTCTGTTGTACGTCCTGGCGTTGGAACCCCTCCTTCGCAAGTTACGGAACGAGGCGGCTACACCAGTTCTGCGCGGAATAGCTCTCCCTGGAGGCACACGAGCCAGGGTTTCCGCGTTCGCTGATGACGTCACTGTGCTGTGTTCGTGTCTTGCCACACGGACGTTCAAGTGGTGGTCGAGGCGCTCGCTCGATATGAAGAAGTCACAGGGGCCATCTTCAACCGCAGCAAGTCTGTCGGCCTGCGGTTGGGGGCCTGGACCAGAGTAAACTCGCTTCCAGGTATTTTCAGCTGGACCGATGGACCGGTCTGTATTCTCGGTGTCTGGTTTGGACCGGGACTTCAGCTGGAAAAGAATTGGTCGGAAGTATATGGCAAGGTCAAATCGTCGGTGAAGACTTGGATTGGAAGGAAATTGTCCTTGAAGGGTTGGGCAGAGGTGTGTGCTACATACGTCTTTCCGCTCATCCTTTACCGATTGTCTGTACTTCCTCTCCCTGCAGAACGACTAAACCGCTTGCAAGGGCGCCTCGATTCACTATTGTGGAACGATGGTAAGCATTATGTCTGCAGAGAGGTCTGTGTCCAGAGTCCGAGCAAGGGAGGCCTGAGTCAGCCCAGTCTCTTGTGTCATAGAAATGCTGAGAGATTGGCTTTCCTGGGTCGTTCACTTGAAGAGGACGCTCCTTGGGTCCCTGTGGTTGAGAACTCGTTTCCCAATCTCAAACCCAACCTCTCGGTAGAAGGTTGTCGTAGACCGAGGGGGGAGTCTAAGTTCTTCTCCGAATACCGGACCGCTCTTAGAGCTTTGCCGGGAACCAGTGTCCTCGATCAGCCAAGAAAGAAACTTTATCGGGAGCTAGTGGAGGGGACGACGAAGGATCCACTTTGTAGGCACATGGGATGGTCGATGGAGGTTGTCCATTCTCATTGGAGTTGGGCACCAAGACGGGAGATTCTGAACAACTCAGAATTTTCCCTCACCTGGCGACTGGTCCGAAACGCGCTGCCCCTTCTCGACGAACTCTGCCGGTATAAAGAACATACGAGGGGCTTCTGTCAGCGCTGTGACGAATGCGAGCCCAAAATGATCGGGCATGCCTTTTTTAGTTGCAGCCGGATCCAGCCCTTATTGGAGTACGTCGGGGGGGGGGGGGGGGGGGGGGGGGGGTAACGGCTCCCATCTATGCCGAATGTCCGCTCGATCTTGACGAAGGTTATTTTGTGTACAACATGGAGCCACCGTTCCCCAGGGAGGAAAGAATGGTTTTCCTGGTGATCCTGGCAGTAGCGCGCATGGTGATTTGGATCACGCGCCTCAAGTTGGTCCGCGAAGGGACATCTGTTCCGGATCGGGATCTGATCGTTTACCTTAAACATTTGCTTAAAGTAAAGATCAGATGCGATTGGAGGAGGTTGCCTAGAGTGGAATTTGACAAGTTTGTGCATCCGTCGAGGAGCCAAGTTTCAATACATGTTCCCTCCTTAAGCATGGCACGGGCGGTGCTGGGTCCTTCGGAACCCATCCCGCTTAGGTTCTAGCTAAGTCATTTTAAGAAGACTCTTGACTGGTGTTACACATGAGATCCTGTTCCTGATTTAATTTTTGGTACTAGAGAACCTCTGAGTCTGCCCATCCCCTTTGTGCCACATCCTTGTTTTTTCAACATCCCTGGTCACTCCCCCACTCAGCGGTCACCTTCCAACCAACCTCCACCCGTTACTTTGTTTTCTCCCACTTCCATTAAGGTATTTTCCCCAATCCCCATTAGGGATCGCCCTGCTTGTTTTCGGCTCCCCGGAAAACAGGAGGGCCTCACTAACAACCCAGTAGGATTTATTTTTTGTTTTTGATATGAACACTTTTGATTAGTTTTTCCACACTCCACGAACAATCTTTCTCTTAATTCAAAAACTTTTTATTTTCTAATGAAATTGAATTTTATTTTTTCAAACATGCACACACACAAAATTTAAAAAAAAAAAAAAAAAATGCATACACAAACACACAGACAACTGTTTATAAATTGTAAATATGTTTTTGACTCTTAAACGCTGGGGATTTATTAGTTAGTTTAAGATCCATAGAGTGAATGAGGTATTTTGGTAAATGTTGCCAGTCAAGAGTAAGACTCCAAAGTCTACATTTATTACTTTTAATCATTTTAGTCACAAAGTCCCTGAACCCTTTCCCTCCCCAATCTCTTGTAGGGCCTTGTGCCTTATTTTGTTGTTTAAAAATCTTTTGTTTTTTACTTAATTGTATTCTCAAAATTTTTAAAAGCAATAAAATATATAAACAAGATCAAAGTGTAGTATCTGTTCCGGCAGATGCTGCACTTAGGGTGATTTGTACCAGTCAATGGAGGGGAACCCCTCTATACTGGGACAATTATTATTTTTGGTAACCAGAGTGCCCCCTTTTTGCCTACTTTTAGGGGAGCTGGTTTTTACCTCACATTAAAAACGGCCTTGTGCCTAATTTGCTCAGTGGGGGAGCAAATAAACACCATCTGTTCTCTCAGTTACTAAACTTTCCGCCACCGGGCTTTCGGGCTAGGTTAAGGTGTTTTCATACTAACTTTCGTTAGCAAGGACCGACCCCCTCCTTTGGGGAGTCAGGACCTAAAGGACCGACTCCACATTTGTGGGAGCTTGGACCCGGAAACCGATCCCCTTTTTTGGGAGACTGGAATCTCGGGACCAACACCACTAGCTGGTAGTTGAGACCTGCTTTTGTTGTTTTTTTTTTGCATGCGTTTTTTCTTCGTTCCGGTCTCTTCCCTCTAGAGACAGGGGATGGTCTAATTTCTCCACACTTAATTGCCTGAGCAGCACTCTGACCTGCCAGGCCCAAACTTTGTCTATCTTCGCTGCTCTCCCAGTGGATCGAGCAGACAGGGTTCTCTTTCTCGCTTCCGTTGGGGTAAGTTAGTGGGTAGGGTGACGTGGGGTAGGGCGGGTGCTTCGTTTCTGCTCCCCTCTGTGGGCAGGGATGCCTATCCCCTCTCTCTCTTAATTGCGACGCGGCACTCTGACCCGCTAGCACCCACTGCGTCTTTCTTCTCTGCTCTCCCCCCTCGCGGGGGGATCTGAGCTGCTAACCCGACATCCCCGTGAGGGGAAGTCAAAAACTCTAATTTCTTCAAAGTCCGCTCCTCCCCCTCCTCCCCCTCCATTCCCCTGGGTTTTCTTTTCCCCCACTACACTTTGGTCCGCGCCAGCGGCCAGTGCAACCGCCACGATGCCAGGCAGGAGGGGTACGCCACCCCAAATGCGCAGCATCTCAACTGCGAACGACTCCCTATGTGAGGGAGCTGATGCATCTCCCGGCGAGACGGCGCCAGGAAACAAGGTAGGGCCCCGGCGCGCGGCGACCTTGGAAGAAAGCGGGAGGGTAGGGCCGCAGCCCGCGGCGACCCCCCAAAAAGCACCTGCAACCGCTCCCCACGAGGGCAACCCAGCGGAAAAAGCTGCCGTTAACTCACTAGCTGGGGAAAGTGCAGAACCCAGCCAACCAGCTGCACCCCAGGACGGCAGAACCAAGGGAGGAAGACCGGGGAACCCATCCCCCGCTCCCCCAAAGGGCGACTCCCCAACAGAAAAGGAGGAAATCAGCACCGCGGACCAAACCGAGGCGCTGGATGAAGACGTAATAGCCTCCATCTGCTCACTATTCGGCGGGGAAGACAGTGATTGGCCCCCCAACACTCCCCAAGAGGACCAAATACGGAAAAGGGGTGACTCTCCGGCCAGTGGTAACAAAAGCAAGCTGGAAGGAGAGACACCCTTGACAGTACCCACCAAGGCTCCAGCTGGGAACACGGCACCAGAAGGGGAGACACCTCCATCCCCTAAGGGGACAGCCACCCAGCAAAGGAAGAAAATAAGAAAGGGGAGCGGCCCGGAAAGCAAACCAAGCCAGCACGAAACAACGCCAAAGACACAATGGCCTACTTTGCCTGGTAACGGCCCAGTTCCGAAACCAAAAATGCCCATAACAAGAGAGAGCCCCACAACACCAGCTACGCCCCCCAACCCGAGTCCAGCTGACACCCACCAGGATGGAGGACCGGCATGGGGCCCCAAAGAGCAGCAAGGGAAGTTGACGCCCAAAGACTACAGAGCACTCTTCGACTCCACTTACAAGGAGTATACCCAGGGGAACAACATCCAACCCCTCCCGGGTCAAGTGGAAGTTCTGGAGAAAAGAGTGCTCTCGCTGATAACTTCAGACACCAAGACAAGGGGTCTGACGGGCGTCAACAAGGACACCATGATGAACGTGTTGCTGGAGCAGAACATTCCCGCCAACTACATCTGTAGAAGGAGTTACGCACAGTGGGATGTTCTGCTCCCCACCTCCGAAGACGCAGTCAGGCTGTCCAGGACCTGCCATCAGAGCAGGAACATAAAGCTCCAACCCATCTATATGAACAAGAGGAGAGCAAATGTTTCTGCTCTAAACGTCCCCTGCTATATGGAGGCCAAACAACTGGGGGCTATCCTAAGCCAGTATGGAGACGTAGAGGAAGTCACCCCGGTCCGCGGATTAAGAAACATCATGACCGGGGACTACAAAGTACAGATGGTCCTGGACAAGGCTGGATTCTACGCCATCCCAGCCACACTCAAGTTCGGAGAGTGGACACTCTCCCTTATAGTGGAAGGGAGGAGGCCTCATTGCTGGCTGTGCACACAACAAGGGCATATGGCGAAGGACTGTCCAAAGAGGAATGGAGGGAAGAAGCCCACAAAAGCGGCGGGAACAAGCATGACAACAAATCAAGCCGCTGCTCCCGCGCCGGCCGCAAATCCTCCAGAGGCACCGACAGGCTGGGTGACGGTCGTAAAGAAAGGCAAGATCAACAAACAGCCATCCTTGCAGACAGTCACCCAAGACCAAGAACAACCGAAGAGCGAGACGGAGAAAATGGACACACAGACACCCTCCTCCTCAAACAAGAGGAAACTACCAGAATCTGAGGAGGAGGCCGCGTCAGAGGCAGAGGAAGAGACAACAACAGTCTCTATGGCCCTGAGCGCAACAGAGATCAGGAGGGCCAGGAGGAGGAAAAGCCGCAAGACACGCGCAAACCCTCCTACCCCCACTGAGACTGAGAAGGACTCCCTCGCAACAACAACACAGGATGAGCCCCCTGTGATCCCAACACCCCAGCAACCCGAACAACCTTCCCCCTCTCCTATAAAGGCCCCAAGAAACTCTTCCCGCCCCTCATCCCGTGACAGGAGCCAAAAAGAAGAAAACGAGCAGGCTACCCCGTCCCCAAGCGCTCAGCCTCCCCATCAACCAAAAGAGGTCCCCTCCCCCACTCCCAAAGTCCGCACTGAACGGACCAAAAAGCTCCCCTTCCTGCCAGGAAGCAGGATTTGTGAAACAGACCCTCTCCAACCGGCTCCGGACCTTAAAGGACAACAGAAGGTCCGGTACAATAAACTCAAAAACTTTGAAAAAGTCGGTGGAGACCTAGTAACAGACCCCACTAAATTCAAGGACGCTCCCTTGTTGACCACTTTCGTTAGGGTCGACAAGGACGCTAGGACTGGAGGAATGTGGGCAATGATTAAGGCAGCGAAGAATGCGATCCCAGGCCAGCAGCTGGTGGATAGGGACCATCCTTCACTGACCAACATTTTCTTTAAATGTGAGGGTAGAATCCCCATGTATGTACACCCATCGCTATACAGGGCACTCAAACTAACCTTCCCCCTGGACGTGGGGGGCGTGGCCAAGGATGGATCACCTTCATCGGATTTACTTACCGGCAGCCTTGGCCAGGCCTGCCATGTCCTCACTGCCCAGGATTTCAGACCCGTCTGTGACAGTGCTTGAGGTAAGTGATCATGTCTTTGAACTTGGCTACATTGAATGTGAGGGGCATTAGGTGTCGAAGCAAGGCCTCGCGCGTTGTGAGAGACTTGGTGTCCCTCAAGGTAGATATTGCCGCTATCCAGGAGACCCACTTTGTTTGTGACGGGGATTGTCAGGTGCTGGTAAACGATTACGATGTCTACTCAGCATATGGCAATACCTATAGTCGTGGAATCTCCTTGCTAGTGAGTCGCACCCTGTCAGCGTCGGTGAATGTTGTTCACGCAGGCGAGGACGGGCGGGCGCTTGTTGTTGATGTTGCTGTTAATTGTAGTGTTTTTCGGATTGTTGCTGTTTATGCTCCCAATGCTGCTGTAGAGAGGGCAACCTTTTTTCGACGGTTGGAGGGCTTCTTAGTGGATCCAGAACGGTTAGTTTTAATGGGGGATTGGAATGCAATCCTTGATCCCAAAATAGATAAGGTCGGGGGGACTAGCGGGTCGGCGTGGTGTGACAGCAGTCTGTCTGACCTGATGGCCTCGTGCGATCTCGTCGACAGATTTCGTCTGGATCATCCGGGGCGGAAGATGTGGACGTGGCATCCTGTAGTGCCTTCCCATCCAAGCACTTACTTGGATCGGATGTTAGTTAGAAGAGGCGATGTAGACTTCCTATCTTGCCCCACGTTCCACTTGCTAGGACACTCGGACCATAAACTTGTTATGGCCCGTTTGAGCTTAAGTGCTAGGCCTAAACTGGCCGGATACTGGAAGTTCAACAGCACCTTGTTGGAGCTGGAGGACTACCGGTTGAAGGTCACTGAGCTAATTCAGCGGGCTTTAGTGGGGGCGGTTACAGGGAGTAAGTGGTGGGTTAGTCTCAAGGCCAAAATTAGGCGCTTCTCTGTCCAGTATAGCCAACGCCTCGCGATAGATAAGGCTAAGGCAAAGAAGCGTTTAGAGGATAAGCTGACCCGGGCGGTGGAGGGGGGGGGACCCCCTAGAGTTAGCACTAGCTAAACAAGATCTCAACCGCTTGGCTAGCGAGCGGTATGAAGGTCAAGTAGTTAGGGCTAGGTTAAACAAAGTTTCTAACGAGGCTGTGAATGTTGACGCTGTTGAGCGTAAGGCTGCTTTAAGGCACGGTTCGGATGGGTACATTCGTAAAGTACATAACCTGGAAGGACACCCCTTAGTATCGACTCGGGAGATCTGCGAGGGGTTTCGGGAGCATCTATCGGTGCGCTTCACCCAACTACCCGGACTCAGGGTTGATGAGTTTGGCAGCTATTTGGCTGACTCGCCCCGCCTCACGGCGGCTCGGGCGGCTAGCTGTGATGGTCTTATTACTGAACATGAGGTCATTACTGCGTTGAAGCAGGTCGGCTATAACAAATCCCCGGGGCTTGATGGTTTACCCTACGAGTTTTACTTGAGGCTGTCGCCCATGTTGGTCCCTATTCTGAAGGATATGTTCAACCATTGGTTTGCCCAGGGTTCCATCCCTGGACAGGTGACCAAGGGTGTGATCACATTGCTGAGGAAAGGTCAACGGCATGGTGGGAGGGAAAACTTTGATGATTTTAGGCCCTTGACTCTGCTAAACACAGAGTTAAAGATTTTGGCAAAGATTCTTGCGAATCGCTTGCAGGTTGTCATCACTGACTTGATCGAACCGGACCAGACTTATGCTGTGAAGGGGAGATCGATTCAAGACAATTTGCACTTGATACGCTCGATCATAGAGGGGACAGAAGACGACGTCGAAGCCGTGCTGATCAGTTTGGATCAGTCCAAGGCATTCGATAGGGTCGACCATCGGTTCCTAGGATCTGTGCTAGAGGCTGCCGGATTTAATCCGGACTTCCGCAAGTGGATCTTTGTTCTGTATGACAGCCCGACGGTAGCGGTGCAGATCAACGGTAAGCTGTCGGAGTCATTCGCTGTCTCTCGGTCGGTGCGACAGGGTTGTCCGCTGTCGCCTCTGTTGTATGTCCTGGCGTTGGAACCCCTCCTTCGCAAGTTAAGGGACGAGGCGGCTACACCAGTCCTGCGCGGAATAGCTCTCCCTGGAGGCACACGAGCCAGGGTTTCCGCGTTCGCCGATGACGTCACCGTGTTCGTGTCTTGCCTCACGGACGTTCAAGCGGTGGTCGAGGCGCTCGCTCGATACGAAGAAGTAACAGGGGCCATCTTCAACCATAGCAAGTCTGTTGGCCTGCGGTTGGGGGCCTGGACCGGGGTAAACTCGCTTCCAGGTATTTTCAGCTGGACCGATGGACCGGTCCGCATTCTCGGTGTCTGGTTTGGACCGGGACTTCAGCTGGAAAAGAATTGGTCGGAAGTACAGTCTAAGGTCAAATCGTCAGTAAAGACTTGGATTGGAAGGAAATTGTCCTTGAAGGGTCGGGCGGAGGCGTGTGCTACATACGTCTTTCCGCTCATCCTTTACCGTTTGTCTGTACTTCCTCTCCCTGCAGAACGACTAACCCGCTTACAAGGGCGCCTCGATTCACTTTTGTGGAACGAGGGTAAGCATTATGTCTGCAGAGAGGTCTGTGTTCAAAATCCGAGCGAGGGAGGCCTGGGTCAGCCCAGTCTCTTGTGTCATAGAAACGCCGAGAGATTGGCTTTCCTGAGTCGTTCGCTTGAAGGAGACGCTCCTTGGGTCCCTGTGGTTGAGAACTCGTTTCCCAATCTCAAACCCAACCCTTCGGTAGAAGGTCGTCGTAGACCGAAGGGGGAGTCCAAGTTCTTCTCCGAATGCCGAACCGCTCTTAGAGCTTTGTCGGGGACCAATGTCCTCGATCAGCCAAGGAAGAAACTGTATCGGGATTTAGTGGAGGGGACCGCGAAGGATCCACTTTGTAGGCGGATGGGATGGTCGATGGAGGTTGTCCGTTCTCAATGGCGTTGGGCGCCGGGACGGGAGGTTCTGAATAACTCGGAATTCTCCCTGACTTGGCGACTGGTCCGAAATGCGCTGCCCCTCTTCGACGTACTTTTCCGGTATAAAGAACATACCAGTCGCTTCTGTCCGTGCTGTGACGAACGCGAGCCCGAAACAATCGAGCACGCGTTTTTTAGTTGCAGCCGGATACAGCCCCTATTAAAGTATGTCGAGGGGGTAACAGCTCGCATCGATGCCGAGTGTCTGCTCGATCTCGACGTAGGAACTTTTGTGTACAACATGGAGCCGCCGTTCCCCAGGGAGGAAAGTTTGGTTTTCCTGGCGATCCTAGCAGTAGCGCGCATGACCATTTGGATCGCGCGCCTCAAGTTGGTCCACGAAGGGACATCTGTTCCTGATCGGGATCTGATCGTTTACTTTAAACATTTGCTTAAAGTAAAGATCAGATGCGATTGGAAGAGGTTGCCTAGAGTGGAATTTGACAAGAGGTGGGTGCACAGCACTAGTTTGTGCATCCGTCGAGGAGCCAAGTTTCAATACGTGTTCCCTCCTTAGGCATGGCATGGGCGGTGCTGGGTCCTACGGAACCCATCCCACCTAGGTTAGCATTATAAGTTCAGTAAAGTAACTCTTGACTGGTGGTACAAATGAGATCCTGTTCCTGATTTTATTTTTTGGTATTAGAGAACCTCTGAGTCTGCCCAACCCCCCTGCTCCTCATCTTTATTTTCTGATGCCCCCGGTCATCCCCCTACTCAGAGGTCACCTTCCTACCCCCTCCATCCGTTGCTTTATTTTCTCCCACCTCCATTAAGGCCACTTCCCCAAACCCCATTAGGGATGCTCTGCTTGTTTTCGGTTCCCCGGAAAACAGTGGGGGATCTAGCCACATAGAATAGTACAGGGGGGTCTTACTAACAACACATTAGTAGTTTTTTTCCTTATTTTTGAAATGAACATTTTCATTAGTTTTTTCCCACTCCACGAACATTTTATGCCAATTAATTCAAGAACTCTTTCTAATGAAATCGAACTTTATTTTCTCACACATACACACACACAAAAAAAAAAAAAAAAAAATGCACACACAACACACAGAAATGAATATACAAATTGTACATAGTTAAATTTTACATTGAACGCTGGGGTTATTAGTTAGATTAGGATCCACAGAGTGATTGAGGTATTTTGGTAAATGTTGCCAGTCAAGAGTAAGACTTCAAAGTCTCATCTGTTACATAGTCAAAAAGACCCTGTACCCTCCCCCTCCCAATTTCTTGTAGGGCCTTGTGCCTAATTTTGTTGAATTGAATTTTTTGTACGTTTTTTATGTTCAATTTTTTCTTTCTCAATAAAATATATAAGCAAGATCAAAGTGTAGTATCTGTTCCGGCAGATGCTGCACTTAAGATAATTTGTACCAGTCAATGGAGGGGAAACCCTCTATACTGGGACAATTATTATTTTTGGTAACCAGAGTGACCCCTTTTAGGGGAGCTGGTTTTTACCTCACATTAAAAACGGCCTTGTGCCTAATTTGCTCAGTGGGGGAGCAAATAAACACCATCTGTTCCGGCAGATACTGCAAGCTATGACTAGCTATGACTAGCAAAGACCAGATGTGGGGGCAACCCCACATGTCTGACCTTTAACCAGCTCCTATTTCCCACCTCTCGGGAGCTGGTCCCCTTTTTCCCTTCCCCCTCCCTTCACTCCTCACATTAAAAATTGGCCTTGTGCCTAATTTGCTCAGTGGGGGAGCAAATAAATACCATCTGTTCCGGCAGATGCTGCACTTAAGATAATTTGTACCAGTCAATGGAGGGGAAACCCTCTATACTGGGACAATTATTATTTTTGGTAACCAGAGTGCCCCC
Organism: Euprymna scolopes; assembly: GCF_053919585.1. NCBI lineage: Eukaryota > Metazoa > Mollusca > Cephalopoda > Sepiida > Sepiolidae > Euprymna > Euprymna scolopes. Next base: position 149,400,692 of record NC_136527.1, read on the forward strand.
TTTTTGCCTACTTTTAGGGGAGCTGGTTTTTACCTCACATTAAAAACGGCCTTGTGCCTAATTTGCTCAGTGGGGGAGCAAATAAATACCATCTGTTCCGGCAGATGCTGCAAGCTATGACTAGCAAAGACCAGCTATGACTAGCAAAGACCAGATGTGGGAGCAACCCCACATGCCTGACCTTTAACCAGCTCCCATTTCCCACCTCTCGGGAGCTGGTCCCCTTTTTCCCTTCCCCCTCCCTTCACTCCTCACATTAAAAATTGGCCTTGTGCCTAATTTGCTCGGTGGGGGAGCAAATAAATACCATCTGTTCCGGCAGATACTGCAAGCAAAGACCATATGTGGGGGCAACCCCACATATAAGACCTTGGTCAATGTAGGGGCAACCCTTAATACCAATTGTCACTATCCAGCTCCCCTACTCCCCGGGGAGTTGGTCCCCATTTCCCCTTCACTCCTCACTTTAAAAATCGGCCTTGTGCCTAATTTGCTCAGTGGGGGAGCAAATAAATACCTCAAAGTGTAGTATCTGTTCTGAAGATGCTGCACTTAAGATAATTTGTACCAGTCAATGGAGGGGAAACCCTCTATACTGGGACAATTATTATTTTTGGTAACCAGAGTGCCCCCTTTTTGCCTACTTTTAGGGGAGCTGGTTTTTACCCCACATTAAAAACGGCCTTGTGCCTAATTTGCTTTGGTGGAGAAGCAAATAAATACAATATATATATGAAGAATAAAACATGTATAAATACATTTGAAGCCAAAACTGCAACGCAAAATTTTTTATAAAATAAACGGGTGTTTATTTTTAAAGAAATATATTTCAGAGTAAGACTCCTTTGTCAACCTTTTTTTTTCCTCTTCTTCCTCAACGTTTATTTTATAAAAAAATTTCGCGTTGGAGTTTTGGCTTCAAATTAATTTATACATGTTTTATTCTTCAAATTTCACTCGGCGCTTCTAACGGATATAAACAAAAAAAATCTACCCAGATTTTCAAAATGCGCGACCACGCGCCACCTATCCGGCTTCATAAAAACCCTGCAGTTAACAACATCACATGGACTCTTCATCGAACTACCTTCCACTACATTACGTCGAGGAAGAAGAGGAAAAAAAAAGATTGATCAAGGAGTCTTACTCCGAAACATATTTCTTTTAAAATAAACACCCATTTATTTTATAAAAAAAATTTGCGTTGCAGTTTTGGCTTCAAATGTATTTATACATGTCTTATTCTTCAAATTTCACTCAGCACTTCTAACGGATATAAACAAAAGAAACTATTCATATATATATATGAATGAAAATGTATAAAAAAGAATACGAAAAGTATAAAAGCTTATAACTTTTCTTTATTCGTTTTCAATTGGTAACGTGCAGGAATACAAAATAATATTATGAAAAAAATTAAAAAACTGTTTTTACAGGTACATGATTTTCGACAAATCCTTCAGTCTTCATCAGTGTAGTGAAAGTATATATGATGATTGCAACGTCTTGTCAGACGAGTGCCACTCCCTCAGACATTTAAAATCCATGAACCCAAATGCCTGAGGGAGTATCTATACAAAGATGATGTTACAGAGTCTTAGCTTTGTACGACAGCTAAGTCTCTCTCTCGGTTCAAAATGTTGAGATCCAGCAACAAGCAAGAGCAAGATAGCCAGCAACAAATTAAACTGCAGACCAGCTTAATGCGGGTACTGGTCTCCCGCTTTGTTTTTTAAATCAGAGATTTGCTTCTCCTAGAAAGGTTGGCTTCAGCACGGCTTACGGGAGCCCTCTCCACCCCAATACACATATACACACACACACACACACAAATATATACTGTGCTAGTTGGCCGTTGACCCAGAAAAAGAGTTCATTCGCCCTTTGGAAGGTCTTGTTTTTAATCCTTCAGGGGGACTAGCTACCCTCCTCACCAAACAAGTCTGGTGGAGGAACCAGTTTAGTCGCCGGTGACCCGACCATGAAGCAGGTAGTACTGGGTTACATGGTACCAGTAGCATATGACATGACCTGACAAGTATATATATATATATCCACACATGTGTATATGTTTGTACAAATAAAATCATTTCAAAAACGCTGGAATTATTTCAATGATAATTGCGTAGATCCATAGAGTGAATGTGGTATTTTGGTGAATAAAACTAGTGCAGGGAATAGACAAATTGGAGGACCCCACCCCTCACCCCCGACACCAACTTTCCCTCTTCATCCCCTCTTTTTTTTTTGTTGATATTGTGCCTAATTTTTCTTCCTTAATAAATATTTGTTCATTTCAATAAAAATTTATGTTTGTTTGTAAAAATATAAATTTAGGAGAATGGGAATTTTAAATATTAGTCAGGGAATGGATAAATAAATAGAAAAAAGGTTTTTAATACGAATGTCAACACGAACAAAAAATAAACAGATTTATAGGAGTATAGATTTTTTGGTTAAAATTTTACGACAATTGGTAAAAAAGAACCTATATTTTTAAATTAAAAAATCATGCCTAAGTTTACCTACATTTGTATATATAGTGTCCTGGCAGGTAGTTTCACTTTTGCTGCTAATGTTGTCTCGCCTGTGGCCTTGCTAGGCCACTAATATATATATATATATATATATATATATATATATATATATATATATATATATTAGTGGTCTGGCAAGGCCACAGGGGAGACAATCTTAGCAAAAAACTGAAGCAAAATTCATCCCAAGCAACAAAACTAAAGCTTGCTATATGCTAATTTGGACATTTTATTGGTCTGAAAATATAGGTTGTTTTTAACTAATTGTCATAAATTTTTACCATAGTCTTATATTATTATTAGTTTTAATCTTCGCAAATTTTCTTGTAGTTTTGGCCCATAGAACCAAAGATATGAGCATTTTAATATTCAATTTGGCAACGAGTATATCCATATATATTTTATATATATTTTTTGGGGGGGCAATTTAATAAGTTCGAAATCTCAGCAACTACTGATTAGAATTTACAAATAATAGCTTGTTGGAAAGCTTATAACCTGAATTTGTAGTGGGCTATGTGACGTTTGCCCTTAAGGTAGCACATTACTTTCTCAATAAGGCATGGATCACTTTTCTTTATTAATTTTATGCAAAGTGAGCACCCACTTTATGGCCATCTTGGCCATAAAATGGATGTCCATTTTACGTTAAATTGATATAGAAAAGTGATCCTCACTTTATAATTTTTTAATATCTTGGAAAGTACTAAATTCCTGGGAATTTCACTGTTATTTTCATTTTCAGCACCCTCGAAAACCTGTAGTTTTAAAGGATACTGCACCTTTACTAATACTTCAATTATTGTAATATCTCCCTCTTGGGGTTTCATACATAAAGTAAATTTCACAGTGTATAATGATTATTTGATATTCATAATAGTACCCTATTTCCAAATGACTATTATTTTTGTTTTCAGCACCCTCAAAAACCTTCTCGGTTCTCATATGTTATATTTCCTGCCTTTGGTTTTCATACATAAAGTAAATTTCATAGTGTATAATGATTATTTGATACTGGCAATATTCATAATAGTACCCTATTTCCAAATGACTATTTCAAAAAGAGGGGAGAAACGACATATGTTTTTGTGGGTGAAAAGATACTGCACTTTTACTAATACTTCAATTATCGTAATATCTCCCTCTTTACATATAAATTAAATTTCACAGTGTATAATGATTATTTGATACTGGCAATATTCATAATAGTACTCTATTTTCAAAAGGAGGGAAGAAACGACATATGCGAAATATTTGGAATCAAGTCTCCCTTTGCTGTTATTTCAGGTCATTTGAAACCATAGCAGCAAGTTTTAGTATCTTCTCAATCAAGGGCAGAGGGCTTGGGGAAATATCAGATATTTTGTAATTCATATGCAAAACTGGGAAAACAAGGGACTATGATTGAAATATTGGTAAAGGTGCTGTGTCTTTCCACCCACAAAAAATCCTTTAAATTACAACTATTATAGGTTTTTGGAAATAACAGTTAAAAGCCTAGAAAACGAGCAGTTTTAATGATATGAAAAATTTTAGTTTTGAAAAGTAGGAGGATCATTTTTCTATATTAATATACCACAAATTAATATTTTTCCAGGTATGAAGCAATGTAATTCTTTATGTTATAAGTGGTGGCCATTGTTGTATATGTACGCGTGTGCATATTTTTGCTTAATACTCAGAAAAGTACATATTTGTGGAATTTTTAGATAGGATGTTCGTTTTAACAAAACACAAAAACCTATGGAAAACAAGGTTTTTAAGGTTGGTTTTGTGTTGAGTTAAACACCACCTCCCAAAAGGTGGCCATAAAGTAGGTGCTCAATTTACATAAAATTAATATAGAAATGTGATCCCCCACCTTTTTAAACTATAATTTCTTCATATCTTGGAAACTACTTATTTTCTAACATTTTCAATGTTATTTTCATTTTCAGCATCCTCGAAAACCTTTAAAAGAAGGTGGCTATATAAAGTGGATGTCCATTTTACATTAAATTAATATAGAAAAGTGATCCCACACTTTTTGAAACTATAATTTCTTCATATGCTGGAAATTACACGTTTCCTGAAATTTTATAATTTGTTTCCGTTTTCAGCAACTTTCGAAAACCTTTAATAGATGTAATTTTAAAATAATTTTTCAAGGGTGAAAATATACTGCACCATTACCAAAACAGTTTATGGCTGTAAAAAAATTGCCAAAAATAGGCTCTGGATGATTGATTATCCCCTTAAGGGCAAATATAACATAAGCCACTACACAAATCAGATCATTACCTTTTCAACGAACCATTATTTGTTAAATTCTGATTAATAATCGCTGATATTTGAAACTCATAAAATTGCCTCAAAAAGGTGGTATATCTACATATGGATGTATCTATTCGTGTAGCCAAACTAAATATTGAAATGCTCATATATTTTTGGTTATATGGGACTAAAATACATAAAAATTTGCTGACTTTTTGAAGATTATAATATTATTATATATTTGTATATATAGTGTCCTGGCAGGGATCATCAGTTTTGCTCACTTTAGTTATCTCCCCTATGGCCTGCCACTAATATATACATATCTATACTCCCATGAATTTGTTTTTTTTTTTTGTTTATTGATGTTCATATTAAAAACTCTATTTTCTATTTTTAGTCGCGTGTAAACGACTTTATAAGTCACTCCGTCGGTCCGTCTATCTGTTGGTCTGTCCGTAACACTTTTGTGTTTGGCCTTTTTGGTTAAGATCAAAGGTCTGTTGTTAATAGATGCTGTTCTTAGCTTTTTAAGCTTTTCTTGGTCTTTTGGCCAAGGTCAAAGTGTTGCCAGTTAAGAGTAAGTCGCCAAAGACTCCAATTTTTACTTTAGTTACAAAGACCCTGCAACACTCCCCTCCCCAGATCTTATAGGGCCTTGTGCCTAAATTTGTTTTGTCTTTTGGAGATTTTATTTTTAAACTTTTAATTTTATATTGAAATTTTTTAACTGTAATTTTTTTCTTTAAGCGGAATAAATTAGATATGAAGATCAAAGTGTAGTATCTGTTCTCTGATACATACATTGCATGAGGCAGTGCTGTTCTGGCGACACATTCTCGTGCTCGGAACACTCTAACAAGCTTTTTGTTTGGGTAGCGTTCTATCCGCACCCCCACTTTGTCTGTCTTTCTCTGCTCTTCCCCCTTGCAGGGAGATTTGAGCTGATAATTTACGACCTTCCCGCGAGGGAGGGTCGGAAACATTTTCTCTCTTCCCTCCACTAACTTTCCACTCCCTCTCTCAGTTCTATCTCCCCTCTTACCGCCTTTTGGCACCATTTCTTTTTGGCCCCAAAGTCGACTTCCCACTTTAGACACGGTTTCCACGTCACTCTTTTCGGTGATTTTTAAAAGAAGAGTGAACCAAAAGGGACACCCCCATCCAGGGGCCACCAATATGGATACCCCCAGCCAGGGGGCCATCAATATGGATACCCCCAGCTAGAGGGCTACTGCTCCCCAAGAGGACGACTCCCCAACAGGAGAAGCAAAAACAACAACTACTGACAGGGCGTCTAACTCGGATATGACATCATTGGATTCTCCCCAGGAGGGGGAAAATTTACCAACAGCTCCCCCCGAGGGCGACCCCCCACCCAAGGGGAGTAAACCAAAATCGGTCATAGCATCCCACTCCGAACACAAAAAGGAGGAGGTGCCAGGCCAATAGGACAATAAAGGGGACAGCGATCCCCAGGAGGGCTGCTTCCCCCAAAAGGGGAGCAGATCAAGAAAGCGAGGGGGCATACCACCTGGACCACACAAACGTGGAAGGGGCAGATGGCCTCAAAGTAAACAAAAAAGATCATGTTCCCCAAGAGGCTCTCCCCAAAATGGGAAGCTGCTCCCGAAAAAGACTCTAACCAACGAGAGTCAGGCCGAAAAGACACTGAAAAGGGAGCCCCCCCCCCAAAAAAAAGCGACACTCCCACAAAAGGACAGACTTAGAAATCTGGGGAGGCAGGAAGTGTCACCAATAAACAGGCAGGGGCGACCTCCATAAAAGACCAAAAACAGTCTAACCCCACCAACGACCCCATACCAACACCACCAAGAGGGTCTGCATGGGAGAAGACCGTAGAAAAACAACTGTCCCCTCAAGAGTATAGAGACCTATACCTGACAAAGTACAGACAATACATAGAGGGGGCAGATATAAAACCCATACCGGCTGCCTGGGAGGTGATTGAGGGAAGAGTCCTGTCCCTCGTCATTTCCGATATACCGGAACACCACCTCCTGGAGATGAAGAAGGAAGATATGGCAGGGCTCCTCCACAAACTTAACATCCCGGTACTATACCTGTACCAGAGGAGCTTCGCCATGTGGGACATCCTCCTACCCACTAAGGACGATGTGGAGAGACTCTCCCTCCAAGAAATAAAGCACAGGAGAGTCAAACTAATGCTCGAATACTAGGGCAAGAGAAGGACTCGGGTGCAGATATTTAATGTGCCAACCCAAATACTTGCGGAACTTCTAGGATGCCTCTTCAGTCAGTACGATGAGGTAGAAAAGGTGACACCCGTACGGCCAAAAACTGGGACTCACTCGGGCTGCTACACAATAGCAATGAGGCTGAAGAGGTAGGGTGTTCGGGTGATACCAGCACTGCTGACATACAAGGACGCCAGCATGACTATAGTGGTGGAGGGCCATTGTCCGCACTGCTGGTTCTGCCAAAAGCAAGGCCACATGGCTAGGAGCTGCCCCGAAAGGGTAACCCCTAATCAAACAACCAAAAAGGCGGTCATAATCTCTGAGACAGCGCCTGCGCCAAAACAGACGGCAACAACCCCTGCAACCGCGGCACCAACCTCAGCTCCAAAGAAAACCCAAACCACCCAGGAGACTAAGGGAGAGGAATGGAGCATGGTAGTGAGACAAAAACAGAAGCCCATAATCCCTTCTACCACCGTCCAACCACCAGCCCAAAAATCGAGGCAGCAGCAAATGCAGCAAGAACAACAGCCACCACAGCCGATGCTGAGGAAACAGCTGCAGCAACAACTACCGCAGCAGCAAAAGCGGCAAGAGCAGTAAGTGCAGCAGAAGCAGCAGCAACAATAACAGCCGTAGCAGCAACTAGAGGAGCAGACACAACCAACGGTCCCCACACCAATCGAGATGGGGATCGAGTGGAGAAAAGACTGCTCCTCAGAGGATGAATCCGCAAGTGAGAGGGAGAGGAACTCAACCTCACCTCTCCCCAGTTCATTCGAAAGAATAAAAAACAAAAACATAAGAAAAAAAGGGGAAGAAAAGGTGGCCCCCCCCTCCCTGTGAACATACATCACCCCTAACAACAAAATCCACTTCCACACCTAAACCAGACACCATACCAACAACAAACATGGCACCAACATCAGACACCACACCAACACCAGACACCGCACCAACACCAGACACCGCATTGACACCAGACATGCACCAACACCAGACACTACACCAGCACCACACAAACACCCGTCCCCTCACCAATGCAAACTGAGCCACCACCCCAAAAAAGAAAAGGAAAAGAATGAACCGAGGGAAGGGAGAGACTCCTCTGCCTCTTGCAGACCAACCAAATTAAAAGCTCTCACCCCCGAGGAACTACGTTATGTAGACCCTCTCTCTGTTGCAACAAACATTTCCCATCGGCAAAGGAAAAACTTAAAACCTCTGTTCGATTACAAACAGATAGAGGGGATAGATGAAAATATCCCCTCAAATTTCCCAGACACCTCAATCCTAATAACCTTTGTCAGAACTCCAGAGGTCTACAAGACCAACTTGTGGACAAGGCTGCAGGCCGCTGGAGGGGGTTTCTGGGAATCAAACTGGTTACAAAAAATAACCCTTCTCTTGACAAACTGTCAAAACAATGCAAGAGAAAAGTCCCACTTTGAGTATGGCACATAACGTTGGCGTCCTCTCCCCGGCTGACACACCCTAATGTAGGTATCATGGCTTTGAATCTGGCTAGTTTGAATGCGAGAGGCTTGAGATCATCAGGCCGGGCGTCTCGCCTCCGGCAAAACCTCTTGTCCCTGGGAGAGGATGTGGCTGCGATTCAGGAGGCGCATTTCGTATCCACTGTGGACTATCAGGTGCTGGCCCGAGATTTTGAGGTTTTCTCAGCATGTGGCAGCCCACGGGGGAAGGGTATTTCTGTGCTGGTTAAACGTACCCTGTCAGCGACAGACGACATTGTTCATAGGGATGCGGTGGGCAACTGGTTGTTGCCGATGTTGCCGTAAAAGATTCTGTGTTTCAGGTGATCGCGGTTCATGCGCCCAGCACCGCTCATGAGAGGGTCTCATTCTTCAGTCAGCTTGACATATTTGTAGATTGTCAGAAGCGGGTAATGCTAATGGGGGATTGGAACGCCATCTTAGACTCCAAGATAGATAAGGTATGAGGCGATGCTAGAGGATCAGAGAGGTGCGAGTCCAGCCTGGCTGATCTGATGGCTAGATGCGGTCTGGTCGACAGGTTTCGGGTCGAGAATCCAGGGCGGGAGATGTGGACGTGGATGAATAGCGTTTCCTCCTATCCAAACACTTACGTGGACAGGATGTTTGTTAGGAGAGACGAAGTAGACTTCTTATCTTGTCCCACGTTCACTTGGCTAGGCCAGATAGATCATAAACTAATTATGGCACAGCTGAAGCTAGGAAATAGGCCTAAGTTAGCGGGGTAATGGAAGTTAAACACCTCCCTTCTGGAGATACAAGACTTCCAAGAGGAGCTAATAGAATTAATTTAAAAAGCACTAGTGGGGGCGGTTACGAGAAGTAAGTGGTGAGTAGGTCTAAAAGCCAAAATTAGAACCTTCTCCGTCAAGTATGCCCAGCGCCTCGCACTACATAAGGCCAAGACGAAGAAGAAGCTAGAGCAGAAACTAGCCTGGGCTATGGGAGAGGGTGATAGGGTTAGTCACGAACTAGCTAAGCAGGACCTTCTACACGAGACTAGCGAGTGTTACGAAGGCCAAGTAGTTAGAGGTAGGCTTAGAAAGATAGGCAACGAAGCAGTTAATTCTGATGCAGACGTGCGCCGTGAGGTTTCTAGGCGTGGCTCGGACAAATACATTGCAAAGGTAAGACATCCATATGGACACACTCTGGAATAGATCTGCGAGGGGTTTTGAGAACATTTCGAGGAACGTTTTACGCAGCAGCCCGATCTTCCGGTCCTTGAGTTTAGTGACTATTTGGCCGACTCTCCCCGCCTCGAGGCGGTTAGAGCGGCTAGTAGCAAGGGTCAGGTGACAGAGCGGGAGGGCTTTACTGCGCTGGAGCAGGTCAGCTGTGACAGATCGCTGGTACTCGATGGTCTGCCATACGAACTATACTTGAGGCTGTCATCCATGTTTCTACGTCATCTGATGGATGTGTTCAATCATTGGTTTGCTCAGGGATCGATCCCAGGGCAGGTAACCAAGTGATCACATTGCTGAAGAAAGGTGAGGGGCATGGAGGGGAAGAGTTAAACGAGTACAGTCCCATAACTCTGCTAAATACAGAGTTGAAGATTTTTATGCCAAGATCCTGTTGAATCGGCTGCAGGTTGTTATCAAGGAGTTGGTTGAGCCGGAACAGAACTACACTGTGAAGGGGAGATCGATTCAGAACAACTTGCACTTGATCCGCACTATCCTAGAGGGGGGTATAGATGACGACACGGAAGCTGCGCTGATCAACTTAGATCAGTCCAATGCGTGTGATAGGGTCGACCATCGTTTCCTGGAATCTGTCTTGGAGGCTGCCGGTTTTAAACCGGATTACTGCAAGTGGATCTCTGTGATGTATCGACAATCCACAGCTGTCGTGCAAGTCAACTGAAAGCGCTCGAAACTCTTTGTTATCTCTTGGTCGGTTCATCAGGGTTGTCTGCTGTCGCCCCTGCTCTATTTCCTGGCCTTGGAGGCTCTGCTCAGCAAGCTGAGACGTGGGGAAGCAAATTCGGCCCTGTGCAGAATTGCTATACTCGGTGGCTCAGCTGCCAAGGTATCCACGTTCGCTGATGATGTCACGGTCTTTATGTCAAGCTTCAGAGACATCGAAATCGTGTCGGAGGCACTTGCACAGTATGAAAGAATCACAGGGGCCCAAGATAAACCGCAGTAAGTCTGTCGGACTGCAGTTGAGTGCCTGGAATGGCAACGCAAACCTCCCGGCGCCCTTCAACTGGACGGATGGCCCGGTTCGGATCCTTGGCATGTGGTTTGGACTGGGTCTCCAGCTTGATCAGAATTGGTGGGAGGTACCGTCAATGGTGGAGGCTGTGGTCAACGCGTGGTTTCCTAGGAAACTTTCCTTAAAGGATAGAGCTGAGGCATGCACCACATACGTCTTTCCTCTCATCCTTTACCGACTGGCGGTACTTCCCCTGCTCGCACAACACCTAAAAGTTCTTGTTGAACTGGGTGAGCAGACAGGTCTGTATTCAACGTCCTTGTGAAGGAGGTTTGGGAATGCCGGACTTGAAGTGTCATCGAGACACCGAGAGGCTGGCCTTCCTGAGCCACCACCTTCAAGAAGATCAACCATGGCGCCCCGTGATTACTACCGCCTTTCCCAACCTCATTTTCGACCCTGCTATCAAGAGTCGTCGCAGGCCGCGGAGAGATTCAGCCTTCCTGAAAGAGTGCCGAGCCGTTCTAAAACGACTACCAAGGACAGCGACCTTGTGACTGTTACCCGTAGGGAACTCCACCGGGATCTAGTGAAGGGGGCCGCTAACAACCCATTATGCGCAAGTTTGAGTTGACAGCAGAGTGAGATCTGCTCCGCGTGGAGTTGGACGCCAGGTTTGAGTCCTCTGAACAATTTGGAGTTCTCTCTGACCTGGCGATTGGCTTGAAATGCACTTTCACTTAACAACATACAATGCAGTTCTGGGTTTTTGGAGTTGCCTGCTTGTCCCCGTTTTGGGACAATGGCCGTAGAAACGACTGATCACGCGTTCTTTGATTGCCACTAACTCTGCCAGTACTGGTTGTATGTTAGCGAGGTGATGGCTCGCATCGATTCTGAGCATCCTCGCTCAATTACCGTATCCAATGTGGTTGACAACGTGAGACCGCCATGGGACCGGGAAAGACAAATGGTCTACATTACGATCCTGGCCGTGGCGAGAATGGTGATTTAGATGTCGCGTCTGCAGGATGCCCGGGGGGGGGGGTCTTTTTCTGATCAGGATCTGATCGCTTTCTTTAAACACCAACGACGGGTAAAGATCAGATGTGATAGAAGAAAACTGCATCGTGCGGCATTTGGCAGAAGATGGATACATGTAACAAGTCTGTGTGTACGAAAAGGAGCCAAGTTTGAATACGTGTTCCCTGCCTAGGTGTGGAACGCGTAGTTCCGTTAAGCATAATCCATTTTCAGCCTCTTAGCTAGCCGAATGAATGCTTCATCCCTCCCCAACTAAGAAGCCTCCAAGATCCCCATCCCCTCCTATCTGCAATTTTTCTTTTCACCCTTCACTCTAAATTTCACCCATCTTGGAGAGAAAGAAATCAATCACTAACTCCCCATCCCTCACTCACAAAATTTTCTTTTCTCCATTTCGTCCCATCTATAGAGCATCCCCACTTAGAGACTGACCTGCAGGAGCTCAGGTTCCTTTACAAACCAAGTGGAATAGACGGTCTATCAACTAGACGGGGTTGGGAGGGTCCTACTAACCACTTTTGTGTTTTTTTCTTCCCCGCCCTCGACACAAATGAATTATCGTATCATCATTGTTATCTTTTTTGTTTTTACACGGAAATAAAAAATGTTTTAAACAATTGGGTGCCAAGTAGGACGCCCCCAAGTACGAAAGGGCGAATGCGGTATTATGGTGAAAGAAGATTCTAGCTAAGAGAAACTTTTGTTTAGTTCTAGAGTGACAAGGATGACCAACGACCCCCATCTACCCTCCCTTTTGAGCTGGCCTTGTGCCTAAGTTTTTTGTTCATGTTCATTTTTTGCCTGAATAAAAGATTTAATATCTCAAAGTGTAGTATCTGTTCTTACTACATGCTGTACTTATGTTTGTAACTTTGTGATATAAAGTGGGAGATCACTTTTCTGTATTAATTTAATGTAAAATGATCACCCACTTTACAACCAGTCAGTCTCAAAGCCATTCAAGTCATTTTCCAGATCATTCAAGTTGTTTTTGAAAGATTCCAGTTATTTTTTAAGTATTCAAGTCATTTTTAAGGTCATTCAATTCATCCTTAAGTTCATTAAAGTCATTCTAAGTCATTTACTTTTTATTTATTTAAGTCATTTCAGCCCATTTTTTGGTCATTTTAGTTTATCTTTAAGAATTTCATGTCAATCCTACATTCACGCATTCATTCATTACACAAGAGCACGCGACTAATGGCTATCGGCCTTGTTTTTGTTTACTTGCCCCCTACGAGGGAAGAGTTAGACAAAAGGTCGGTTTTTAATTTGGGGGATGGGAAATCAGCTCACAAAAAAGGGTACTCTGGTTAGTAACAAAAATAAAAAATGTATTAGTCATGAAGGATTTCTCCTCCATTAAACCTTTTTTTTTTCAAAATCTACAGGATTTGTAGAGAAAATATTGGGGAGGGGAAAATTGAGGTGAAAGGTGACGTTTGAATGAGGGGAAGACCTGGGGCAAAAGAAAAGAGAGTGCATGGGTTGGGCAAATTCATTACCCCTTTGATGTACTCCATGAGTCCCTGAAGTCAGTTGCAATAGAAACAAGGCCGATAGCCATTAGTTGCGTGCTCTGATGTAATGAATGAATGCATGAATGTAGGATTGACATGAAATTCTTAAAGATAAACTAAAATGACCGAAAAATGGGCTGAAATGACTTAAATAAATAAAAAGTAAATGACTTAGAATGACTTTAATGAACTTAAGGATGAATTGAATGACCTTAAGAATGACTTGAATGCTTAAAAAATAACTGGAATCCTTCAAAAACAACTTGAATGATCTGGAGAATGACTTGAATGGCTTTGACTGACTGGTTGTAAAGTCGGTGATCATTTTACATTAAATCAATACAAAAAACTGATCCCCCACTTTATATCACAATAAGTACAGCATGTAGTAAGAACAGATACTACACTTTGAGATATTAAATCCTTTATTCATGTTAAAAATACAGTGAAAATCAACAATAAACAAAAAACTTAGGCACATGGCCAACTCAAAAGGGGGGATTGTGGGGGTCCTTTGTCATCCTTGTCACTCCAGAACTAAACAAAATCAAAAGTTTCTCCCAGCTAGTATCTTATTTCAACATAATACCGCATTCATCCTTTCATACTGGGGGACGTCCTACTTAACTCCCAATTTTTAAAACCTTTTTTATTGACATTCCCGTTCCAATATGTTCGTAAAAGGAAACTCGCTTCTGCAAGTCAGTCTCTAAGTGGAGATGCCCTCTAGATGAGGGTGAATGGAGAAAAGAAAATTTTGTGGGTAAGGGATGGGATTAGTTTGTATTTCTTTCTCTCCAAGACGGGTGAAATTTAGAGGAAGGGTGAAAACAAAAATTGCAAGTAAGAGGGGGTCGGCATCTTGGAGGCTTCCTAAATGGGGAGAGATGGAACACACACTCAGCTAGCTGAGAGGCTACTTTTTTAATTATACTTTATGGAACTGTGCGTTCCACACCTAGGTGGGGAACACGTATTCAAACTTGGCTCCTCTTCGTACACACAGACTTGTTACATGTATCCATCTTCTGTCAAATGCTGCACGATGCAGTTTCCTTCTATCACATCTGATCATCACCAGTAGTTGGCGTTAAAGAAAGCGATCAGATCCTGATCAGAAAAAGACAACAACCCCCGGCAACCTTGCAGACACGACGTCCAAATAACCAATCTCGCCACAGCCAGGATCGTAACGTAGAACATTTGTCTTTCCCGGTCTCACGGCGGCCTCACGTTGTCCACAAAATTGGATACGGTAATTGGGCGAGGATGCTCAGGATCGATGCGAGCTGTCACCTCATTGACATACACCCAGTATTGGCGGAGTTCGCGGCAATCGAAGAAAGCGTGATCAGTCGTTTCTATGGCCATTGTCCCACAACGGGACAATCAGGTGACTCCAAAAACCCAGAACTGCATTGTATGTTGTTAAGTAGAAGTGCATTTTGGGCCAATCGCCAGGTCAGAGAGAACTCCGAATTGTTCAGATGACTTGAACCTGGTGCCCAGCTCCACGCGGAGCAGATTTCACTCTACTGCCAACCCAAATGCGCACATAGCTGGTTGTCGGCGGCCCCCTTCACTAGATCCCTGTGGAGTTCCCTACAGGTAGCAGTCACAAGGTTGCTGGACCTTGACAGTCGTTTTAGCGCGGCTTTACACTCTGTCATGTGGGCAGATTCTCCCCGTGGCCTGCAACGGCTCTCGATAGAAGGGTCGAGAACGAGTTCAGGGAAGGTGGCAGTAACCACGAGGTGCCACAGTTGGTCATCTTGCATATAATAGCTCAGGAAGGCCCCTCTCAGCGTCTTGATGACACTTCAAGTCTGGCATTCCCAAACCTCCCTCACAAGAATGTTGAATAAGGACCTGTCTGCTCACCCAGTGTCTTCCTCTGTCCCAAAGAAGCGAGGACAAGAGTTCGATGAGAGCTGTTAGGTGTTGTGCAGACAGGGGAATTATGGCCAGTCGGTAAAGAATGAGAGGAAAGATATGTGACGCATGCTTCAGCTCTACCCTTAAAGGAAAGTTTCCTAGGAAGCCACGAATTGATTGCATCCTCCACCTTTGACCGTACCTCCAACCAATTTTTGTCAAGCTGGAGACCCGGTCCGAACCACATGCCGAGGATCCGAGCCGGGCCATCTGTCCAGCTGAAGGGCGCTGGGAGATAAGCGTTGCCACTCCAGGCACCCAACCGCAGTCCTACCAACTTGCTGCAGTTTATCTTGGTCTCTGTAATTCTTTCGTACCGAGTGAGCGCCTCTGACATGATCTCGATGTCTCTAGAGCTCGGCACAAAAACCGTGACATCATCGGCGAACGCGGATGCCTTGGCAGCTGAGCCACCAGGTATTGCAATTTTACGCAGGGCCGAATTTGCCTCCCCACGTCTCAGCTTGCGAAGCAGGGTTTCCAAAGCCAGGAAATAGAGCAGGGGCGACAGCAGACAACCCTGACGAACCGATCGAGAGATAATAAAGGGTTTCGAGCGCTTTCCGTTGACTTGCACGACAGCTGTGGACTGTCGATACATCACAGAGATTCACTTGCAGAAGTCTGGTTTAAAACAGGCAGCCTCTAAGACAGATGCCAAGAAACGATGGTCGACCCTATCGAAAGCTTTGGACTGATCTAAGTTGATCAGTGTGGCTTCCGTGTCGTCATCTATCCCTCCCTCTAGGATTGTGCGTATCAGGTGCAAGTTGTTCTGAATCGATCTCGCGTTAACAGCGTAGTTCTATTCTGGTTCAACCAACTCACCAATAACAACCTGCAGCCGATTCGACAGGATCTTGGCCAAAATCTTCAACTCTGTGTTTAGCAGTTATGGGTCTGTAGTCGTCTAACTCTTCCCCACCATGCCCGTCACCTTTCTTCAGCAATGTAATCACTCCCTTGATGACTTGCCCTGGGATCGATCCCTGAGCAAACCAATGGTTGAACACATCCGTCAGAAGAGGCAGAACATGGACGACAGCCTCAAATACAGATCATATGGTAGACTATTGAATCCTGGTGATCTGTCACAGCTGACCTGCTTCAGCGCAGTAAAAACGTCCCGCTCCATCACCCGGCCCTTGCTACTAGCTGCTCTAGCCACGTGGAGGTGGGAAGAGTCAGCCAAATAGTTGCTAAACTCAAGGACCAGAAGATCGGGCTGCTGCGTAAAATGCTCCTCAAAATGTTCTCGAAACCCCTCGCAGATCTATTGAGTCGATTCCAGTGTGTGTCCATCCGGATGTCTTACCTTTGAAATGTACTTGTCCGAGCCACGACTACAAATTTCACGATGCGCGTCAGTGTCTTCATTGCCTATCTTTCTAAGCCTAGCTCTGACTACTTGACATATATAACGCTCACTATTCTCACACAGAAGGTCCTGCTTAGCTAGTTCCTGACTAACCCTATCACCCTCCCCCGTAGCCGAGGCTAGTTTCTGCTCTAGCTTCTTCTTCATCTTGGCCTTATCTAGTGTGAGGCATTGGGCATACTTGACGGAGAAGGTTCTAATTTTGGCTTTTAGACCTACTCACCACTTACATCCGGTGACCGCCTCCACTAGAGCTTTTTGAATTAATTCTATTAGCTCCTCTTGGAAGTCTTGTATCTCCAGAAGGGAGGTGTTTAACTTCCAGTGAGCCACTAACTTAGGCCTATTTCCTAGCTTCAGCTGTGCCATAACTAGTTTATGATCAATCTGGCCAAGCCAAGTGAACGTGGGACAAGATAAGAAGTCTACTTCGTCTCTCCTAACAAACATCCTGTCCACATAAGTGTTTGGATAGGAGGAAATGCTATTGGTCCACGTCCACATCTCCCGCCCTGGATTCTCAACCCGAAACCTGTCAATCAGACCACATCTAGCCATCAGATCAGCCAGGCTGGACTCGCACCTCTCTGATCCTCTAGCATCGCCTCCAATCCCCCATTAGCATTACCCGCTTCTGACAATCTACAAACACGTCAAGCTGACTGAAGAATGAGACCCTCTCATGAGCGGTGCTGGGCGCATGAACTGCGATCACCCGAAACACAGAGTCTTTTATGGCAACATCGGCCACAACCAGCCTGCCCACCACATCCCTATGAACAACGTTGACCGTCGCCGACAGGGTACATTTAACCAGCACAGAAACCCCCTTTTCCCGCGGGCTGCAATATGCTGAGAAAATCTCAAAATCTCGGGCCAGCACCTGACAGTCCACAGAGGAAACGAAATGCGTCTCCTGAATCGCAGACACATCACTCACAGGGACAAGAGGTTGTGCCGGAGGCAAGCCGCCCGGCCCGATGATCTCAAGCCTCTTACATTCAAACTAGCCAAATTCAAAGCTATGATACCTACCTTAGGGTATGTCAGACTCAGCCCTGTAGTCAGCCGGGGAGAGGACGCCGACATTATGTGCCATGCTCAAGTGGTCAGGTTTTTCATATCCTGACCTTCTCTCGCAATGCCGCCGACGTCCAAAGGATAAATTAATTTCATGGCCCTGTAGAGTGACAGATGGACCAACACTAGGACCCTTCTCTTGCATTGTTTTGACAGTTTGTCAAGAGAAGGGTCATTTTTCTTAACCAGTTCGATTCCCGGAAACCCCCCTTCAGTGGCCTGCAGCCTTGTCCACAAGTTGGTCTTGAAGACCTCTGGAGTTCTAACAAAAGTTATTAGGAGCGGGGCGTCTGGGAAATTTGAGTGGATATTTACATCTTTCCCCTCTATCTGTTTGTAATCGAACAGAGGTTTTAAGTTTTTCCTTTGCCGTTGGGAAATGTTTGTTGCAACAGATAGAGGGTCTACATAACATAGTTCCTCGGGGGCAAGGGATTTTAATTTGGTTGGTCTGCGATAGGCAGAGGAGTCTCTCCCTTCCCTCGGTTCATTCTTTTCCTTTTGTTT
Organism: Euprymna scolopes; assembly: GCF_053919585.1. Taxonomy (NCBI): domain Eukaryota; kingdom Metazoa; phylum Mollusca; class Cephalopoda; order Sepiida; family Sepiolidae; genus Euprymna; species Euprymna scolopes. The sequence goes on from NC_136527.1 coordinate 149,418,851, forward strand.
TTTGGGGTGGTGGCTCAGTTTGCATTGATGAGAGGATGGGTGTTTGCGTGGTGCTGGTGTAGTGTCTGATGTTGGTGCGTGTCTGGTGTTAATGCGGTGTCTGGTGTTGGTGCGGTTTCTGGTGTTGGTGTGGTGCCTGGTGTTGGTGCCATGTTTGTTGTTGGTGCGGTATCTAGTGTTGGTGCAGTGTCTGGTGTTGGTGTGGTGTCTGGTTTGGGGGTTGAAGTGGATTTTGTTGTTAGGGGTGGAGTATGTTCACAGGGAGTGGGGCGAGCCCCCTTTTTTCTTTTGTTTTTCTTTTTTATTTTTTACAATGAACTGGGGAGAGGTGAGGTTGAGTTCTTCTCCCTCTCACTTGCAGATTCATCCTCTGAGGAGCAGTCTTTTCTCCACTTGCTTTCCATCTCGATTGGTGTGGGGACCGTTGGTTGTGTCTGCTCCTCTAATTTCTGCTGCGGCTGTTTTTGTTGCTGCTGCTTCTGCTGCACTTGCTGCTCTTGCTGCTGTGGTAGTTGTTGCTGCAGCTGTTTCCGCGGCATCGGCTGTGGTGCCTGTTGTTCTTGCTGCAAGTGCATGTGCTGCTGCCTCGATTTTTGGGCTGGTGGTGGGATGGTGGCAGAAGGGATTATGGACTTCCATTATTGTCCCACTACCGTGCTCCATTCCTCCCCCTTGACCTCCTGGGTTGTTTGGGTTTTTCTTGGAGCTGAGGTTGGTGCCGCTGTTGCAGGGGTTGTTGCCGTCTGGTTTGGCGCGGGCGCTGTCTCAGGGATTGTGACTGCCTTTTTGGTCGTCTGATTAGGGGTTACCTTTTGGGGGCAGCTCCAAGCCATGTGGCCCTGCTTTTGGCAGAACTAGCAATGCGGACAACGGCCCTCCACCATTACCGTCATGCTCGCATCCTAGTATGTCAGCAGTGCTGGTATCGCCCAAAAACCCTACCTCTTCAACCTCATTGCTATTGTGTAGCAGCCCAGGTGAGTCCCAGTTTTTGACCGTACTTGGGTCACCTGTTCCACCTCACCGTACTGGCTGAAGAGGCATCCTAGAAGTTCCGCAAGTATTTGGGTTGGCACATTAAATATCTGCACCCGAATCCTTCTCTTGCCCTAGTATTCGGGCATTAGTTTGACTCTCCCGTGCTTTATTTCTTGGAGGGAGAGTCTCCCCGCATCGTCCTTGGTAGGTTGGAGGATGTCCCAAATGGCGAAGCTCCTCTGGTACAGGTATAGTATCGGGATGTTAAGTTTGTGGAAGAGCCCCGCCATGTCTTACTTCTTCATCCCCAGGAGGCGGTTTTCCAGTATATTGGAAATGACGAGGGACAGGACTCTTCCCTCAATCACCTCCCAGGCAGCCGGTATGGGTTTTATATCTGCCCCCTCTATGTATTGTCTGTACTTTGTCATGTACAGGTTTCTATACTCTTGAGGGGACAGTTATTTTTCTATGGTCTTCCCCCATGCAGACCCTCTTGGTGGTGTTGGTGTGGGGTCGTTGGTGGGGTTAGACCATTTTTGGTCTTTTATGGAGGTCGCCCCTGCCTGTTTATTGGTGACGCTTCCTGCCTCCCCAGATTTCTTAGTCTGTCCTTTTGTGAGAGTGTTGCTTTTTTTGGGGGGGGGTAGCTCCTTTTTCAGTGTCTTTTTGGCCTGACTCTCGTTGGTTAGAGTCTTTTTCGGGAGCAGCTTCCCATTTTGGGGAGCATGATCTTGTTTGTTTACTTTGAGGCCATCTGCCCCTTCCTCGTTTGTGAGGTCTAGGCGGTATGCCCCTCGCTTTCTTGATCTGCTCCCCTTTTGGGAGAGCAGCCCTCCTGGGGATCGCTGTCCCCTTTATTTTCTTTTTGGCCTGGCACCTCCTCCTTTTTGTGGTCGAAGTGAGATGCTACGACCAATTTTGGTTTTGCTCCCCTTGTGGGGGGGGGGGGAGTCGCCCTCGGGGGAGCTGTTAGTAAATTTTCCCCCTCCTGGGGAGCGTCCAATGATGTCATATCCGTGCGGTACGCCCTGTCAGTAGTTATTGTTGTTGCTCCTCCTGTTAGGGAGTCGTCCTCATGGGGAGCAGTAGCCCTCTGGCTGGGAGTATCCATATTGGTGGCCCCCTGTCTGGTGGTATCCATATTGATGGTACCCGGATCGCCTACTGTTTTCCGCGGTCCCGAAAACAAGTGGAGAGATCCCTCATGGGGATTGGGGTGGATTCTTATCGGGTATTGGGGGAAAAAATAAATAAAGCATCAAAAAACAAAAGAGGGGGAAGGGAAGATAGAAGGCGATCACTGAGTAAGGATTGACCAGGGGTAGCAAAACAAAAGAGGTGGGGGAGTAATGGTAGGGTAGCCTCGGAAGGTTCTCTAGTGCCAAAACAAACAATCGGGGGACCGGATCTCATTTGTACCACCAGTCAAGAGTCTCTTTAATTTTCTATTGCTAACCTAGCGGGATGGGTTCCGTGGGACCCAGTACCGCGTGTGCCATGTCTATGGTGGTAACACAAATTCAAACTTGGCTTGGCCAAAAGGCCAAGAAAAGCTTAAAAAGCTGAGAACAGCATCTATTAAAAACAGACTTTTGATTTTAACCAAAAAAGCCAAGCACAAAATTGTTACGGACAGACCGACTGACCGACCGACCGACAGAGTGACTTATAGAATCGCTTGAATGCGACTAAAAACCATGTTTGGTCGTTCCAATTTCATGGCCATTGCAGCAACAACACTCTATTCCTATTTTTTTATGAAGTCTGGCAAAGAGGGGCAGTGCATTCCGGCTCCAGTGTGAGTGGATCTCCTCCTCCGACCATCCCATCTGCTCCATAAGGGGATCCAAAGCAATACCCACCACTAGTGCCCAATAATGCTCCTTCCTAGGCTGAGAAAGGACACGGGCCACTGGAAAGCTCTAAGTGCAGATCGGCATTCGGCAAAGAACTTTTGTTCCCTCTTCGGCCTACAATGGCCTACGATGGCCTTCGATCAAGGGGTTAGGTTTGTGGTTGGGGAAGGCGCTTCCAACCACAGGGACCCACAGAATGTCCTCCTCTTGGGAACGACCCATGAAAGCACACCCCTCGGCATGTCTATGACAGTTGAGATTGGGCAGACCCAGGCCTCCCTCGCTTAGACTTTCAGAAGAGACCTCCCTGCAAATATAATGCTTTCTGTTGAGCTGCACCTTTACTGTCGGCCTGGGGTAAAGAATGAGACCAACTTGTGGACATCCAAATTAAAACCGTTGGTATCTAGAACAGATCCCAGAAAACGAGGGTCGACCCTATCGATAGCCTTAGACTGAACTAAATTGATCCGTGAGGCTTCGTGTCATCTTCTATTCCCTCTATGATCATGCAGATCAAATGCAGATTATCTTTGACCGATCTTCTCTTCACAGCATAGCTCTAGAGTCTGATTCGTTCAAATCAGTGATTCTGACCTGCAGATTCACAAGAACTTTTGCCAAAATCTTCAACTCTTTGCTTAGTAGAGTCAAACGCCTAAAATTATCTAGATTTCCTTCCTCACCATGCCGCTGACTTTTCCTCAGCAATGTGATCGGACCCTTAGTTACCTGGCTGGGAATGGAGCTCTGAGCAAACCAATGGTTCAGAATAGGGACCAATGTGGACAACAGCCTCAAGTAAAATATGTAGAGAAGACCATCAAGGCCTGTTGTAGCTGACCTGCTTCAATGCAGTAATGATCTCAAGCTCCATGACCAAACCATCACACCTAAAGCTGCCATGTGGTGTGAGTCAGCCAAATAGCTGCCAAACTCCTCGAATCTGAGTCTGATTAGCTGGTGAAGAGCTCCAATAAATACTCCCGAAATCCCTCACAGATCTTTCATGTCGATATGAGGGCATGTCCTTCCAAGTCATTAACTTTCCGAATGTACCCGTCTGAACCACGACATAGAGTAACCTTACAATAACCACATCAACGTTCACATCCTCGTTAGAAGGTTTCATTAACCTATTTGACTGTCATACTGCTCGCTAGAGTTCGTCTTTAGCTACTGCTATCTCTAGGGGATCCCCCCAGCCGGGTCAGCCTATTATCTACATGCTTCTTTGCCTTAGCCTTATCTTGAGCGAGCCGTTGGCTGTACTGTACACTGAAGCGTCTAATCTTAGCCTTAATACTAACTCACAACTTACTTTCCATTACTGCACCTACTAGTGCCTGCTGAATTAACTCTATAACCTTCTACCGGAAGCCTTCAAGCTCCTATAAGGAACTATTAAACTTTCCAGTATCAAGGAAGTTTAAGCCTACTACTTTCGGTTCAGATGGGCTCAAGCCAATTTATGGTCCAAATGTCCTAGAGTGAAACGTAGGACAAGATAGGAAGTCTACATCTAAATAACATCTGATCGAAGTACGTGCTTGGAAAGAAGGCATACTAGCATGCCACATCCACATCTCCCACTCGAGGTGATCCAGATTAAATCTGTTGACAAGTCATCAGATCAGACAGACTGCTGTTGCACCACACCGACCCGTTACGCCCCCAAATAAGGATAGCATTCCAATCACCTATTTAGATAAATGATGGCATTCAAATCACTCATTAACACTAACCTCTTCAGATCCTGCAGAAACAGCTCAAACAGCCAAAAAAAAGAAGCCCTCTCTACTGCAGAATTGGGTGTATCAACTGTGACACTCCTAAATACACTGCTATCAATGGTAACACCTGCAATGACTACCTGCCCATCCCCCTCTACATGAACGACATTCACCAATGCTGAAAAGGAGATTCCACAACTATAGGTATTGCTGAGAAAACATCAAAGTCGTTTACCAGCACTTGAGAATCCTCGTCCGAAATGAAGTGGGACTCCTGAATAGTGGTGATATCTACCTAGAGAGAGACCAGATCTCAGCACCTACTCAGCATGTGCTCCGTTTATCTTTAACATGTCATGCCCCACATATTTAATGTAGCCAGGTTTAAAGACATGTTCAACAGATTTAAATAGTGTCACACACGGGACTGAAGTCCTCATGAGTGAGGATGTGGCAGGCCTCTCCAAGACTGCCTGAAATTAGTTTGAATATAATCTGTCTCGTGATGCGCCTCCCACATCCAATGGAAACGTTATTATGAGTGCCTTGAATGAACGGTAAACATAAAGAGGGACCCTACCTTCACATCTCACTGCTAGCTGCTTCAGCAACAAATGCTCTTCATCCACCAGCTTCTGGTTTCGGAACATCATGCTCCATAGGGCTCTTGTTCGTTTGTCTCTCAATCCTCTCACAAAAGTGGTCAGCATTGGGGCATTCTTGAACTTTGTGGGGTCCATCACACTGTCCCTCTAGATGACCTTTCCTCAGCAATGTGATTGCACCCTTACTTACCTGGCTGTGAATGGAGCTCTGAGCAAACCAATGGTTGAACACATTCTTCAGAATAGGGACCAATGTGGATGACAGCCTCAAGTAGAATTTGTAGAGAAGACCATCAAGGCCCAGAGACTGTTGTAGCTGACCTGCTTCAATGCAGTAATGATCTCAAGCTCCGTGACCGGACCATCACAGCTAGCTGCTCAAGCCGCCATGTGGTGTGAGTCAGCCAAATAGCTGCCAAACTCTTTGAATCTGAATCTGATTAGTTGGTAAAACGCTCCAATAAATACTCCCAAAATCCCTCACAGATCTTTCATGTTGATATGAGGGCATGTCCTTCCAGGTCATTAACTTTCCTAATGTACTCATCTGAACCGCAACATAGAACAACCTTACAATAACCGCATCAACGTTTAAGCCTACCACTTTCAGTTCAGATGGGCCATAACCAATTTATGGTCCAAATGTCCAAGAGTTAAACGTAGGGCAAGATAGGAAGTCTACATCTTCTTACTAATATCTGATCCAAGTACGTGCTTGAATGGGAAGGCATACTAGCATGCCACATCTACATCTCTAAATCTGTTGACAAGGTCGCACGAAGCCATCAGATAAAACAGACTACTGTCGCACCACACCGACCCGCTATTCCCCCTGAATAAGGATGGCATTCCAATCACCCATTAACACAAACCTCTTCAGATCCTGTAGAAACACCTCCAACAGCCAAAAAAAAGGAAGCCCTCTCTACTGCAGAATTGGGTGTATCAACTGTGACACTCCGAAATAGACTGCTCTCAACGGTAACATCGGCAATGACTACCTGCCCATCCCCGTCTACATGAACAACATTCACCAACGCTGAAGAGATTCCACAACATATTAAATGTAGCCAGGTTTAAAGACATGATCAACAGATTTAAACAGTGTCACACATGAGACTAAAGTCCTCGTGAGTGAGGATGTGGCAGGCCTCTCCAAGACTGCCTGAAAGTATTTTGAATGTAATCTGTTTGTTTCGTGCTGCACCTCCCACATCGAATGGAAACGTTATAATGAATGCTCTGTAAAATGAAGGGTAAACATAAAGACGGACCCTACCAATTTTCACTGCTAGCTGCTTCAGCAATGAGTGCTCTTCATCCACCAGCTTCTGGTTTGGGAACATCTTCTTGCCCTCTTCCATCATGCTACACAGCGCTCTTGTTCGTTTATCTCTCCATCCTCTCACAAAAGTGGTCAGCATTGGGACATTCTTGAATTTTGTGGGGTCCATTACACTGTCCCTCTAGATGTAAACAAAGTTCCTTAGTTTGTTGTAAGACACCTTCTGCTTGCCTTTATAGTCTAGGTAAGTTTGAAGAGGGTTGGGCTCATTTGTCTCTCGGCATGAATGAAAGTTTCTTTGTCCATTCCGTATGGATTAAGATCGATTGTTAATTGGAAAAGGCAATTTAGAGTACATATCGTGTCTCTTGTTTAACTAGTTAGGCCATTTAGACCACAATCTGCTGGTGGCCAGGATGGATTTAGATAGGAACCCTAAGCTAACAGGCTACTGGAAGTTGAACACTTCATTACTCAGAATGTTCAACTTCCAGGAGGAATTAGAAGAGCATTTTAAAACGGGATTAGTGGGGGTGGTGTCTGGAGTAAGTGCTGGGTTAGCATAAAATGTAGCTGTAGGAACTTTTATGTGAAATACAGCCAGTGCCTCATCTTACATAGGGTTAACACAGAAATCCGCTTAGAGAATAGGTTGGTCTGGGCGGTGGCTTGTGGGGAAGGGGATCCCCTACAGAGAGGTTTAGCTACAGAGGACCTGAAATGCTCTGCTAGCCAGCAGTATGAGGGTCAGGTAGTTAGATCTAGGTTAGAAAGTGTGTCTAATGAAGCCATGAATGTTGACGCATGTGAGCGTAATTCTTCACTCGGTCACAACTCAAATAATTACATTCATCAGATTTAATGCCCAGCAGGACACACAATAGTGTCGACTCGGGGGATTTGCGAGTAGTTTTGGTTACATTTCGCAGAACGCTTTACCTACTTGTCCAGGTTCCATGTCAAGAAGTTTGGCAGCTATTTAGCTGGCTCGCCTGCCTGAAGTCATTCCGAGTGGCTAGCTGTGATGGTCAGGTAAGGGATTGTGAGGTAGTTGCTGCTCTGAAGCAAGTCGGCTACAACTGATCACCAAGGCCGAATAGTCTGCCCTATGACGTATACTTGAGGATGTCGCACATATTCGTTCCAATTCTAACGGGTGTGATTAACCACCGTTTTGATGGAATCCATCCTGGGTCAGGTTACCAAAAGAGTGGTCACACTTCTGAAGAAGTAGGATGAGTGTGTTGTGGGGCTAGATGATTACAGGCCCATAACTCTGTTAAACACAGATTTAAAGAGTTTGGCCAATGTTCTTTTGAATCGTTTGCAGGATCACTGACTTGATCAAACTGGATCAGAATTACACTGTAAAGGGGATAAATTCGCATGATCTGCGCTTAATTCACACGATCATAGATGGATTAGAAGGCTACACTGAGGCCGTGCTGATCAATTTAGATCAGTTCAAAGCATTTGATAGGGTTGACCATCGTTTCTTAGGGTCTGTTGTAGAGGCTGCAAATTTGGGTCCAGACTTTATCAGATGCATCTCCATTCTGTACATTTAGTTGATAGCAGTGTTGCAAGTAAACGGGATGTGGTCGGTCAGTATATCAAGTGTATCTGTTGTCACCCTTGCTCTACGTCCTCACGTTGTAAGGATGGAATTGAACCCAAAATGCCCAGTTACAAGACCGGCGTCACCAATATAGTAAACCTGCTACAAACAATGTTGAAATATGGACGAACAAACACAGCAGACATTACTTTAATGGATCCTTGAGCTATGGCAAGAGAACATCGCCCTGCAAAGAGACGGAGGTCAGCCGAGCAAATCACTTACAAGGAGACCTGACAGACCTACCATAGAACCAGACTCAAGTGATGGTGGCTGGGTGATATTCATTGACTCCTAGAATAGATACAAGGAGATGTGTAGGTTAACGTAGCCAACAGCGTTAAGAAACGAACTGAGAATGGCCTGTGCCCCAAAAGTAAACAGGCTGTTGTTCGACATGGTAGGAGTAGAAATACTGAACTTCATCACGGAGGAACAGCTGTTACGAGACATAAAGCTCGTAGCCGTCAGAAACCTACACAAAGAAGTGTACCGGCAAGAATTCCACTCCATAAGGCAAAAGAAGGGGGAATCGATTACAGATTTCGTTGCATGACTTCAATCAGTTGCAAAATTATGCAACTTTTCAGTGACTTGTCCGAATGGGATAGAATGCGGTCGGAAAATCAGCTACTCCAACGATATGGTAACAGGACAAATAGTGGCAGGGCTGGCAAACCTGGAGCATCAAAGGAAGGTACTATCTGAGGCTGCGACACTTACGACACTGGAAGAAAAATTCAACAGGCTTGTCAATCTAGAGACCATGGACAAGTCTTACCCCCATCTCAACAGTAGTGTATACCCTACTACAATGAGCATACAGAGGCCGGACCACAAGCAGCAAAGATGGCTTGTCACAATTGCAGCTTGACCAGACATTTAAAAAGGGTTTGCCAAAAACCAAAGCAGGGGTCCAGCAACAGATCTACAGTGGAAGTGGCCGGTGCAGAATCCAGAACTCTCACCACCCAGAGACAAAAGGGGTCGTAACCAGATGATTTGCCAAGATGGATAAATAAAAAAGAGAGGTGAAGCCAACAAAACCAAAGGCCATGCCCCACCTTATTTGAAACAAAAATAAGTTCTAAAGAAGTACTCTTGATCCAGCACCAACCCTGACGGTAGAGATAACTCTGATTCCAGAGGCTCATGCGGAATTCAGGCTCATCTCCATAGGACCAGCTGGCCTCCATTCTCACCGAATTGATGTGATCGCTGACACTATGGCACAGACATGCTCTAGCACCCCAGAAATCCAAAAAATTCTTAAGTTTTCAGACAAATATTTAGTACCGACAAGTCACCGAATTAGGGAAAATCTACTAAACATAAAAGGCGTGATATTTGCTAAAATCAGTGTAGGATCGTGAGAAACATGTCAGATTATATATGTATAAAAAAATACATCAGATTTCTGCCTGTCCAAGTAAGCCAAGTGGTACCAGAGAATTTTCCAGGTCCAAATTCACAGCAGAATGTGGCAACTAGTGACAGTGGAAAGAGGTGGGTGCCCACAAAAAATTAATATCCCACCTAAGTTGGACAGCAATCCCGGTCCCACACCATTGGAAGAAAAGAGTCAAGGAGGATCTCGACCGAGACATGGAATTGGGCATTATAAAACCTGTATCAGTGGGTATACTTACAACATGGTGCTGCAGAATATTGGTTGCACTGAAAAAGGATGGGCCACTGAAGCATACAGTGGACCTACAAAAGCTCAAAGCCGCTACCCTATGAGAAACCCATCATACACTGTCTCCTTTCAATCAGGCATCGCTGGTGCCTGCAAAAACTAGAAAAACCGTCTTGGATGCATGAAATGGCTATTATAGCCTAACTCTCTCCCTATTGGCAAGAGATGCAACTACCTTCATCACGGATACCATTATCTTCAGATGACACGATACTACAGGACGACTCTATTGAAACATCATTTTTGTATACTATGGAGTACATATATAACTGGAGCACAATTGGTATCGTATACAACCTCCAGAAATTTCACATTGCAGAAAAGGAGGTGGAATTTGCCGGGTTCTTGATAATGGTAGACGGGATAAAACCCACCAAAAAATGACTGAAGCAATACGGAATTTTCCAACACCAAAAAATATAACTGACATAAGATCCTGGTTTGGAATGGTAAACCAGGTAGCCTATACTTTTTCTCAGGCCAAAGTAATGGCCCTGTTTCGGGAGCTGGTAAAGACAAAAAATCGAAAGTTCTACTGGGACAGCACACTTGATCAAATCTTCAAAGTGTTGACAAGAAGAATCACAGAAGAGATCAGGGACCTTCGAAGTGAACAGAACAACTTGTTTCTTGACAGACTTAAGTAGGACAGTCTTGGGACATTTTCTTTTCCAGAAACACTTCAATTGTATCACCTAAGCTGGACCGATGTGTGGTGAGGACCACTGGAGATTAATCCTGGCTGGCTCCCGATTCACTAATGATGCAGAGTTCCGATACGCACTAGTTGAAGGAGAGACATTGGCATTAATCTACGGACTGGAAGCATGCTGGATGTTCATTTTGGGATGCCCAGAGCTGTCAGTCACCGTGGACCATAAGCTCTTTGTTTAGATCTTCTCGGACAAAGCTCTGGAGGACTTAAAGAACCCAAAACTGTTCAACTTCAAAGAATGGTCCTTGATGTAAAAATTTCAAATAAAGCATCTCCCTGGCAAACTCATGTCAAGTAACGTTAAGCCAAGAGGAAGCAAATAAAAAGGACATCACACAAACAATGGATAGTGCCATAAGAGTGTCATTTAATTTCACCTAGGAGCAGGATCCAGAATTTAGGGCAATAACATGGGACAGGATTGTGGTTGCAACTTCTACTGATGAGAAATGCTGTACCCTTGCCAAATTCATACAAAATGGTTTCCCTTAATCTTGGCACAAACTGCCAGAGACAATTTGCCAGTTTTAGCATATGAAAGAGGAGTTATATTGCTTGGAAGGGGTGACGATAATGGAAAACAAAATCCTTATACCCAGAAAACTATGTGCGGAGGTACTGGAATCGCTCCATTCGCCGCATCAGGGCATCAATGGAATGTTGACAAATGCCAGACAACGGTTGTTTTGGCCAGAACTAGACACGAGCATTCGTCAGACCCGGGCCCAGTGCAAAGTATGCAACATAATAGCTCTGTCCCACCCAGGGAACCCCTAATGCCGCCCTCGAACCCTAAGTTCACATTTCAGAAGATGGTGACAAACTTTTTCGATTTAGGAGGGAAGACCTACTTAGTATATGCAGATATATATACCAGATGGGTAGAAGTTACTCTGATGTTATCTAGGAATACCAAGGCCACATGTGATGCCCGACGAAACTGGTTCTGTACGTAGGAACTATCAACTTATGTTGGACCACCGTTTGACTCCAGTGAATATAACCGGTTCCTATATAATTGGGGCATAAGGAAACGGACATCATCGGCATACTACCCTCAAAGCAATGGGAGAGCAGAATTGGCTGTTAAAATGGCTTTAGCACAGACAGTTGCGATCGCCTATTCCATGACTGGGCAGCTAGGTTTCCACTGAATCAGCACAACGCTCTGGTACAAGACCTACATATGTCTCCGACGATGATGCTCTATGGTTGCAAGATAAAGGACCGTCTCAGTGCTCCAGGACTGATATCAAATCTATAAACTGTGGAGAGAAATCAGTCATTATAGGGAAACAGCGATAGCAAAAGACACTTACAGGATGGAAGGGAATACAATCTAAAAGTCACCCACTTCAGGAATTGAAATTGGGGAAATGGGGCAGGTCCAAATCCAAGTTGGTCCACACCCACACCGATGGGCAAAGACGGGAAGAGTGGTGAAAACACTCCGTTACTGGCAGTATAATGTACACACTGATGGAAGTAACCAGGTAACCCGTCGCAATCGCAGAATTGAATAAACCCAGTGGTAGATACCCTTTGTCACTCGACACCTGAGGAGCTCCCAGGAAGGTTGAATACCATAGACAATCTAACAGGGCCTGAAATACCAGGAGAATGGTCCGTCACAGATCAACACCAGCCCAAAACATCCGACACTCTGCCAGAACAGATGGAGGTTGAGGAAGACCAACCGGTGCATTGTAGCAGAAGAGTGACGCGACCACCCAGGAATCTACCCCCACAGACATTGGGCATGTTGCACAACTACTCCAGAGCCTCAAAACATTGGACCATGACGTGAGTATCTTTTGGCCTCAGAAGGGGGAGGGTGTATAGAGGCAAAATCGAACCCAAGATGCCTAGTTACTAGACTGGAGTGATCTTGGCATCACATCCCTACAGAAGTAGACTTGCCTGCTTACATGAGAGGTGAGAGCGGGCTACTTAAACGAGACATTCACAGCAACGAGTGTACTTTCAAATATACGTCATCTCACTGACACTTTACGCATGTTAGAACCTTTCCTACACAAGTTGAGGACAGGGATGGCTTGACTGGGCCTGCGCAGTATTGCTCTTCCTAGTGAAGCGCAAGCCAGGGTTACCGTGTATGCTGATGGTGTCACCATGTGCGTGTCCAGCTTTCATGAGATAATAGCGATAATTACGGCACTCAAACAGTACAAACAGTTACAGGGGTTGTGGTTAATCTCAGCAAATCTGTTGGCCTGAGGTTGGCTGCCTGGCAGAGAATCTTAGCTTTGCCAGGCAGCTTAGGTTGGACGAACGGCCCGGTTCGTATACTTGTTGTATGGTCTGAACCATGCCTCCAGCAGGAAAAGTATTAGTCGGAGATACGGACAAAGGTAGGAGCATCAGTCAGGATTTGGCCCCGAAAGGGACTTTCCCTTAAAGACAGGGCAGAGGTATGTGCCACTTGTGTTTTTCTGCTGACACAAGGAGTCCTCATTTGTTAAATTCTTATTTATAGTCGTAGGGATGTCGAACTCATAAAAACGTTAAAAGTGGAAGTATATCTATATTAGTAGTCTGGTAAGGACATAAACAAAAAAACGTAAGCAAACTTTATCTCAATGCATCAAATCAAAAGCTGGCTTACCAGGACACTATATATTAAAATGTAAGCAAATTTGGCCATAATTTTTTGGTTTTAAAATATAGGTCTCTTTTTTACTAATTGGCATGAAATTTTAACCATCAAATTGTATCATGATCTTCAAAACCTGTAAAATTTAATGTAGTTTCTTCATACAGAACCAAAGATATGAGCATTTCAATATTCAATTTGCCTACAAACATAGATATATTCATATATGAGCAAACAATTAATAAAATATGTTAAAAAACGCTTTGAAATGAGTTAAAAACATATTTAATCTGAAAAGGAAACACTTATTTTTCATTTTCTTTTTCTTTTATTAATATTATTTTTTTCCTTGTACACATTTTTGTGAATTATTCCATGGATTTCTGCCTTTGGATTATTATGGACCATCTTCTTCCAATTTTACTTGTACAAATGGAAATTCTTTTAACTTTCTTGAAGTTTTACATTTGGATTTTATCGTCACTGGATTTGTTATTTTCCACCAGACTATCCATTCATGTGTAATCACCTTTTTCTTTACCATATTCCCTCTGCTTAACTTATTCTGTTTTCAAGTAAGATCTTTGACTTACTTGTTGTTTCATCAAATACTTCTGCATGCAAAATCCGATCCCGCATTTTGCTAATTCCTACCTTCTGATGAGAAGGAGAGTATTTCTTTGAAACTCTGCGGATTAAAGACTATCCATTTATCTAGTGTTTCCTTTTCAGATTAAATATGTTTTTAACTCATTTCAAAGTGTTTTTTAACATATTTTATTAATTGTTTGCTCATATTATAAGCTCTATTTCCTATTTGATTTTATCGAGCTTTTATATCTGGCTGAGATAATTTTATAAATATTAATTCTTTAATATTTATAATTTACTTTAATTTTACCATCTTGGATCATTTTGGTACATTCAATTGTAATTTTCATTTTATATATATATATATATATATATATATATATATATATATATATATATATATATGTATACATATATACATACATATATACATACATACATACATACATACATACACTTACCCTAAACTCTGGCGTTGATGAAGGAGAGACTACAATCGCTGCTATGGTTTCAAATCATCTAAAATAACAGCAAAAGGCGATTTGATTCCAAATATTTCTCATATGTTATCTCTCCTCTCTTTGGTTTTCATACATAAAGTAAATTTCACAGTGTATAAGGATTATTATTTGATACTGGGGATAATTATAATCATACCATATTTCCAAAGATGGGAGATATAGCATATGAGAAATATTTGGAATCAAGTCTCCCCTTGTTATTTGGGATCGTTTGAAACTATAGCAGCAAGTTTTAGTCGCTTCTCTATCAAATAATAACAGTTATAGATAGATAGATAGATAGATAGATAGATGGATAGATAGATAGATAGATAAAAAAGAACCTGTATTTTCAAACTAATAAAATATGGCCAAATTTGCCTACATTCATATATATATATAGTGTCATGGCCAGCCAACTTTTGCTTTGCTTTGGGATGAATTATGTTTAGGATTTTTTTTTTTTTTACATAGTTGTCTCTTCTGTGACATTACCAGGCAGCTAATATATAGATATACTACCGTTTTTAGCAATTTTATTGTTTTAAAATTTCGGCAACTACTAATAAGAATTTAACAAATAAGGGCTGGTTGGAAAGCTAATGACTTGAATTATGTAATAGGCTATGTGTCATTTGCCCTTAATGTCGCACTTATAGGGGATCATCCAGAGCCTTTTTTAGTACTTTTTACAGCTTAGAATGTTTCAATCATAATTGTTTTTTCCTAATTTTGCATATAAATAACAAAATATCTGATATTTCCCCCAAACCTCTTGCCTTGATGGAGGTGAGACTAAAACTTACTGCTATGGTCTCAAATGATCTGAAATAACAACAAGAAATGTGATTCTAAATCATTTGTTCATATATATATATATATATATATATATATATATATATATATTCCCATACAATCTGGCATGGATGGAGGAGAAACTACAACTTGCTGCTATGGTCTGAAATGATCTGGAATAACAGCAAAAGGAGATTCGATTCCAAATATTTCTCATATGTTATATCTCCAATCTTTGGTTTTCATACATAAAGTAAATTTCACAGTGTATAAAGATTATTATTTGATACTGGGGATAATTATAATCATACCTATTTCCAAAGATGGTAGGTATAGCATATGAGAAATATTTCGATTCAAGTCTCCCCTTGTTATTTGGGATCATTGTAAACTATAGCAGCAACTGTTAGTCTCCCCTTAGTGTATGTTTAGTAATTGTGACCTGGTAGACCAACACAAAACCTACGTAAAAATACTTGTTTTATATATGTTTTAGGTATGCTGAAAACAAATATCACATTTAAATTTTCTGCAAATAAGTCATTTTCAATGTAATTAAGTATCTATTAAGTAGTGGCCATTGTTGTACACTCAAGCGTGTGTATATTGTTGCTTATTACCTGGAAAAAACTTATTTGCGCAAAATTTCAATGCAATATTTGCTTTAAGCACACCCAGAAAACCCATAGTAAAAAGTTTGTTTAAGCTAGGTTTTGTGTTAGTATATCAAGCCACAATAAAGACTAGCCCTTAGAAAATTAAAGAGACTCATCCAAAAAATGTGGGCATCAGGTGAGTGCTGATTTTATGTTCAATTAATATAGAAAAATGATTCTCCACTTTTTGAAAACATAATGTGCAACCCTAAAGGCAAACATCACATAGCCCAGTATACATTTCAGGTCATTAGCTTTAAAAGGAGCCTTCATTTTGATCAATAGTAGTCGTGATTTTGAACTTAATAAATTGCCAAAAGTAGCGATATATATATATATATATATATATATATATATATAGATAGATAGATAGATAGATATATCCATTATCCATACTCGTACCCAATTGCATATTGAAATGCTCATATTTTTGGTTCTATGAGACGAATCTACATGGAAATTTTGAAGTTTTTGGAGATTATAATAATATTCTTTGGATAAAATATTATGACAATTGGTTAAAAAGAATCTTTACTTTCAAGCTAACAAAATATGGCCAAATTTGCCTACATTCATATATGTAGTGTGTCATGGCCAGCCAACTTTGGCTTTGCTTTGGGATGAATTATGCTTAGGGTTTTTTTTTTTTTTGCATAGTTGTCTCATCTGTGACCTAGCCAGGCAACTAATATATAGAAATTAACATGGGTGCCCGGCTGTTTGGAGGTGTGTGTTGAGCAAAAAAAAAAAAAGTGGTAGTAGGAAGGCAGGCTCAACCCTGTACCGCGGAGGAGGATCTGAACGTGAAAAAAAACTGACGTCTTTGCTGTAACTACTACCGCCAAACCGGAAGTGACGTAGGTTTAAATTAAGGCTAGACAATCGAAAAGAGGGAATAACTTTCGAAAATATCGGTGAATAAAGCGACCCCTCCCTGTAGAAAAATGAAAAAAAAAAAAAGAATTAAACAAATAAGGGCTGATTGTAAAGCTAATGACTTGAATTGTGTAATAAGCTATGTGTCATTTTCCCTTAACGTCACACTTTTAAAGGATCATCCATCATCCAGATCCTTTTTTTAGTACTTTTTACAGCCATAGAATTTTTCAATCATAGCTATTTTTTTCCTAGTTGTGCATATTAATTATAAATATCTGATATTTCCTCAAAACCTCTGCCCTTGATGGCAGTGAGACTAAAACTTGCTGCTATGTTCTCAAATGATCTGAAATAACAAAAGGAGACGTGATTCCAAATTTTTGTCATATTTTATACATTCCCTCTTTGGTGTTCATACATAAAGTAAATTTCACAGTGTATAAGGATTATTTGATACTGGAAATATTCCTATTTCCAAAAGATGGGAGATATAACATATGAGAAATATTTGGAATCAAGTTTCACTTTGCTGTCTTTTCAAATCAATTGAAACAATAGTAGGAAGTTTTAGTCTACCCTCTATCAATGCCAGAGGATTTGGGGCAATATCAGATATTTTGTAATTCATATGCAAAACCAGGAAAACATATGACTATGAATGAAATATTGGTAAAGGTGCAGTATCTTTCCACCCATAAAAAATCCTTTAAAATTACTACTATTATAGCTTTCGAGTGGTTCTGAAAACAAAAATAACAGTTGAAATCCCAGGAAACGAGTAGTTTTAATGGTATGAATAAATTTAAGTTTTAAAAAGTAGGGTATGATTATTCTATATTAATTAAACATATAATGAACCCAATTTAATAGCTTCCCTTTTTTTGATGTATGGAGTGTCTTTTTTTTTTAAGGGGTAGTGTTTATTTGGTAATTATGACCTGGTAGACCAACGTAAAACCTACATTAAAAGAATTGTTTTTTATAGGTTTTCGGGTGTGCTGTAAAAGAATACATCAGATTTAAATTTTCTGCAAATAAGTATATTTCAGAATATTAAACAATGTAATTAGTAATGTTTTAAGTGGTGGCCATTGTTGTACATGCAAGCACACGCATAATTATACCTGGAAAAAAACATATTTGCAGAAAATTTGAATGCAATATTCATTTTCAGCATGCCTGAAAACCTAAAGAAAACAAGTTTTTTATATAGATTTTTAGTTGGTCTACAAGTACACAATAAACACCACCCCTAAAAAAGATAAAATACCCCAAAATGGTGGCCATAAAGTAGGTGCTCATTTTATGTTAAATTAATATGGAAAAGTGATCCACCTTTTGAAGTTTCCCTGCCTGCAGGCCACCTTGCGGCATTGACATATCTGCTCTTCTCGCTTCTTTGGAATGGGCAGAAGCCGTTAGTCCATAGGTCAGTACTCAATGTCTGGTTGACGGGAGCTTGGGGATATGACGTTTTGTCCACGATGCGAGGAAGATAAGATAGAGAACATAGACCATACTTTTTTCAATTGCTCCAAGCTTCGTGAGTTCTGGGCATATGTCAGCTAGGTGATGGCTTGCATCATCCTTGAGCAGATGACGTGCTTGGATTTAGCTATTGTGATTTAATATGTTGATCCTCTGTTGTTCAGGGAGGAACGAATGGTGTTTCTAGCAATTTAAGCCGTGGCTAGACTCGTAGTGTATTCTACTCGTCTAGAGATCGACATGGGGGAGAGTTGCCTTCTCATCATCATCTAATTTTGTATTTCAAATGTCAACTTAAAATCAAAATTAGACGTGATAGAAGGAGGTTACTACACCCAGTTCTTAGTCGTAGGTGGATACATACCACTAGTTTATGTGCATTCACGCAGAAGAAGCTTGAATAAGTGTTCCCTGCCTAGATATGACACACATCGACCTTAGTTCACAAGATCTAAATAGTCCATCCCAGAGAGGATCAGTCCCTTAGCTAGTAGCAAAGAACGAGTTCCATGGCCCCTGTTTTTTTTTAGGTGTTAGCATACCTTCAAAGATGCCCTCTCCAAGTATAGTTTTATTTTGGTACCTGGATCCATTGTCCCAATGAAATATAATCTTGGAAGTCACCAACCATCCCTTTCGTCCCCACTCCCTGATATTTATTTTGTCCCTTAGAACCACCCACTTCCGTACTTATGAAATGACTCTCTTGCTTTTGACATTTCTGTAGGAAGATAGTGAGCATTTCAGTTTACAAGTTAGGTTGAGAGGGTTCCCCATTCGTTACTAACATAGTATCTCTAGCATTTTGTTTAGTTTATTTAGTTTTCATTATTTTGGGGTGTTTTTACAAATAAATTTTTTGTACAAATAAAATAATCTGAAAGACACTGAGGTTACTTCAATGTAAATAGTGTAGGTCCATAGAGTGAATGTGGTATTTTGGTGAATGAAACTAGTGTATGGAATAGAAAAAGTGGACGACCCTCGACACCCAATTCCCTTCCTCATCCCTTCTGGTTTTGTTTGCTGGCCTTGTGCCTAATCTTTCTCCCTTAATAAATATTTGCTGAATTCGTTTTAATAAAAAATTTTGTTTGTAAAATAAAAAGGTTAGGGGAATAAAAACTTTAAGTATTTGTGAAGGAAGGGGTAAATAAATAAATAGGAAAAAAGGTTTTTATTATGAATATCAATACACAATCCCCACCCAGATTTATAGGAGTATAGATTTTTTTGGTTTTAAAATTTTATGACAATTGGTAAAAGAGAACCTATATTTTTAAACCAATAAATTATGCCCAAGGTATCTACATTTATATATATATATATAGTGTCCTGGCAGGCAGTTTCAGTTTTGCTGCTAAGCTTGTCTCCCATGTGGCCTTGCCAGGCCACCAATATATACATATATACACATACATATATATTCATACCTATATACATATATTAGTGGCCTGGCAAGGGCACAGGGGAGACAATCAACAAAAAAGTCCAAAGCAAAATTCATCCCAAAGCAGCAAAACAAATGCTGTCTTGTAAGGTCACTATATCTATAAATGTATGCTAATCTGGGTATATTTTATTGGTTTAAAAATATAGACTATTTTTAACCGATTGTCATAAAATTTTAACCATAGACTTCTATTTTAATTAGTATTATAATCTTTTAAAGCCTGCAAATTTTTATATAGTTTCGTCCCATATAAACAAAGATATGAGCATTTCAATATTCCATTTGGTGACGTGTATAGATATATCCATATATACATATACCACTTTTGGGGACACTTTTAAGTGTATAGATATATCCATATATAGATTTGGGGACACTTTTAAGAGTTCGAAATCTCAGCAAGTACTGATCAGAATTTTGTACAAATAATAGTTGGTTGGAAAGCTAATAACCTGAATTGTGTAGTGGGCTATGTGATTTTTACCCTTAAGGTCATACATTTTATTTCCAGAAGGCGGGGATCACTTTTCTTTATTGATTTAATGTAAAATGAGCCCCCACTTTATGGCCACCTTGACTATAAAGTGGATCCTTCAGAGAACTACTGAAACATAACAGCAGGTTTTACTGGGACGATACATTGGAACAACTCTTCCAGCAATCCAAGGAAACAATCCTAGAAAACATCCGGGATGGCGTTCGAACATTCCAAATAAATCGCCCAACATGTCTGACTACAGACTGGAGTCGAACAGGAATAGGATTTACCCTACTCCAAAAACATTGTGCATGCCCGTCCACAATGGACCACCGTTGTGGGCCAGGACATTGGAAAGTTGTATATGCTGGCTCCCGATTCACTAGACCTGCTGAGAACCGGTATGCACCAATTGAAGGGGAAGCTTTAGCTATAAAGTTTGGATTGGAAAGCTGCAAAATGTTTGTTTTAGGCTGCCCCCACCTGATACTTGCTATTGATCACAAACCCCTTGTGCCAATATTCAATGATCGTAGCTTGGACGAAATAAAAAATCCCAGGATTTTAGATATCAGAGAGCAGACCCTGATGTACCAGTTCAGGGCCATATAAATACCAGGCGACGCCAATGGTGGAGCAAATTCCATGTCCCGTATCCCTACACATACCACCAAGGTCGCAGCAGCGGAATTGGATAGCATGGAAGAAGCGTTGCAAGCTGGAATAGAATCCCGATACAACCAAGAAACATCTCCTATCAAGATGGTGCGCATACAGCAAGAAGCCGCGATGGATCACCAATACATGAACCTCGTGGAAACAATAGAACAAGGATTCCCTGAACACAAGGATCTTCTACAGCCAAATATTAAAGAGTTTTGGAATATGCGAAGCGACCTATACACAGTTCAGTCTCTAGTATTCAAGGAAGGCCGCATATTAATTCCAAAAAACCTACGTCGCGAACTCATCGACCAACTCCATGTTGGCCACCAGGGGGTCAACAGTATGAGAAGCAACGCCAGACAACGTTTTTTTTGGCCTGGTATGGGAGCACAATTGCAGGAAAAGCGAAATCAGTGCAAGTGCTGTAACGAAATTGCCCCATCAAACCATAAAGAACCTGCAATGGAGCCTGTCCACCCAGAATACCCTTTCCAGTCGACAGTAACAGATATTTTCAACATGGCGGGACGGAAATATATGATATATGCTGACAGATATTCAGGTTGGACAGAGGTGTCTTCAATGCAACAAGACGCCAGGATCTCCACAGTATGCAACATCTTACGCAGGTATTTTGTGAATTATGGTGTGCCGGAGGAAATTGCTTGTGACGGTGGACCCCCATACAACTCTGATGAGTGGAGGACATTTCTCAAAACATGGGGCATATCCCTCCGAGTCTCGTCGGCATATTATCCACAAAGCAATGGCAGAGCTGAGGCAGCTGTCAAGCATATGAAGAGGATATTAACAACAAATGTTAGCCCCAATGGTTCACTGGATACGGATGAAGTGGCAAAAGCACTGCTACTCCATCGCAACACACCACCACCTGACATAGGTGCGTCACCATCAGAACTTCTATTCGCTCGTCCCCTGAATGACCACTTACCAAACCCCACAAAAATTTGCCGTGAATGGTTGGAACTTGCCGACATGCGCGAGAGGGCCATTAACCAGTGTTTCCTCAACAACATGAAACACACTGAAAACAGGCAGCAACTCAACCCACTAAGAATTGGGGAACATGTGTCAAAACCAACATGGACACAAACCACTGCGCTGGGATAACACCGGCACGATTGTTGAAACTCTCCCCCACAGACAATACCGTGTATTAGTTGATGGCAGCAGAAGAACCACACTCCGAAACCGCCGTTACCTTCGCAAAATAAGCACGGATAGCCGCAACCTGGCTCATGATGACACCCTACCAGATGACCTACCAAACAGAATCAGGATCCATTCCCCACAGTCACCTACAAACTCAAACCCAGTACGCCCAGACAGCCAACAACACCCTCAAATACAAATAACACCAACCCCACCTTCCACAACAGGTACTCAAATAAAGAATGAACCCCTGAAAATGACAGATACAGGGCAGAATGAAAGATCTGAAGCTAGGTCTAGACCTATCCGTAACAGACGATTACCGTCTAGATTTAAGGACTTCCAGCTTGGATGATAATAATAATAATAGTGGTAATAATAATAATGATAATAATAAAAAGACTTTAAATAAAAAAAAAAAAATAAAATAAATAAATAAAAATAACATGTAAACATAACACTGAGTTATGTACCCTTAACCCGAGCTCTCCAGGAAGGAGAGAGAAAAAGGGACTGTCATGGCGGACCCAATAAAGGTACACATGTACGTCGCTTATCGAGGCTAACTACTGTGTCTTGTTGTCTTTCCCTTATGAGTGAAGTCCTTCCCTCCTAATTATACAACGTTGAATTAATAAAGAAAAGTATTCCCCCACTTAATAATTTCTTCATATCTTGAGAACTATTTGTTTCCTGGGATTTTTACCATTATTTTTGTTTTCAGCACCCTCAAAAACCTTTTCGGTTCTCATATGTTATATTTCCTCTCTTTGGTTTTCATACATAAAGTAAATTTCACAGTGTATAAGGAGTATTTGATACTGGGGATATTCATAATCGTACCCTATTTCTGAAAGAGAGGAGATATAACATATCAGAAATATTTGGAATCAAGTTTTACCTTGTAATTATTTCAGATCCTTTGAAACCATAGCAACAAGTTTTAGTCTTTCCTCCATCAAGGTGAGAGGTTTTGTGGAAATATCAGATATTTTATAATTCATATGCAAAACTAGGAAAACAAATGACTATGATTGAAATATTGGTAAAGGTGCAGTATCTTTCCACCTAGAAAAAATCTTTTAAAATTACAACTATTATAAGTTTTCGGTGGTGCTGAAAACGAAATTAACAGGTAAAATCCCAGGAAATGAGTAGTTTCCAAGATATGAAGAAATAATCGTTTTAAAAAGTGGGGGATAAATTTTCTATATTAATTTAAGGTAAAATGATCACCCGCTTTATAACCAGGAGAACAAATGACTATGGCTAAAATATTGTAAAGGTGCAGTATCTTTTCACCCATAAGAAATCCTTTAAAATTACCAGAATTATGAGTTTTCAAGGGTGCTTAGAACTGAAATAAGAAGTAAAAATAGAAAACGAGTAGTTTTTATGATATGAATAAATTTTAGTTTTTAAATGTAGGGGGATCATTTTTCAATCTTAATTTACCACAAATTAATATTTTTATATCTAATATTGGTAATTTTAAAATAATTTTTCGAGGGTAGAAATATATTGCATCATTACCAAAACAGTTTATGGCTGTAAAAAATTGCAAAGGGCAAATGTCACATAAGCGCTACACAATTCAGGTCATTACCTTTCCAACAGAACAGTTATTTATTAAATTATAATCAGTAATCGCTGATACTTGGAACTTATAAAATTGTCAAAAAAAGGGGGTATATCTATCAGAGCTCAGGACCGCCATTGCTATGCTTTATGGAGGGAACACAAATTCAACCCTGGCTCCTCGACGGATGCTTTAAAATGCCTAACAATTAGAAGTAAGTTCTTAAAGGGCATTTCAGCCCTTTAAGAACCATGTTCTAATTGTTAGGCACTTTAAAGCATCTGTCGAGGAGCCAGGGTTGAATTCATGTTCCCTCTGTAAAGCATAGCACTGGCGGTCCTTTTTTATTATAATTTTGTTTAATAATACCTGCAGTCACTAGTGTTTCATTCTTTCGGGAATCATCAGTGCAGGGTGACATGATTACTGCTGGTCGGGAAATTCGCACCTGGCCACAGAGGCATCTCTGACACCATTAGCAAGGAACAAACTTCATGGCCAATCCCAGCTACAAGAAACATCCTTCCCCAAAACCTCGGCCTTGATGGAGGGGAGACTAACACTAGCTGCTATGGTTTCAAATTATCTGGGGAAACAGCTTAGTGAGACTTGATTCCAATTATTAGACTTTTTGGAGGTACAAATAATCATTCTTGCTCCTGCTAGGATGGCCAGAAAACAATTCTTTTCTCCCCGGGCAGTCGTGGATCGATGTTGTCAATAACGTATCTTGCGTCAACGTCAAGCAGGTGCTTGGTATTGAGGTGAGTTGTTACCCCTTTCACATACACCTTGAGTCACTGAAGTCAGCTGCAACAGAAAAAAGCGTGCTTGGCCGGTTTAATTTCATATCATTGCAGCAAGAACACTCTATTTCAATCTTTTTTTGTGAAATCTGGCAATGAGGTGCAGTGCATTTCGGACCAGTCGCCAGGTAAGGGAAAATTCTGAATTGTTGAGTAAGTCCTCTCCCGGTGCCCAATTCCATTGTGAGCGGATCTCCTCTTCTGATCATTCCATCTGCTCCCTAAAGGGATCGAAAGTGACACCCACCATTATTGCCCAATAAAGCTCTTTCCTAGGCTGAGAGAGGACAATGGTCACTGGAAAAGCTCTGTGCAGATCAGCATTATCGGCTTACAATGGCCAAGTTAGGTTTGAGGTTTGGAAACTGCAGGGACCCACAGAACATCCTTCTCTAAGAAACGATCCAGGAAAGCCAACCTCTCAGCATGTCTATGACATTTGAGATTGGGCAGTCCCAGGCCTCCCTCATTCAGATTTTGAGAACAAACCTCCCTGCAAACATAATGCTTTCTCTTCTCCCACAAAAGCAAGGAAAGGGGCTCAGTGAAAGCTTGGAGTATTTAGCAGGAAGGGGCAGTACAGACAACCGGTAAAGGATGAACAGGAAAACATAAGTCGTACACGCCTCTGCTCGACCATTCAAAGAGAATTTCCTCCGAATCTAAGTTTCCAATGTCAACTTGACCATTGTCAGTACTTCTGACCATTTTTTATCCAGCTGTAGACCGAGTTTAAAACAGACACGAAGAAAATGGACCAGTCCATCGGTCCAGTTGAATATGCCCGGAAGCATGGATTCACAGCTCCATAATGACCAACTGCAGACTGACAGACTTGCTGTGGCTGAAGACGGACCCTGTTACTTCTTTATAGCGAGCAAATGTCTTGATCACTGTTCTGATGTCTGTGTGACTTGACACACAATGATGTCATCGGTGAATGCAGAAACTCTGGCTCGTGTACCCCCAGGGAGAGCTATTCCGTACTGGACTTGTGTGGTTGCCTCATCCCTTAACTTGCAAAGGAGGGGTTCCAACACTCAGACATACAACAAAGATGAGAGCGGATAGGCCTGGCACACCAACCAAGAGACGGCAAATGACTTTGAAAGCCTACTGTTGAGCTGCACCGCTATTGTTGGCCTGTGATTCAGAATGGAGACCAACTTGTGTAAGTCCGAATTAAAATCGTAGGCCTCTAACAGACCCCAAGAACCAATGATTGATCCTATTGAAAGCCTTGGACTGAACTAAATTAAATAGTTTGATCAAGTCAGTGATGATGACCTGCAGATTCACAAGAACCTTTGCCAATATCTTCAACTCTGTGTTTAGTCAAAGGCCTAAAATCATCTAGATTTTCCTCCTCACCATGCCACTGACCTTTCTTCAGCAATGTGATCACACTCTTGGTCACCTACCCGGGAATGGAGCTCTGAGTAAACCAATGGTTGAACACATCCTTCAGAATAGGGACCAACATGGACGACAGCCTCAAGTAGAATTCATAGAGAAGACCATCAAGTCACGGAGACTTGTTGTAGCAGACCTGCTTCAACACTTGCAGAGGGTCAGTCTCACACTTGTCTCCTGGCAGGAACGAAAGTGTCTTTGTCCGTTTTATATGGACTGTAGGGGTTGGTTTAGATTTCTCCAGCTCTGGCTTTTTGTCTGGAGGCCTATCTTTGAAAGGAATGTGTGAAGAGTTTTTGGGGAGTTGTAGTATATTTCCCTAAAACTTATATAATATGTATGATTATTTGATACTGGGGATATTCATAACTGTGCCCTATTTCCAAAAGAAGGGAGATATAACATATGAGAAATATTTGGAATCGAGTTTCGTCTTGCTGTTATTTCAGATCATTTGAAACCATAGCAGCAAGTTTTAGTCTCCCCTATATCAAGGCCAAACGTTTGCAGGAAACATCATATATTTTGTAAGTCCTATGCAAAACTAGAAAAACAAATGATGATGACTGATATATTGGAAAGGTACAGTATCTTTTCACCCACAAGAAATCCTTTAAAATTACATGAGTTAGAAGTTTTCGAGGGTGCTGAAAACGAAAATAAAAAGTAAAATCCAAGGAAACGAGTAGTTTTCAAAATGTAAAGAAATAATAGCTTTAAGAGGTGGGGATCACTATTCTATAATAATTTACGATAAAATGACCACCCAATTTAGTCACCTATTCTTTTTGGGTGGTGAGTGGCTGTTATTTATTTTAGGGGTGGTGTTTATTTGGTAATTGTGACTTAGTAGACCACCACAAAATCTACTTTAAAAACTTGCTTTCCATAGGTTTTAGGGTGTGCTATGAACAAATATTGCATTTAAATTTTCCGCAAATAAGTATTTTTTGAGTAATAAGCAATGTAATATTTTGTTATAAGTGGTGGTCATTATTGTATGTGCACGCGCATCCATATTTTTGTAGAATATCCGGAAAAATACTTATTTGTAGACAAATTAAAATGTGATATTCATATTCAGCAGACCTGAAAACCTATAGAACAGAAGTTTTTTAAGGTAGGTTTTGTGTTGGTCTACCAGGCCACAATAAACTCCACATTGAGTGGGTGCACATTTTACATTAAATTAACATAGTAAAGTGATCCATCACTTTTTCAAACAATAATATGTTACTTTAAGAACTGATAAAATCACCAAAAAAGGTGGGATATCTATATAATATGGATATATCTATATTCGTAGACAAATTAAATATTAAAATTCTCATATCTTTGGGCCTATAGTAATATGCTATGGTTAAATTTTATGACAATTGGTTAAAAACAACCTATATTTTTAAACAAATAAAATATGCCCAAATTTACCTACATTTGTATATATAGTAATCTGGCAGGCAGCTTCAGTTTTGCTGCTATGGTTGTTTCCCCGTGGCCTTGCCAGGCTACTAATATATATATATATATATATTTTTTTTTTTAAATACCCACATACACTAGGTTTTTATCTTTTCGAGAATCATCAGTGCAGGGTGACACAATTACTGCCACTTAGAAGATTCAAACTTAGCTAACCTCAACCGCGAGAAATTTTGTTGAAGTTGAAACATTTATTTTTAAATGCTGTAATGTCCATCCAGAATGATCCAATGATTATAACATAGTGATCTGCTTTCGTTTCAATTTTAAAGTGCTCAACAATAAGAATTGAGTTCTTCAATGGCTGACATAATTAGTGCCATAATTATTTTTTTTAAATACCTGCAGACATTAGTGTTTCATCCTTTCGGAAATCATTAGTGCAGGGTGACACGATTATTGCTGGTCAGGAAATTCGAACCCAGCCACAGCACCATCTTAGACTCCATTACCAAAGAACAAACCTCATGGCCAATCTCAGCCACAAGAAATATCATTCCCCAAAAACTCTGACCTTGATGAAGAAGAGACTAACACTAGCTGCTATGGTTTCAAATGATCCGGGAAAACAGCGTAGGGAGACTTGATTCCAATTATTTCTCATATGTTATATCTCTCCTCTTTGGTTTTCATACATAAAGTAAATTTCACAGTGTATCATCATCATGCAGTCTGTTAGTCTTGACGATGACTAATCGGGGCCTCAGTGCTTTGTCCTTCCGTACAGGACTTTCCACCTTGGCTCCTAACTTGCTTGCGCAGTTTAGGTGTAGTATCTGTTGCGCATCAGATAAACACTCTCTTAACCTCCAATGCTCATTTCCAGTGGAGCGAACCCACGACGACTGGTAGTAGAGGAGGCCACAGCTTCTGGCCGAAAGTACTCTTAGTGAGGTAGACAGTTACCCTACGTGTCCGCTACTACGCTTTTTCTTTCTAGATAAGGTTCCATAGCCTTTTAAGGAAAACTGCAAGGCAGCAGTAGGATTTCAAGTCAGAGTTCCAATCTCTTAGCCTTTTGCTGTGATAAGGCCCACAAGGCAGTGGTGTTTGATTTTGGGGTTGGTTCTCCTAGTCTTCATCCAAATAAGGGTACCCACAAGACAGTGGGGTAGGAGTTGATAATGCACTAGGGCATGTCCACACATCGGTGGGACATAATGAACTACCTCTGGGGTCCCCTACTACTACGAGATCTCCTACGGGTTTAGCCTGGGCCGCAAGGAACCCAGTTACCGTGTGTGGCCTACATGGAGGCACTGTAGCAGTCTTGATATTTCCGAGATATGAAGAAGTAATGATTTTAAAAAGTGGGGGATCACCTTTCTATATTAATTTTAGGTAAAATGAACAACCCACTATATAGCCACGTTTTTTGGGGCGGAGGGGTTTGCATATCATCTTTTTTAAGGGGTTGTGTTTATTTGGTATTTGTGGGCTGGTAAACCAACACAAAACGTACCAAAAAAAAATTTAATACTTGGAAAAATACTTATTTGCATAAAGTTTAAATGCAATATTCCTTTCAACACACCAAAAAACAATAGAAAAAGAGTTTTTAAGCAAGGTTTTGTGTTGGTCCACCAGGTCACAATAAAACCCAACCCCTAACAAAATGACTCCCCCAAAAAGGTGGCCATAATATGGGTGCTCAATTTACGTTTAATTAATATAGAAAAGTTATCCCTCCTTTTTAAAGTATAATTTTTTTATATCTTGAAAACTACTTGTTTCTTGGAATGTTAAATTTTTTTTTTTTTTTTTTACAAGGTGGTCACCACTTATCAAGGCCCGGGAGCCACTCAGGGATAAGGGTTATTGTAAGTACAGTACGTTAGTGTGGATATTTAAAGTGTCTATTAAGGGGGGGCGGTTCATCAGGAATTTGTTTACGTTGGACTTGAAGGCATCCAAGTTGTAGTTAGGAGGGGAGCAGGCAGACAGAACAGAGTTCCACAGGCGTGCAGTTCTAAGAAAGAAGCTTTGTTCATGGAATCTATGTTTTGATTTAGGCATAGATAAAGAGTGGGGAAAGTTTTTGACAGTGGATTCAGCTAGACCGGTGTTTTTTGTAAAAGATTGGCAAGGGGGGACCAGAGATTGGAGTTCAGACGAGCACCTGCCATGGAAATAACGATAAAACAAAGATAGGCTTGTAACATCTCTTCTGTGGGAGAGAGGTTACAAGGAAGAGAAAAGGGCATCTCCCACTAAGCCACAAAGTCTATTTTGTACTCTGTCAAGGCAGGATAGGCTGTTTTTAACAGCTCCTGCCCAGATATGGCTGCAGTATTCCATCCTTGGACGTACTTGGCTTTTATATAGATAGAGAATTGCATCAGTAGTGAGATATCTTCTGGAGCGGTAGAAGGATCCCACCATCTTTCCAGCAACCTTGGCAACAGACTTGATGTACGTGTTCCATTTCAGATCAGGAGTGAAGGTCAAGCCCAGAAGCTTGTCAAAACATGGGGTTTCTCCTAGGTGACAGCCATCCATTTCAATTGATGCCGGATGGGGATCAGAGCATTGATGATGTAAAGATAGGAGTTTGGTTTTAGATGCATTAAAGGTAACCAGCTACGTCTTTCACCACTGAACCACTCGTTCAAGATCAGAGGAGAGAGAATCAGAGAGAGCTTTGTCATTTACAGACTTTGATGTGTTGCCGTAGATGGTCGTGTCATCAGCATAGATGTCAATGAATTTAAGTATGTGTTTAGGGAGATCATTGATGTAGATCAAGAAGAGAGTTGGGCCCAGGATAGACCCTTGAGGGACTCCAGCATTAATACTGCAGACCTCTGATTTTTGTCCATCAACCACTACTCTTCTGAGCCTATCAGAGAGAAATGATTTAATGAAAGAGGGAATATTTCCAGTTATACCGTAGCTGGAGATCTTGTGAAGTAGGCCTTTATGCCATACCTTGTCGAAGGCCTTTGATATGTCAAGAGCAATTACCCTGGAAAGGAAGCCTTTGTCAAGAGATTAACTAATCCTATGAGATATAACCGTTTACACATCTGCTGTAGATCTTGCAGAACGGAAACCATATTGCGTGTCACTAAGAAGGTTATTTCTGCTGAGGTGGTTGACTATTTCTCTATTTAATATAGATTCCAGCAACTTACTCATGACACAAAGGAAACTTATTGATCTGTACTGAGAGGGAGATGACTTATCGCCTGAGTTCTTAAATACAGAGCATACTGATGAGGTTTTCCAGGGTGTTGGAAAGCACTTCTCCTTAAGGCAACGTTTAAACAGTTTCATAAGTATGGGAGCAAGTTCTGGTTGAAGCTTTTTTAACACTATAATTGGAATGCCGTCAGGGCCAGTAGCTTTACTGGAATCAAGGTTCTTGATTAGCTTGGCGACCTCATGCACAGATATTTGTATGTTACTTGTGTTATAGGAGGAAATATGGGGAGTTGATGGCCTTTGTCGCATAGGGTAGAATTAGTTTGGAAGTTCTTGGCAAATAGTTTGGCCTTGTCTGAAGCTGACGAGATGGCCTCTGGTCCGTTGATAATGGTTAGGATCCTATTTGTTATTTGCCAAAACTGGTGGGAACCAAGCCGCTGATCAGCTACTTTGGATTTAACAGACTGAGCTCTCTTGCATTTTTTATTACTCTTTTACAGTGGTTGCTGGCGTTTCTGAAAGCAGCTTTAGTCTCAGTGCATCTATTACGTTGGTAACTATGGAAAAAGTGATTTCTGTGCGCGATGGCAGCAGCACATTCTGGGGAGAACCATGGCTGGCTGTTAGGTTTTTGTTGGAATTTTTTAGATGGTATGAATCGGTCTATGCCTAAAATTAACCATTCGGTCAGGTCTGATACTATAGAGGACACATTCCTTTTAAACATGGAATGCAGAGGTAGATCAGATATAAATGTACGGAAGCTATCCCAGTCAGCCATGGAGTATCGGTATACAGTACAGTGAAGGGGTACGTCTGGGGACTTATTACATTTCATTTCATCTTAACTGATACGACGGAGTGGTCAGAGGATCCTAGAGGAGAATGAACGGAACATGAACATAGCTCAGAGGAAGTTCAGAGAAAAAAGTCTAGGAGGCTTGCATATTGACCTGTAGTATCGGGCACACAGGTGGGCTTGCGAACAATCTGAGTGAGGTCATAAGCAATGGCAAAATCATGACAGAACCTCCCCTCATCGTCCGTCTTATTTGAGTGAGTCAGCCATGATGTGGATGTTAGCCGAGGGGTGTTCAGACAGGATGTGATCTATTTTCTCAGATATGCTCTTAAAGATAGTAACTCCGCTGTTGTGGGCCTATAGAGGGCAAATATAAATGCAGTGGTGTAAGCGAATGCAACACGGAAGCACATTATAAGGTAAATTAGGATCTTCTCTAGAGATATCCCTGCCACATGGGAAGCCATCTTTAATGTAGGCACATATTCCATGCCCATGGCAATCTTGTCAGTCAGATTTAGATGTTAAGTTAGAGTATCCGTTAATTATGAACTCATCTAGAGAAGTGGTCGGCCCTATTCCAGTTTCGCTTAGAAAGAATATGTTCAGTGTTGTATCCTGTAATTGGGTTTCAACCTCTGTCAGGTTGGAACGTAGACAACTGATGTTAGAGAAGGAGACATAGTAGTAGGGATCTACGTTGGAAGATGGGGTTCTAGGTCTATTTGAGTTTTTTTTCTGGAGATATTTCATGTTGAGCTTTTGGAATTTGTGGAACAGGTCGGCATACTTGGCTAGAGCAGTACAGAGAAGGAAAGGAAGAGAGAAAAAGACAGGAATTTTTTTTTTTAGGACATGAAAAGGTAAAGCCGTAACAATTACCCACTAGTATGGCATCGAGAGGCCTCACCAGAGACTACTGCATGGTCCAGAGTCCATTCACCAAATGGCAATACAGCAGTCCCAGTACTTAGTGCAATTTTTGTTTTCAGCACCCTTGAAAACCTATTAAAAGGGTGGTTATTGTACATTAAATTAATATAAAAAAGTGATCTCACACTTTGTGGAACTATAATAATATAATATAATATTAAAATATATATATATATATATATATATATATATACATAGGTATACATATATTACAGGTATATATATATATATATATATATATATATATATATATATATATATATATATATATACCTATAAAAGTGAAATGGACGTGTGTGTGTGTGTGTGACTGAGTATTTCCCTACCAAAGTATTCTGTCAATTTTCGGTCTACAGACTCGAGATTTCACATGTAGGGTACTGAGACTTGGGAAAAACTTTTTAATTGGCAGTTACGGCTTCAAAGTTCAACGATTTGAGTTTTGACCTTTGAAAACTCTACCAAATTCTTTCGCCAATTTTTGGTCTAAAGACTTGAAATTTTAAATGTAGGTTACTTGGACATGGATAAAGCTTATTAATCTGATTTTAGACAAAAATAATGAATGTTAAGGGGTCAAAATTGGAGTCAAAGTTTTTAAAAATTTGACCTCTGCGGTCTCTACCAAATTATTTAGCTAATTTTGTGTCTAAACATTTGAAATTTTACATAAACTGTGTTCAGAAATAGAGCAAGCTTTTTAATTGGTTTGGGTCTAAAATTTGAGCTGCCAAGGGGTCAAAGTTCAAAAGATCTGACCGTTGCGGTCTTTAGCAAACTACTCAGCCAATTTTTGGTCTAAACTTTTGAAAATTTACATAACGGGTATTCAGACATGCAGCAAACATTTTAATTACTTTTGGATCGAAAATTAGGCTGCCAAAAGGTCAAAGTTGAAAAAGATTACCTTTTTAGATTCTACCAAACTGCTCCACCAATTTTGAGTCTAAACACTTTAAATTTTTGACGTAGGTAACTTGGACATGGATCAAACTTTTTATTTGGGTTTTAGATGAAAACAGTAAATGTTAACAGGCCAAAATTGGGGTCAAAGTTTTTAAAAAAATACCTCTCCGATCTCTACCAAAGTAATCAATCAATTCGTCGTCTAAACATGTGAAATTTTACATAAGGGGTATTCACACATAGGACAAGTTATGAACAGTACATAGGGCCCGATCAAAGCAGGGCTGAACTGCTAGTAATATTATAAACTATAATAATATAATAATTGAAATATATATGTTCCGTGATTGAATGATATATATATTTCTACAAAACATCTGGCCTTGATGGAGGGGAAATAAAACTTGTTGCAACGGTTTCAAATAATCTGAAAAAATAGCAAGGGGAGACTTGATTCCAATTATTTCTCCTATGTTATATCTCCCCTCTTTGATTTTCATATATAAATTAAATTTCAGTGTATAAGGATTATTGGATACTGGGAATATTAATAACAATACCCTATTTCCAAAAGAGGGGAGATACGAAATAGGAGAAATATTTGGAATCAAGTCTCTCCTTGCTGTTATTTCAAGTTTTTAAGTTTTTTTTGGGGGGAGGCGTCTGTTTTCTTTAGGGGTGGTGTTATTTGGTAATTGTAGCCTGGTAGAGCAACACAAAACTTATCTTACACTTGTTTCAATAGGTTCTCGGATGTGCTGAAAATGAATATCGCATTTATATTTTCTGTAAATAAGTAGTTTTCGGGGTATTAAGCAATGTAATTCATTTTGTTTTAAGTAGTGGCCATTGTTGTATGTGCACGCGTGTGCATATTTTTGCTTAATACCTGGAAACATACTTATTTGCGGAAAATTAAAATGCAATATTCGTTTTCAACAAACCCGAAACCTATGGAAAACAAATTTTTTAAGGTAGGGTTTTTGTTGGTCTTCCAGGCTACAATAAACACCATCGCGAAAAAAAGGGCCGACACCCCTAAAAGGGGGCCATAAAGTGGGTGCTCTTCATGTAAAATTAATACAGAAAAGTTATCCACCACTTTTGAAACAATAATGTGCGACCTTAAGGGCAAATATTACATTAGCTCACTACTCAGTTCAGGTCATTAGCTTTACAATGAGCCTTCATTTGTTAAATTCTGATAAATAGTCGGCAAAATTTAGAATTTATAAAATTGATAAAAAGGTGGTATATCTCTCTCTATATATATATGGATATATCTATACATGTTGCCAAATTGAATATTGAAATGTGCATATCTTTGGTTCTATAGAACGAAACTTCATGAAACTTGAAGGGTTTTTGAAGATTATATAAATACTAGCAGGACACCCGCTATTGCCCGGTTGTAAAATAGGCTCAAATATGATATTCTGATTAATGCAGATTTTATATTTATTTGTATACTATATTGGACCCAATCTATAGTAATGATTAAAAAGGTTAAAAGAAAATGACACATGTGCCACTACCAAGAATCGAAACCAAAATGTTTAGCTTACAATTTATTTTTTTGCTCTGCCTTTACTGACTGAGCTATGAAGACATGTTTGGTGCAAGGCTAAAAATTAAAACATGAACCAATAGCTATTACGTTATTCATGCATATTCCTAATCCTGTCGTTCCATCTTCAGGTGGCAAATTTAATTTTTTTTAAAAGATTTTCACATTTTTTGTATCAATTATCCTGGGCTTAAACCGAAATATAAAGTTTCACATGGTTTCAAATATCTTATATGTTAAGTTTTACGTCGGTAGACCAAAAACTGTAGAAAAAGTTTGGTAAGGCAAAATTTTTTAAACAGAAAAATTTATGCAGATATAAATATATATGAAAAGAATATGTTTATTTATTTTTCATTATTTTTGGGTGTTTTTAAGGCTGTTAGGTTTTTCCCATTCCCCATCATTGCAATATTGTAACCATTGATTGGTTTTGTCCATGTCACAATTGTATTGTTTGCATGTATTGTAGTTTTTGTAAGTGTTGAACAAAAAAAAAAATGTATATATATATATATATATATATACTAGAATTTCAGCCCGGCGTTGCCCGGGTGTTTGGATGTGTGTGTTGAGCAAAAAAAAAAAAAAAAAAAAAAAAAAATGGTAGTAGGAAGGCAGGCTCGAACCCGTACCATGAAGGGGGGAAAAACGGGGAAAAAACCTGACGTCCTTACTGTTATGACCACTGCCAAACCGGAAGTGACGTAGGTTTTAACTAAGGCTAGACAATCAAAAGCAGAGGATGACTTTAAAAAATATCGGCGAAAAAAGTGTTCCCCCCCCCCCCGTAGAAAGTGCCCAGTTTAAGGTGAAGATATTAATGTTTTTAGACAATTTTTCGATATTTGTCGTCTGAAAAGTCGAACTTCAAAACGATTACTGATCTTGTAAAAATCAGTCGCTTCTGTCGAAAGTTTTAGGCAGACATGCAAACATACATACATACATTTATATATTGGTACCTAAAAATTTTCGACACAAACCGATGAAAAAGCTTGCCCTATCTCTGAATACCTCTTATGTAAAATTTCAAATGTTTAGACCAGAAATTGTCTGAGTAATTTGGTAGAGACCGCAGAGGTCGCATTTTTTTTTTTAACTTTGACCCCTATTATGACCCCTTATGTTTTGGGCTCAAATCAAGTCATTAAGTTAGATCTATGTGCAAGGAACCTATATCTAACATTTTAAGTGTTTAGACCCAAAATTGTTGGAGGAGTTTGGTAGAGTTCTCAAAGGTCAAATCATTGAACTTTGACCCCTTAACAGCCAAATTTCTGGCCGAAAACGGACTACAAAGGTTTTCCTAAATCTCATGTATATCAAATTTCGCGTCTGTAGACTGAAAATTGACAGAGTTATTGCGTAGGAAAATGTGCACAGACACACACACAGACATGTTCGTTTATATATATATATATATATATAGATAGATATCCACATATGTGTATATGTTTGTACAAATAAAATCATTTAAAAAACGCAGGTGTTATCTCAATGATAATAGTGTAGATACATAGAGTGAATGTGGTATTTAGGTGAATAAAACTACTGTAGTGAATAAACAAAGTGGATAACCCCACCCCGATACCAACTTTCCCTTTCCATCCCCAATTTTTTTGTTGGTTTTGTGCCTAATTTTTCTTCCTTATTAAATATTTGCTCATTTCAATAAAAAATTTTGTTTGTTTGTAAAAATATAAAATTTAGGAGAATGGGAATTTTATGTATTTGTGAGGGAAGGGATAAATAAATAAATAGAAAAAAGGTTTTTAATACGAATATCAACACAAAAAAAATAAACTGATTTATGAGAGTATAGATTCTTTGGTTAAAATTTTACGACAATTGGTAAAAAAGAACCTCTATTTTTAAATCAATAAATCATGCCCAAATTTGCCTACATTTGTATATATAGTGTCCTGGCAGGTAGCGTCAGTTTTGCTGCTAAGGTTGTATCGCCTGTGATCTTGCTAGGCCACTAATATATATATATATATATATATATATAATTTTTTATTTTTTAAAAGTTTATTTTTGAAATATCGTTAATTTCAATGTATACCATTTTCGTTTTACGGGTCTAGAGTGTTATGTAAAAATGTTGAATCAAACAAATATATATATATATATATATATTTGTGGTCTGGCAAGGCCACAGGGGAGACAATCTTACCGTTATTTTCATTTTCAGCACCCTGGAAAACCTGTAATTTTAAAGGATTTTTTTGTGGGTGAAAAGATACTGCACTTTTACTAATACTTCAATTATCATAATATCTCCCTTTTTACATATAAATTAAATTTCACAGTGTATAATGATTATTTGATACTGTCAATATTCATAATAGTACTCTATTTTCAAAAAGAGGGGAGAAACGACATATGAGAAATATTTGGAATCAAGTCTCTCTTTGCTGTTTTTTCAGACCATATCAGCAAGTTTTTGTATCTTCTCGATCAAGGGCAGAGGGCTTGGGGAAATATCAGATATTTTGTAATTCATATTCAAAACTGGTGAAACAAATGACTATGATTGAAATATTGGTAAAAGTGCAGTGTCTTTCCACCCACAAAAAATCCTTTAAAATTATCCATTACTTTAGGTTTTCGAGGGTGCTGAAAATGGACATAACGGTTAAAATCCCAGGAAGCAAGTAGTTTAAATGATATAAAAAATTATAAAATTTTAGTTTTAAAAAGTAAAAGCATCATTTTTCTATATTAATTTTCAACAAATAAGTATTTTTCCAGGTATGAAGCAATGTTATTCTTCATTTTATAAGTGGTGGCCATTGTTGTATATGCACACGTGCGCATATTTTTGCTTTATACCCAGAAAAAAATACATATTTGTTGAATGTTTAAATGGGATATTCATTTTCACAAGACACAAAATTCTATGGAAAACAAGCTTTTAAAGGTTGGTTTTGTGTTTGGTTAAACACCACCTCCCAAAAGGTGGCCATAAAGTAGGTGCTTAATTTACATAAAATTAATATAGAAAAGTGATCCCCCACATTCTTAAACTATAATTCCTTCATATCTTGGAAACTACTTATTTTCTAAAATTTTAAATGTTAGTTTCGTTTTTCAGCATCCTCGAAAACTTCTAAAAGAAGGTAGCTATAAAGTGGATGTCCATTTTACATTAAATTTATATAGAAAACTGATCCCACACTTTTTGAAACTATAATTTATTCATATCTTAGAAACTACTCATTTCCTGAAATTTGACAAGTTGTTTCCGTTTTCAGCACCCCAAAAACCTTTAATAGTGGTAATTTTAAAATAATTTTTCAAGGGTGAAAATATACTGCACCATTACCAAAACAGATTACGGCTGTAAAAAATTGCCAAAAATAGGCTCTGGATGATTGATTATCCCCTTAACATGCGGCCTTAAGCTATTACACATAAGCCACTACACAAATCAGGTCATTACCTTTCCAACGAACCATTATTTGTTAAATTCTGATTAATATAATCGCTGATATTTGAAACTCATAAAATTGCCCCCAAAAAGGTGGTGTATATATATATATATATATATATATATATATATATATATATATATATATATATATATATGGATATATCTATTCTTGTAGCCAAACTGAATATGATCATATATTTTTGGTTCTATGGGACTAAAATACATAAAAATTTGCTGACCTTTTGAAGATTATGTATTTGTATGTATAGTGTCCTGGCAGGGATCTTCAGTTTTGCTGCTTTGATTATCTCCCCTGTGGCCGGCCACTAATATATACATATCTATACTCCCATGAATTTGTTTTTTTTGTTTATTGATATTCATATTAAAAACTATTTTCTATTTTTTTTTTGTTTACTTGCCCCCTATGAGGGCAGAGTTAGACAAAAGGTCGGTTTTTAATGTGTGGGGAGGGGGGATCAGCTCTCACAAAAGGGAGTAGTCTGGTTAGTAACAAAAATAAAAAATGTATTAGTCATGAAGGATTTCTCCTCTATTAAACATTTTTTTTTCAAAATCTAAAGGATTTGTAGAGAAAATATTGGGGAGGGGAAAAGTGAGGTGAAAGGTGACCTCTGAGTGGGGGAAGACCTGGGGCAAAAGAAAAGAGAGTGCATGGGTTGGGCAAATTCGTTACCCCTTTGATATACTCCATGAGTCCCTGAAGTCAGTTGCAATAGAAAAAAAACATGTTTGGCCGTTTCAATTTCATGGTCATTGCAGCAACAACACTCTATTCCTATCTTTTTTGTGAAGTCTGGCAAAGAGGGGCAGTGCTTTCCGGCTCCAGTGTGAGCGGATCTCTTACTCCAATCATCCCATCTGCTCCTTAAGGGGATCCAAAGCAATACCCACCACTAGTGCCCAATAATGCTCCTTTCTAGGCTGAGAAAGGACACGGGGCACCGGCAAAGCTTTAAGTGCAGATCGGCATTCGGCAAAGAACTTTTGTTCCCTTCTCAGCCTACAATGGCCTACGATGACCTTAGATCAAGGGGTTAGGTTTGAGATGAGGGAAGGTGCTTCCTACTGCAGGAACCCACAGAATGTCCTCCTCTTAAGGACGATCCATGAAAGCACACCTTTTGGCATGTCTATGACAGTTGAGATTGGGCAGACCCAGGCCTCCCTCGCTCAGACTTTCAGAAGAGACCTCCCTGCAAATATAATGCTTTTTGTTGAGCTGCACCTTTACTGTCGGCTTGGGGTACAGAATGGAGACCAACCTGTGGAAGTCCGAATTAAAACCGTTGGTATTTAGAACAGATCCCAGAAACCTAGGGTCGACCCTATTGAAAGCCTTAGACTGAACTAAATTGATCAGTGAGTATTCGGTATCATCTATTCCCTCTATGATCATGCAGATTATCTAGGACCGATCTTCTCTTCACAGCATAGCTCTGGCCTGGTTCGTTCAAATCAGTGAGGATGACCTGCAGATTCACAAGAACTTTTGCCAAAATCTTCAACTCTTGGTTAAGTAGAGTCAAAGGCCTAAAATTATCTAGATTTTCCTCCTCACCATGCCGCTGACCTTTCCTCAGCAATGTGATCACACCCTTAGTTACCTGCCTGGGAATGGAGCTCTGAACACATTCTTCAGAATAGGGACCAACGTGGATGACAGCCTCAAGTAGAATTTGTAGAGAAGACCATCAAGGCCCAGAGACTGTTGTAGCTGACCTGCTTCAATGCAGTAATGATCTCAAGCACCGTGACTGCTCAAGCTGCCATATGGTGTGAGTCAGCCAAATAGCTGCCAAACTCTTCGAATCTGAGTCTGATTAGTTTTATTAACATCTGATCCAAGTACGTGCTTGGATGGGAAGGCATACTAGCATGCCACATCCACATCTCTAAATCTGTTGACAAGGTCGCACGAAGCCATCAGATAAAACAGACTGCTGTCGCACCACACCGACCCGCTATTCCCCCTGAATAAGGATGGCATTCCAATCATCTATTGAGATAAATGATGGCATTCAAATCACCCATTAACACTAACGTCTGCAGATCCTGCAGAGACACCTCCAACAGCCAAAGGACAGGAAGCCCTCTCTACTGCAGAATTGGGTGTATCAACTGTGACACTCCAAAATACACTGCTATCAATGATAACATCAGCAATGACTACCTACCCATCCCCATCTAAACGAACAACAGTCACCAACAATGAAAAGGAGATTCCACGATTATAGGTATTGCTATATGCTGAGCAAACATCAAAGTCGTTTACCAGCACTTGAGAATCCTTGTCCGAAATGAAGTGGGACTCCTGAATAGTGGCGATATCTTCCTAGAGAGAGACCAGATATCAGCACCTACTCAGCATGTGCTCTGCTTATCTTTGACATGTCATGCCCCACATATTAAATGTAGCCAGGTTTAAAGACATGATCAACAGATTTAAATAGTGTCACATACGGGACTGAAATCCTCGTGAGTGAGGATGTGGCAGGCCTCTCCAAGACTGCCTGAAATTAGTTTGAATGTAATCTGTCTTGTGCTGCGCCTCCCACATCCAATGGAAACGTTATTATGAGTGCCCTGTAAAATGAACGGTAAACATAAAGAGGGATCCTACCTTCACATCTCACTGCTAGCTGCTTCAGCGATGGGTGCTCTTCGTCCACCAGCTTCTGGTTCGGGAACATCTTCTTGCCCTCTTCCATCATGCACCGTAGGGCTCTTGTTCGTTTATCTCTCCATCCTCTCACAAAAGTGGTCAGCATCGGGACATTCTTGAACTTTGTGGGGTCCATCACACTGTCCCTCGAGATGTAAACAAAGTTCCTTAGTTTGTTGTAAGACTTCTGCTTGCCTTTATAGTCTAGGTAGGTTTGAAGAGGGTTGGTCTGATTTGTCTCCTGGCAGGAATGAAAGTTTCTTTGTCCGTTCCGTATGGACTGGAGGAATGGGTTTAGATCTCTCCAGCTGTAGCTTTTTGTCTGGAGGCCTATTCTCAAAAGGAGTGTGTGAAGAGTTTTGGAGGGTTTTAGTAATATGTATAATGATTATTTGATACTGGGGATATTCATAACCGTACTCTATTTCCAAAAGAGGGGAGATGTAACATGAGAAATATTTGAAATCAAGTCACCCTTTGCTGTTATTTCAGATCATTTGAAACCACAGCAGCAAGCTTTAGTCTCCCCTCCATCAAGGGCAGAGGGTTCGGGGAAATATTAGATATTTTGTAATTCATATGCAAACTAGGAAAACAAATGACTATGATAGAAATATTGGAAAGGTGCAATATCTTTCCATCCATAAGAAATCCTTTAAAATTACCACAATTTTAAGTTTTCAGGGGTGTTGAAAATGAAAATAAGAAGTAAAATCCAAGGAAACGAGTAGTTTCCAAAATATAAAGAAATAATAGCTTTAAGAAGTGGGGATCACTATTCTATGAACATTTTTGATAAAATGAACACCAAATTTACAACCACCTATTTTTTTGTGTCATGAGCGTCTGCTATTTTTTTAGGGGTAGTGTTTATTTGGTAATTGTGACTTAGTAGACCACCAAAAAAACTACCTTAAAAACTTGCTTTCTATAGGTTTTTGGGTGTGCTGTAAACAAATATTGCATTTAAATTTTCCACAAATAAGTATTTTCCGTATATTAAGCAATGTAAGTGTTATCAGAGAGGCGGTAGCACTCTCTATATAGGGATGGCCCGTACACGCCTATATACGCCTCCAAAACAAAACTATCCAAATCTCAACTAAAATCAACTTATAAGTTTCAAAAAGCACATATTCTTACAGAGAAGCGTCTTACGATTCCAGCGAGTGTCAGAAGTCGGTTAAAATGTCAAAAGAGAGCAAAAAAGAAAGGGTACAAAAATGGCCAATTGTTCTTCTTTCTTCTTTCTGTTGAGACGATGTATCTCGGTATACGAACGGTCTCTGACAACAGTTCAAGCATCAATCGACTGCTCTTTACACGGAGAAGTGCAGTGACCACTCGCTTTTTAGCTAACTCCATAATTAAATAAGATTACGTGTAATAACAAGTTTTAAACACTATATACCCAATGTAGACAGGCCACTTCGAATACGGAACTTCTCTCAAAAGGGACAGCTCCAAATAATACACCGGATTCTCACAGACGTTCCAGTTTGCCAGTGGCCTATATTTCTTGGACGCTGAATATTTGAGGTGAACGTTAAGGTTTTTTCTTTAAACAGTAACCCACCAGCGTTAATGAAACCACAAAATCTTTATCTCAGTTGATCAAAATTGTTATAAGAGTAACCTATCAGCAAGTACGACGTCAAAAAACAATGTTATAAAAACAAATAATTCTTCAGATTTTGGACTGTAAAATATATACAAAATGTCAATGCTGTGACCAGGATTCGAACCTAGGTTAGCACGGCCACAACATGGGGTCCTAACCTCTAGACGATCACGGCTAACACTGACGTCTGTCGCTCTTGGCAGAAAGACACATGACTACTGTCAAACTATTGAAAAATAAGGAGGAAACTTGATATTCTCACGCATGCGCAAAAATACACTATAGCAGCTATTGTTAAATGCAGCTGAATCTCTTCGCTCGCTAAGAAAAGTAGATCAGACCAGTTCTTCTAAGAACTCACCAAACGCCAAAGGAAATAAGTTGAATTAACCGCAAAAGAAACTGCAAGAAAGTCCTCTTCTAATAACTCACTGGAAGCTGACCAAAAAGAATCAAAATCCAAGCCCTAGCCACAAAAATAACTAGATATTGTGGCTACTATACACAATCTACTAATAAAAACAAGTAAGTTTTCTAAAATAAACTACAATAAATTAACCAAGTAACCTCACACTGTCACTGATTAGGACTTCATATAAAGATAACAACTACACTATTGGTGTATATACCGTTCCACACTTTAACTATTGGTAACAGGGCAGTATCTCAATTCCACGAGAGTTGTGTTGCTATAAGATAAGTGATATTATAGTAAGATACACATAAGTGTTATATATTTACATTTAATAAAAAATGCCGAAGTCAGCATGTA
Source organism: Euprymna scolopes (assembly GCF_053919585.1). Taxonomy (NCBI): domain Eukaryota; kingdom Metazoa; phylum Mollusca; class Cephalopoda; order Sepiida; family Sepiolidae; genus Euprymna; species Euprymna scolopes. The sequence goes on from NC_136527.1 coordinate 149,461,786, forward strand.
GTAAAAAAGCTCAGAGAAATATAGACTATGAAAAAAACAAAGTCAAGGTATTATCTGAGCAAAAAGAATACTATCAGAAAAATGCTGAAATAATAAAAATTAAGTATCATGCAAATCCTGAGGCAAAGAAGGCTGCCTCACGTGCTGACTCAAAAGCACGGTATAACAGGGATCCCGAGGGGAAAAAAGCTGCCTCATGCACAAACTATTATAAATATAAATATCAAAAACTGCCAAATCTTTGCCAAAACGCCAAAGAATGAACCAAGAAAAATTTGAAAGTGAAGGTATGAACATTTTAGAACTTTATAATACTCTAACTGTTTTATCAGAGAGGCGGTAGCACTCTCTATGTAATATAGTACCGATGGAGGACCAAGAGGCAACTCCTAAGGCCCAAAACCCAAAGACCTAAAACCCAGCAGGAAGCGACCTGCTACTAATGGAGGCGGCAATGAGCCGCCTCCTAAAAAAGACAATACTATCATGAATGTAAGTTTAAAAATAAGACTGTAAGTAAAAATACTAATTAACAAGAATAAAAAAGCATTGGAAATGCAAAAGGATATAGGGATGGTATGCCAAAAAGTATACAAACAAGATAGCTATGAATGGCTAGGCACATGGAAATAGAATTGCATCCAAAGTATAGCCCTATAGCTTTTTACAACCGTAATGATGGCACGGAATGAAAATTGGAGAAAAGCTATAGGGCTATACTTTGGATGTAATTCTATTTCCATGTGCCTAGCCATTCATAGCTATCTTGTTTGTATACTTTTTGGCATACCATCCCTATATCCTTTTGCATTTCCAATGCTTTTTTATTCTTGTCTTATAAATGATGCCCATTGTTGTGTGTGCACATGCGTCCATATTTTTGCGTAATATCTGGAAAAGTACTTACTTGTGAACAAATTTAAATGTAATATTCATGTGCAGTATGTGCCGAGTTTACGGAATTTTGAAACATCATTGAGAATAACTGCCATTTTCTCAACGTAGTCCGATTTGTCCAAAATCACCGCTCCTGAACCTTTGTCTGGTTTGCACATATAAATATCAGTATTAGACTTTAACGCTTTCATAGTCTTAAATTGCGTTATCTTCCAGACAAAGTCGCTATGATCGACAGGTGTGTTACTATATCGGTGAGCTAAGGCAACTAAACTAGATTTCATCCCAGAAATTTTTTCCGGGGAATTCGGCACATTATGTCTAAGTTGAGAGAACAAAACTTCAAAGGCAGAAAGTGTTCTCTATTTATTTATACTCGTTGGGGGAATACAACAATCTAAACTTCTAGACAGAACTTTATTTTCAATTTCTGTAAGAACAATTTTCGAAAAATTGAAAATATGTTCGCTTCTATTAATCGGTTCACACCCATATCTTCTGCGAATCAGAAGAGCAATTTATTTATTATTGTCTTTGGAAGCATGTTGCCTAGCAAATTGATCACCGATAGATAAATACTTGCAAAAACGGAAAAAGTCAAAAAAGGACAGTAACACCTTCACTACGGACCAGCGGTAATGACGATTACTAATATACACCTCTAGCTTCTCTGTCAACTTATTAATATTGTCTTGTATAAACACACGCTCCATAGACAAACTTGGTTTCACCCTAGATGCAGCAATGCATTTACTGATATAAAGTGGGGCCACATCTTGTTCCAGACAAGAACGCAAAAAAGCTATGGAGAGATTGGTAGATCTAATTCTACTCCTTAATCGAGCAATATTCTAACATGTGTCAATTCGGTGTTGCGTGTACCTCTTCCGAAGATATTTAAATAAATGTTTGGAGGTACAGAATTGATATACAGTTTTGAATACAATAGGCGAAAGTTTCTCAAGAGCTCTTCCGGCCATCATCTCATCAGGAGAAAATCGATAGCGTAAAAAATAATATTATGTCGAAAATAAAGAGTTCTAATGGGGAACTTATTGAATGTGCCAGAAGTATGGGGACACTAAAATAAATTTATAAACGTTTAAAAACGATTAAAATATTGTTACAACGAGGGGGGAAAAAAAAAAAAAAAAAAAAAAAACGAGAGAAAAGATTCAATGTTCCCCAAAGAGAAACAATGCGTTTGATGTTTCCTTTTGCCGGCACAAAGAAGGTTGACATACTGCAATAGAGACAGATTCCCAAATCTTTAAATGGTTTCTGGAGTCCGCTCTATGTAGCACCTCGAACCATTCTATTTTATATCTATCGGCACAGCACGGGTTGTCAACCAAATGCTGGCCAATAGCAGAGTCCAAGGCTGCAGAAGGACGGAGACAACCAGATCCCATCCTCCCTGGTCTGATCTTCGATGGAACATGCTGGTTTATACGAGTCAAAAGATGAAAGGATGTTCGCCCAACATGACCAGCATCGAACTGGCATTTGAATTGATATACAATATTGCAATTTTGG